>NC_141696.1:191435163-191980163 GCF_964263255.1 Lissotriton vulgaris
TTCTTCCACTCACCCATTCACACAACCACACACATAAACGTGGTATTCAATTAAGAAACACCATTATGTATTTACAATCCAGACCTATCCCTCCCTAAGGGTATTCTCGACATGTTGTAGCATTTAACAACTTGGCCATCATTTTGGGGATAGTTCTCTTGTTTCAGCATCTGAACAATGACCTGCAAGTCCCAGATTCGAACCCTAAAAGGACCAACTCAGCCTTTCCCCATTCCAAAGCGTTGTACAAGAAAAATTGTCTGAAATAGTGCTGTATGATATAAAAAAAGTAATCTTAATCTATGAAACAGATGAGAGCAAACATGCACGAGAAACTAGAGCTTCTAACATTCAAAAATGGATTAGGAGCATCTTGTGTTTACTATCTAGAGTACAACAGTTAGATGGTTTCACTTTTGGATGTTGTGATACAATCATATACTCAAAGGAATCGTGAAAAAAAATCCTATGATTCATAAACATATGCAATATTCTATGTAGGTCTACTCTGGGATGAATGAGCTGACATTGAATTGTTTGTTGTCTGAAATGTCTTGCTTCTGGCAGTGTGCAAATTATTACCGGAGAAGTGAATGAGCACAAAGGACATATTAAAACACAATCAAGAGGTGAATGTGTGTCAGAGAGACAGAGAGAGACAGAGAGAGAGAGAGAAGGTAGATAGAAAAAGAGAGGGAGAGAAAGAGAATGACAGAGAGAGAGAGAGAAGGTAGATAGAAAAAGAGAGGGAGAGAAAGATAGATATGAGACGAGAGAAGGAGAGACAGAGAGGGAGTTAGGAAAGGTATAAAGACGGATAAAGGGAAGAAAGATAAAGAAGAAAAGGAGACAGGGATGAAAATAGAGATAAGTAGTTCCTGTGCTCCATCCGTTTCCCTCTCCGTCAAAAGATGTCAACAATGACTGCGCAGCATCCCGAGCCAGCCGAAGCATTTCTGCAGCCCAGCCCTGCAAGGCGGCTGGTAGCTTTCCTGTGCCGGGAAGGGGCGGGCTGTCTCCCTGCCCCTGGCCTCGGAAGGATCTGGAGAGAGCTAATAAATGCTGTGTGTGCTGTGGGGAGAAGAGCATATTACAGAGCGGAGAGAGGTTCTGATCTCATCTCCTAAAGCATCGCCGACCATGCTGCAAGAATCCCAAAGCTTACACTAAAACGTTTTCGTGAGATATATGAATTTCAAACACCGTAACATTAACATGGACATTGGTTGTTTTGGGATAATGCCTTTTTGTAATTCTTTTTGCAGATTACCTGGGCTCAGCGCTGGAGACTCTGGCCCCATTCGCTCTGAAAAATGAAGGTTTTTACATTTGCATCACTTACACCCTCGTTCAGCTGCAGGCTGAGATGGTAATTCAGCATAGTCCACTAATTTCAGCAATATTTATTTCTAATTCATACCTACATAACCATTTGTGAGAAATTGGGTTGTTGGTTCACTTGGCCGTGAGCAGGTCAAGCAGGAATCACAACCCTTGTAAAGAAAAGGCCCAAGCAAACCCCAAATTAACCTGCGCTCTACCCTCTGGTAGCTTGGCACAGAGCAGTCAGGCTTAACTTAGAAGCAATGTTTAAAGTATTTTGCGCAAGACTTCTGTTAGACCTGGCATCCATGACATGTTTTTCCTCTGTCTTTTTGCCTCTGCCTCCTGTATTTTTGCTGTGTGTTGGATTTCGTTTTTGCTGGTCTAGATGCTTTGGCACTTTGCCACTGTTGATCAGTGTCAAAGTGCAAGTGCTCCCTATGTAAATTGTGCATATGGATTGGTGTTTCCATGATGGGCTTGTGCTAAGTCCCTAGTACAGTGCACTGTGTGTGCCAAGGGCCTGTAAGACAAATGCTGCTAGTGGGCCTGCAGCACTGATTGTGCCACCCACATAAGCAGCCTTCCCAAGGGGTCTCAGACCAGCCACTGCCGTGTCTGTGCGCAGTCACTACTGCCATGTTGACCTGGCAAGTGCACCCACTTGCCAGGCTCTAACCATCCCTTTTATTACATGTGAGTCTCCCCTAAGGTAGGACCAAGGTACCCTTGTGGGCAGAGTGCAGTGTATTTGAAAGGTAGGACATGCACTGATGTGTGTGACATGTCCTGATAGTGGGAAAATATAGAAAGATGGAGTTTAGTATGTCTGAACTCAGAATATAAAAATGCATCTTTTAGTAAAGATGATTTTTATATAGTATGTTTGAAAATACCACCTTTAGAAAGTGGCTAATTTCTTGCTTAGCCACCCTGTGTGACTCTGCTGCTTTGTGGATTGACTGTCTGGCTTTGGAGTGACAGGGCTGGGGATGTGCAGGATGAGTCAGGATCAGGGCTGGGCTGAATAGACCTGGGTTGCATTTAGAGTAGAGGGAGGAGATTTCCCTGCACCTGAATGGGCCTAGGCTGCCAATGCTGTCTCCACCTCCTGCTGGGAAGCTGGACCAGAGAGGACAGAACTGGTTTGGACTGAGCACAGAGCCTTTCTGCCACAAGAGAACAAAGAGAAATGCAGTATAAATATTGGTGCCCAGACCCCAGAACTTCAGAATACTTCTGAACTCAAGAGAAACCTCTGCCAAGGAGAAGAGTTGGGAAAGCTGAAGGAGAAGAACTGCAACTTTGATGTGTGCTGTCTAGGGTTGACCTGCAGTGGCTGTTTCTGCCATGGAGAGGACAAAGACTTTACTGTGTGCTGTGTATCCTGCTTGAAGAACATCTCCAAGGTCTTGAAGTGGAGCTTGCCTACTGTACTGGAGTTGCAGGTACACCAAGACTTCACCACCTGCTCCCCTGAACTCCCTTGCTGGGAGCTCTGAGCTGCCAAGAGGTGCCGGCTCCTGCGATGGGTCTCTCGAGGTTGTTCCTGCTGCTGGGAGCTAGGAAAAGAGAAGACACTAAAGAAGCATGATGCATCCGCACCCATTTTCTGATGCAACACCGAAGTGCCTGTCTGCGGCTGGAGAAATCGTTGCACGCCGAGTCTTGTGCACCGATCTTAGCATACAACAAAAAAGACCCTATGATGATGCATTAACGCAATGTAAACCAGCAGAGAACCACGTTATACCGCCCTACCATATATGTGCGTGTATGAGGGTTTTTTATGAGGGTCATCAAGCATCATAAACAACCCTGGCTACGTAGTTTCAAATGGTCCATTCTCCCTAATTGATTTTTTTAGAGTATCCACAGGGCCAGAAGTGTACGGAAGAGTTGGTGTCTGAGGCCCTAGTTTTATACCCTGGTGCCCTAGTTGTGGAAGGTGGTAGAAGTTTCACTACAGCGGCTTTAAAATGCATGGACTTCCCTGCCTCCCCTGGCTCCAAGTTGGCTTTAGTGACCAAGCAGGGTTGTTAAACCTTTTGTGTGAAGGCAGAGCACAGACTTTTCAGTTGCAAGTGGGACTGTGGTTGGCTCCATACCCCTTCCATCCTGCCAACAAGAGGCCCATTCAGGCACACCTTATCTCCCTATTGTGTGACTGTCTGGAAGGAATTCGCAAAGTCGCTCTGTAAGCTACACCAAGTCATGTGACCCAAGACAGGCAACAGGCACAAAAGGGCTAAGGGCAGAAATATGCCAACTTTCTAAAAGTGTCATTTTCAGAATTGTAATAAAAAATCCAACCTTATCATAGAAAGGTCCTATCATTACAATTTCATAGACACCAGCAGGATGTAACCTCCTGCTCCCATTCGAAAATTACAGCTTATTACATATAATAAGGAATCCCAATATTATCCTATGGAAGGGGTAGTGGAAAACGAATGTAGGAGTTTTTCACTACCATGACATGTAAAACTTCAGAGTACATGTCCAACATTTCAGTTACACAGCCCCCGCCCAATTAACTACCTAGGGCCTACCTTAGGGGTGACTAATATGTTATGAAATGGGAGTTTAAGGCTTGGCAAAGGGGTCTAAATGACAAGTCGACATGGCAGTTTAAAACTGCATTCAAGCTGGAATGGTAGGCCTGGGTCATGTTTTACAGTGCTACTTAAGTGGTTTGGCACAATAGGTGCTGCAGGACCACTAGTAGCATTTCATTTGTAGGCCCTGAGTACATGTAGTACCACTTTACTAGTGACCTATAAGTCAGTGAGGACCTATAAGTTAATGCCAATTGGGCATAAGCCAATGTTACCATGTTTAGAATCGAGAGCACAAGCACTTTAGCACTGGTCCCAAGACCAACAAATACTAATTCAGCAAAAAATAGGAGGAGGAAGGCGAAATGTTTGGGGGTGACCCGGCAGAGAGGGCCAAGTCCAATATCTTATTGTAGAGCCTGCCTAAATGAAAATCCCCATACCTTGAAATTGTGTGTATTTATCAATGATCATTAAATTACGATCTACTTTTTTATGATAAACTACACGATGTCCCACCCGACCCATGACAGCAAATCAGGTTCCGTTCTGGGAAAGTTGTGGGTGCTGGGCCTGTTCTACAGACTGGCCCAGCCAACAGCTCCACCCACTCAAAACATTTGTTCTGTTTTGACCCTATGCACCAGCCTATGAGCACATATCCTGTTCCTAGCCCGATTCACTTAAAAAAGCTTGACTTGCAATTCAGCCACGTGCAGTGAATTCTGCGATCCTACTCAAACCATCTGCACAAAGTCATCAGCTGTATGCAATGGCTTATGGCTAGATCCGGTTACCGCACACCATTCCACAAGCCAGCTGCAGTTAGCCAGGGGTGCAAGACAAAGTCACAGGCGGACCATGTGCCCAGATCCTGAACCACCCAAGCCAGATGTGTTCCATCTCCAGCCACACTTATCCGTTTCTGGGCACATTTGCTTGGCCTATAATACAATTAAAGAAGATTGTTAAAATGTATTCATTTTCCAAAAAGGTTGGCCCTACTTGACATACTTGCAAGGACTTTGGCCGTTGGCTAGTATGCTAAGTCAAGGACTGGTATTCAGATTACTTGTAAATTCATCGAATGGCACCAAAGCAATGATAAAATTCATGCTTTTATTACCCATGTAACTATGACTCATCTAGAAACCTTTGGTTTTACCACTAGAGTTAACATGGTGACTCTCTCTCAAATTGTGTACAGATTCCACTACTGGCACCAGAGCTACTAGCAAATAAACCATTTTTAACACCCTCTTCCCCTAAAACAAATGGTTCTGCACAAATCGTGTGTAGTCATACTTGACTTAACACTTACCCTTTGCTGGAGTTTAAAAAAAATCTGCAATAGGTTGTTCAATCACATGTATCTCTTTAGTCCCTTAGCACTCCCACATAAACAATATATTTTTAGCCCAATCTTGGCTATGTCCTGGTGTAAACCCTGCAATAAATATCTGACTGCAGCTTAAAGATATTATGATAATTGTGGTGGATATTTCATTTTTTCACAGATTTGCTAAATATCTTTGTAGCATTTCTCAAATTAACTAACATGAATCCCGCTAATGAAGGAAATGTTGCCCTGACTATCTGGAGTCTGGCAATATCATTTGTGAGGTTTGCTAAAGAAAGTAGTTTGCCCAATCGATGGTGAAATTTTAATACAGATTACAAAATTGTGGCAGAATCGCTGCCCATCATGTACTGTTTACTTGATGACAAATATTAAACACAGGACGATATCGAAAGTGTTGGAAATGTCTCTTTCTAGGGTGCTTTCCCTTGTCTTTTTGCTTTTTCCTTCATAGTTTTCCGCTTCTCTGGATGCTAGCCTTAGGACTATCAGCGCGTATGGCACTGCCATTCAGTGCCAAAGAGCTGTGCTCATCGTATAGATGACTGGCTAATTCGAGTTAGCTATAATTCCCTTGTCAAGGGGTAAGACATATAGCCAGAGCATGTATCTTGAATACTCCTGCATGGGTCTGGAGCACCGGTTGTGCATCAACGGGTGCAGCTCACTGATTGTGCCACAGGTTTGCCCTGGTGGGGCCGGTGTAAAAAGGCTACTGTTACTCGGTTTGGCATTTAAAAAGCAGTGTGCCACGGTTCTGCAGGTCTCGTGCTATCTCAGAGTTCTCCTTGGTGACACAGTGTGGTGTTGGGAAGAGGTAGGGCATGTGCGTTAGGTGCAAGGGTCATGAATGGTAGCGGGTGGTGTGTTCGGTATGACAGTGACCGCTTCTCGAATTGGATTAGCATGGGAGAATGTAGGGAAAGGCTACTAAGCAGTATGTCCTACGGGCAAAGTAGTAGCAGTATAGGGTTAGATATTGATGAGTTAGTAATGGTGAATCATCTCCGATAGTGTGAGAGGATCTGACATAACGTGTGGGGAAATGTCTCTTTTGGAAAGTGGACAATTCGATGCTCATGCCGCTGTGTGCCTGTCGGCCTGTCTCCAATTCACATCTGGGTGCTAGGGGTCAGCTACATCTGTGCATTCCTGATTGAAGGCCATAAACTAGGGGCTCAAGGGAATCTGAGGACCTCTGACTCTGAGGGGCCTTTCTGGGATGGTTACATGGGGGTGGAATTGGCACTGCATTCCAAGAAGCAGAGTCTTGACCCCACTAAAGATAGTGATCTAAACCTCCTGGGGTAGGATGACAGACAGAATATAATTTGAAGAGGGCCTATGCATTTCAAAGGTGACCTCTTGAGGTGATTGCATCTTCAAAGGCCATTGTGGGTATCACGTCTCAGAGTCTGGACTAGGACAGCCAGAGACACTTTTAGATTTGGAACCATACTACCTACGCTGGTTCGACTTAGGGGCATGGTCACTAGAAATAATTAGGACAGGAGGGACTGCAAGTGGATTATCCACAGACTTGTGGTGGCCTGGAGTTTATAGTGTATCAGGAAGGGGACTATCACTTGGTAGTTTTTGCGTTGACGTTGTTGGCCTGAAGCCAAGTGCCAACTGTTGTTCCCCGGGGTGCGGAAGTACTTGACTGATCTGTATGAAACGTGAGATGCAAGCACTGGGATTAACCTGGTAACTGTTTTCCAAAAATGATGCAGATTTAATCATGTGCAGCCAATGTTATTACAAAATTAACAATATTTTGACACTCCTATCCCCTTAAACCGTCCACAGTGATGGATAAGCTCAAAGCTTCAGATGTCAGCAGAAGCAAATTAATTCTTTGTTTGCCCTCCTCGCCTTTTAACTTTGCCCTCTCTCTTCAGATTATGAAAAACTTTATATACCTTGAAATTCCGTAGTAACAAAAACATGTAAAGTATCTTTCAAATTCTTTGCAGATTTGTCAAATGGTTCAACATTAAAATGTATTTTTGAACTGTCCATAATTATCCCTTCACGTCTGCCTGGTAACTTTTGTAACACAAATGTCTCAACAGCAATTGAACGAATTACACCAGATCACCCATTTTTATTACTGTACACGTTTTCTGCAAAACTCAGCAGTTTTTGATGTAGCGGACAGAAAATATTCCTTAATACATATTACTTGGAAAGCACTTATTTTCTAATCCCATGTAACATTTCACCCAAGATAAATTTGCACAAAACTCAAAAAACGTAGAAACCATATTCCATTGCGATTTGTAAACAATACGAAAGTTATTGGGTAATGCAGAAGTATTTTTCAATGAAATATATGATTTAACCGGACATGAGGAGCCATTATTGCAGGCTATAAAATATGTAAAAATAATAATTCCATTCAATTGTTTGAATAGCAAACAATCGTAAATTTATCTTTGTGAATCAGGCCATTAGTTTGGAAAGCAATGTGTGCCACCGACGCCTCTTTAGATCTCCAGTACTCTTCACCACCCCCTCTTCAATACCTCCACTGCAGCGGCGACCGGCACAGGTAAGCGTGGTGGGGCGGGCAGGGCACGGCGGGGGTTGGGGAGTCGACAGACAGTGGAATAGGTATTATTTATTTTATTTCATTATACCTATCCCTTCGACTGCCGACTTACCCTCCTCCCATCCCGCGCCGCCTCACCGCATTTATGTATGCTGTCCGCCACTGCTCCCACTGTCCTTTTCCACCACTTGCCATTATGCCCACTCACTACTACCAACTCCTGGTGAGTGGCATGGTGCAGAGTGGCTTGCTGGAAGCTGCTCTCCTTTACCTGTCTACCGTGATAAATAAGCTCAAAACTTCAGCTGTCAGCACTTAGAAGCAAATGAATGCTTGTTTGGCCTCTTCTACTGCTGACATCTGAATTTTTTAGCTCGTCCATCATGGTGAGCAGTTAAAGGGGAACACTTTCCAGCAAGCCACTCTGCACCACCCCATTCATCAGGACCGCCACTCTCCTCCACTTCTAGTCTCCTCCTCCTCCACTTTCCACCCTTAACACTTTCTGTGATAAGTAAGAGGCTGTTTTGTGTTCCTTGCTGCAGTCTCAACTCTGATTCCCACCACCATCAAAGTCTAGGTTACTTACCAGCAATCCATATCTCTCCGGCTCCCAGTGATATAAGGGCTGTGACAAGTGACACAAAGACTGTGAAGAGGAAATAGGATGTGGTGATTAAGCTAAGTGATACCAGCTTATCCACCCCCACCTACAGCTGCCAGTTTAATAATAGCTATATGCTTTGTATAGGACTTTATATCAGCATTCTGTTTTATTTAAGTGCTTTAAATAATTGGTGTTTTAGTTATCTGATTGAATATAAATATTATTCATACATATTTTGTAGCCAGCAATAATTACTCCTTATGTATGGTTAAATCATATTTTCCATTGAACATTACCAAATCCAATGCCAATTTATTTGCTTTGTCAGTGCTTGTTTTAATTGGAGCGTGCATCTTTCTAGCATGCCAAGACACATTGATGCACTTGCATCGTGTCACATATGTGTGCAAGCATCATGCCGCATATGCAAGTATGTGCTTGCACGGTGGCTGTCTGGTGTCCATCTCCTAAACCATTCCATGATGACAGCCATGTGCAGATACCTACAGCCGCATCAACAGCTGGTGGCCCTTTTTTTACTTTTGTGTTTCCACCTGGCCAACAATCATGCCACAGTGGTAAAGTAAAAATAAAAAAAGAACATAGGAGCCGATATTAGGAAAGTCAGCGGCAAGGTAAAACTTTGCAGCTGCAAGGCGCTTGAAGAAAAAAGTATTTTAAAAATAAAGCAAGATGGTTTGGGTGGTTCACTGGAGCGGATGGCCATGGGTGGCTGGCACCAAGTGAGAACAAAACAAGTGGTCCATACATATAAGAATAGTAATAAAAGTTTAAGCCAATTAGTGTTGAATTACTTTTCAAAAGTGTTCATATCTATGAAATGGCTGTGATAGGCAGTCTTATTGGTCAATGACAAACATCAGCTGAACGACAATAGCCACTGGCTGAAGGGGGCTGCCTGTATGTCTTTTTGTTTTATGTCGTGTGGGTGTGTAGTGAGATGAAACTCAACAGACACCTAAACCTCTCTGCAGATGAAATCCAAAACTGACCTATACAAAGCGAAGATCTACTTCCATGCAAGGGTTGATGAAATTTCTAAGTAAACTATTGCAGAAGTGTAGAAATTCTTATGAAACTAAAAATGGGAAATGTTGTTTTTGTTTCACCCCAAATTATTTTAATCACACCCGTGGCTGATGTAAATGAGATCTGAGATTACGAACCTGAGATGGAGAGAGCAAGAACTTGTTCAATTTCATCTAAATTCAATAAACTGTGCTATAGTTTATAGTAAACGAAGAAGTCAACGTGATAAAAAGTTATAAGAGGGGGTTTCACCTGGGAATGCCATTAATAGAAGCCTGACACAAAAAAGTCCTGAATAAAAGTATAGAAATCTTAGTATGACCATAGCGGATGGGTCATTGTGGAGGTTTTTATTGGTTCAGTGTATATTTCTTATGCCGTTTTGCAGTTATAAAGAAAAAAAACATAACCAGTTGGGAATGCTAACGTTACACCTTGTTCATTAATATTCAAAAACAATGCCCCTTCCTATTTTAAACTGAGCATCTTTCATGCCCTTGGGTCAAAATAAATCCGCCAGAAGGAGTTTAGACACTTGCATTGTGGGATTTGTCGTAATAGAGCATATGGGGATCCAGGGATGCACTATGCATTAGCTGGCAGGGTTAAAACTATACCCACTTTCGGCGGTTCTCACTCCAGCTTGTATAGCAATACATCCTGGTTTGGCCAGTGGGACGGAGTATGAAAACCAACTTTTCTTGGCCTTGGCAAGCTGCTGGGTTGACTACCTTGGATCTATCCTAATGAATCCCCCGCCACTCATGGGCGCTGTGTTTATGATTCCATTAAACGGGGTATACCCTAAAAACTCGTAGACCTGGGTTGCTAAGTACAGTACAGGGAAAATGGTCCGAGTTATCACAATCATTTATCGATATTCAGTTTCACTACATTCAACAAATTCACCACCTAGACATCTCATTATACATTATTAAATCAAGTAAACAATAAAACTTGTATTCTTCTCTGTATGATTGTATTTATTCTTACAATCGTGTAGGTTATGAATTGATACATCACAAAAGGAACTTTGTTATCTTCAAAGTATAAATGCATAGTTTTCAAAAAACATCATCATGATGGTGCTCTCAGTGAAGGAGGGAGGGGATGTGATCGGGTTTGTGAGGGACTGGGTAAAGGAGGTGTGACATTGGTAGCATCACATTAAAATCAGTAGGCCTTTACACTCAAGCTAGTACACATGTTTCCTAAATACATCGCTCATAGGCTAGACAAATCAATTGAATTGGGTCCTATAGCGTGCTGAGTTGGTGTAGTCTACGTTTCGACCCCCTTGTGTGTGAAGGGTTATTTTTGCCTCATGTTGGGACAAATGCGAAAAATGAGCACCTAAAAAATAATAATGGATCGGGCATTAAATGCTTGTGGTGGACTGAAAATATATTTACAGGCCAATAGCCCGGTGGTGCACCGTTATACATGCACAGCTCACAGTGCCCAGCCTATTTGACTCAGTTAAGCACACTCCTGACCTTCACAGGCAATTCAAAAAGCAAGTCACCATACCACAAGGTAAAGAGTAGAAAGCATATGGGTAGATATGCAACCCACATGCACCTTCCCAGATGGGAATAAACAAGACAGTCACAATGCGCCTGCTGAGCATGACTGGACAGACAGGTTGGGAATGAACCGCAGACCTGACCTCTAACTCCCATGCCATGATTGAGCGTATCCTATGCAGCTTTGCGATAAAGTAGTCCAATAAGACCATATAGCAAGATTTACTCAACAGTTACCTGGAGTATATTGCCACCACAGTGCAGAATCTGTGCTGTAACTTGGTCACAGAAGCCTAATTAGAGATTTCAAGGAGGTTGTTGTCAGTGGTAAACTATTTCAGTTCAGTGGCCACACAGCGCTCCATGACCTTTGTCAGGTAGTGAAGACCCAACTTAGGGAGAAGGTTGGTGAAATTATCCATATAGCAAAAGACACACATATGATGGACAGAATATAGAACAAATCAAACATTCACACTCAGTCAAGAGATCTGGGTTAAATCCATTGTTCTTTTGCTCACCATACTACCCCAGATTAGACCAATCCATATGCAAATCAGTTTTTTTGACCCTGCTCCTCATGGGAACAGTCCAGCCCAAACTTCAAAGCCAGGTTCTTCCTGGACCAGAAATAAGCATACTGGGAGCGGTTTCGTGGTATCATCCCTCATCAGTCAGGCTAGCTTGGTTCTAGTGGCACAGTGAGCCCGGGACATACTTCAGGGCATAACCGGTGCACTTAGGACAAGAAAGCATAAGACATACAAATGATGGAGGGAATGTGGAACAAATCAAACATTCACACCTGGTCAAGAGATCTGGGTAAATCCATTGTTCTTTTACTCACCCCGCCACCGCAGAGTAGACCCAGCCATATGCAAGTCAGTCTTGACCCTGCTCCTCATGGAAACAGTCCAGCCCGAACTGCCAGCCTTAAGACGGATTTGCATATGGCTGGGTCCAAATTGGGGTGACGTAGTGAGCAAAAGAAAGATGGATTTAACACAAATCTCTTTACTGAGGTGAATGTTTGATTGATTCAGCATTCACTCTATCATTTGCTGCTGCAGAAATTATCCAGACAGCAGGATATTTTTAAGGGGGGATTAACTTAGCCAGTCTTGTAACAGCCTGGGACATAGCCCTAGGCTAGCAAACGTTGACCTCATTTGTCCAATAGGGAGAGATGTGGTGTTTGTTTTTCTCTTGACCAATATTGTGTTTTGGTTTGTGGAGTAACTGGAAGGTTGAAGACAGAGAAACCTCTTGAAATGCAAGGGCACGCATGAGGATTTGCTGCTTAATAAAGCGGAGGTATGTAATGTATACACTTTCTTGGGGCTGTTGTGTGGTCAAAAACAATTAGGCAGAAAAATGTACTTTGTGAACAGCACCCTGAGGCACGAATTGACGTACAGGAAATTAGGATAATATACAAATGCTCTGATGAAGGTGAAGGGAATGAAAAGCAGGCACTTAATTGACTTTAATCCAAAATGCAACATACTCTCCATTGAGATAAAGCGAGCAAGCGAAAATTGACTGAAGTAATTACAGTTTTTGTGCAATGCTCAGCAGGGTAAGTCATATCATTTTTAACATGTCTAGAATGGGTGTGCCCCACCCACCCCTTGAATAGCGTATTAAAATTATTGAAGGGTCTGTGGACCGGGACAGTGGGAAACAGCAAAGAAATCTCATTTGGATCCAAAGGACCCGAGTAATTATAGACCTATCTTGCGTCTCCGTTTCCAGGAAAGATGATTGGGAAGGCCATGAATGGCCAACTCAGCTCGTTTCTTCACACTAACTCCTTGCTAGACTCTATACAGTTTGGTTTCCGTGCGGGACATAGCACCGAGTTGGCACTGATTAGATGTACGGAAGAGATTAGAGATGCCTTGGACCAGGGAGGTGCCGCTATACTCATCATGCTAGACCTTTCGGCCGCATTTGATACGGTCCATCATGAAGTTTTGATGGACCGTTTATCTACGGTCAGGGTTCAAGGCAAGGCTTGGGATCTCTTGAAATCTTTCCTGACTGGTAGAACACAAACTGTGGATCTTGATAGAGATAGATCCAGGCCCTTCTCTCTCCCTTGTGGAGTGCCGCAAGGGTCCTCTCTTAGTCCTACATTGTTTAACGTGTATGTTTCACCACTGACAGTTTTGATTAGATCTTTCGGCTTCCAGTTAACCTCTTATGCGGACGACATGCAAATTGTGTTGTCTCTTCAGAATGGGTCAAAGGTTGAAACCGGTTCGAAATGCCATGACTGTATGCAGGCGATTGCAGGCTGGATGGCCTTAAACTCAAAACAGGTAAAACCGAGGTGATTTTATTCGGAACTCCGTGAACCTCTGGACACCTGACTGGTGGCCAACTGCAATGGGCATGCTTCCAGTCCCGGTGGAAAAGGCAAGGAACTTGGGAGTGATCCTTAACTCGAAACTTTCTCTCAGTGACCAAATTAGTAGGGTCGTTTCATCCTGTTTTTACATTCTCAGGATTCTGGGGAAGATTACATTCCTCCTTCCAGAAGACAGACTGAAGACAAGAGTCACAGCGCTCATTCTATCATGTTTTGATTACTGCAATAGTCTCTATATTAACATCCAGAGGAGACATTTGGTCAGACTCCAGATCGTACAGAATGCGGCAGCTAGGCTGCTAACAGGTACACCCAGGTTTGTCTCGGTGAGGTTGGGACTCAGAATTCTTCACTGGCTTCCCGTCAAGCAATGGGTACAGTTCAAGGCTCTGTGTATTGTTTTTAAGGCCCTTAATGGTGTTGGTCCTTATTTCTTGAAACATGCGATACAATGGTATGTTCCTGGAAGAGCTTTGCGCTCTTCCCAAGCCAAACGAGTGATCCTTCCCCGTTATCACAAGGCCAGTTGGGGTGGTAGGAGTTTTCGTTACTATGCCACTAAGGTATGGAATAGCCTGCCTTTCCATTTTAGAAGCTCAACTGAGCTCCTCCCTTTCAGGAAAGAATTAAAAACATGGCTTTTCACATGAATAGTTACTTCTGTTTTTCTCTAGGTAGGTAGCGCACAGCGCCAGGACACCTCAGGGTAACAGAGCGCTCTAGAAGTCTCAGTAACAATAACATTAACAATATTGATGACAGAATATTGAGGTACAAAATATTGACAGGTAAGCAAGTCTATATTTGCTATACCTATCCACACAGATGTATCTACGTGGGTGGTACATATATCTTAAAGGTATGTACGTAAGGAGTTAGGGATAGTAAGTCTATACTTTCCTATATGCACTTACCCCTCAATATTTTGTGCCTCGATATTCTGACCTTGATATTAGTATGCCTCAATTTTATTGGTGTCGAAATTTCAAAGTACAATTCCAGCATGCCACACAATATTGTCCTGAGCCGGTACCCTGCTGGCAGGTATTAGTATATCATGGTCTGTAGTCTAAGTCTGTTTTGTCTTCTTTAAAGATTTGTGATTCAGCAGTGTCAGATACACCACTCTACTCAGTCCATGAAGAAGACCGATGTGTGATGGTGTCAGTGTACATAAAGCACATCTGTTAATATATATGTAGCTAGGGTTAATGCACTAACATGACACATGTCAAGTGAGGCACAATGGAGTAGCTAGACCCCCCCTTGCTACACCACTGGTGAGGCAAGCCACCAACAGAGCACCTAACTCTTTTGGCCTGACCTCTGGCCAACTCACTACACACTATATCCAGTGGGTGGATCTATTAACTACTGAAACACACCTAAAGTAAACAACAACAGAAGACCAAATTTACCACTGAGATTACAGTGCATAAAACAGTCTATGTCGGTCCTAGAAAACAAGGCAAAAAGACAACCTGACCTCAATGACGTTGAACATGGGATGCATGCTATAGTACAGTACATAACAAAAGAAAACTCTGAAAAACATATGACTTCTCTAGGGCTTTTCTTTTAAATAATAAGGCTTGCCATTAATATTGTAATACAAAGTTCAAGTAGTTAACGTTAGCATTTCACTTTGTTACCACGGGCAATAGTAATACCTTCCATTTACAATGGCAGAAAAGTAACTCTTCAGTACAGTTTTTGGTTTTTGTAATATACATCTATATATTTGATAATGACAACGTGCACAGACTTCTGAATATCAACTTTAAAAAACGTATATTATATGCTGATTACAACTATAATCAATTAATTTGTCACAATGCTAAAAGAAGAATATGTCAAATACACAAGAAGATAGTTAATGAAGATGTGTCACCATTTTCCATGGCATCAAGTATGGCATCTTTCAGGAACACATTTAAATACACTCCTAGGAAGCTTGATCTTGGAATACATGTAAAGACAACTAACTATAAAACAAAGTAAAAACATCTGATTAATACAAATATAACACACACACACACATATATATATATATCAGGAGTTAAGGAACACACAACGCATACATTTTCCAAGCTTTTGGCCAAACATAATATTTTTATAGGAAATAATGCACATATAATACATTTGACTCTTTAACCCCCGTATAATTCCATGTTTCTGATTTCTTATATATTCAGTGTCTAGAGGTTCACACGGTCACCGATTATGGAGAAAAGACATTGGAATTCGACTATTATAAGTTATTACTGTCAAGTTCTGAGGTTACAGTGCCTGCTGTCAGAGCCAGCAGCCAAGGTAAAAGGCGGGTGGTCACTGAGCATTATTGAAGAATGTTGCTTTCCTTTCTTCTTCTCTATTTTAATAGCTTACAATGACAAGCAGAAAGAATATGCAATTTGCAATTCTTAGAGGAAAGCTAGAATCAATATGCATGTTTTTATGCATTCCATGCTTCTGCTTCTTTTTTTTACTGACTTTTATTGAACTATTTCTAATATATGTTTGCAACTAATACCTAACAGGTTGTGATGTGTTTAATTTTGCACTAGAGGTTTTATTTTTTTTTCCGAGTTGCAAACATGCTTGCTGTTTCATATGAAAGAGCTATTAATCATGGTTTTAAGTGGCTTGTGGGAAAGGTGATGTGTGGACCATGTATTATATGGGATAAAGTACCTCCTTGTGTATATGAAAAGGATATCGAAGTCCCCTTGAAGTTACATACCATTATAAAGGAAATATGATGATGGAAGTCCTCAGTGACTTGCAATATCCTTATAATCTAGAGCAGGGCGGGTACTTTATTCCCTATGTGTTAATCAAAGGCCACCTCGATATCATAGACTTGGTGTCAGGACATATCAAAGTATTAAATCTAACTTCATAAGAAACTATGCTTCTCATTTAATGAAAACCAATAACTAAAATGCTCACTTTGCCTAGTCTAGGCGTAATGACTTTGAACTAACAACAACCAGATCTAAAACTAAAAGGATGCCCAGAAGTGATGCAAAATGCTCCTTTGCCTAATAAGCAATATTGATGTAGGTGTCTTAACAAGCCTCTGCTACATTGCAACACTTTATTCAGCTCACAAAGCACGCAATATTCCATGATGTACATCTTCGATTAAAAATGCATTTGCAGCTTTTTAACACCGTGAAAAACGTTTCAAGGTGGAACCAAACACATTAAATCATAATATGAGACAGCGAAAATAAGTTCTGTTTTGAAACATTATGCCATAACGCTGACTTTCTCCACTTTTACATGACCTTCAAATAGATATCGACCTTCAGACATATGCTCTGCTTTAATTTGGTCTGCCAGGTTTGGGTTTAAGTGCTGTAAAATGAGAGTTTGCTGTTAATACGCATCAATTTACATTAACACTAACTGCTTTAGGGAAACAGGGTTCTAGATTCAAGCACTTTCACATCTCGTCTAAGTGACTGAGCAATGCTACTTTTTATTTTTTGGTAAACTCTACTTTTCATACCATGTAATCGAGTGTATTATTTTAGCATATTTTAAGGAAAGGTGTGCATTTTAAAGTAAGCAAGATTATTACAATTTCAACAGACACAGCTAAGAAATAAGATGAGAAAGGAGAGATATTCTTTTTACTAAGGAACTGGCAAGTGACTGACATATGTAGGCAATCATTCCTCGAGAAAGAAAGGTGAGGGGTTCACCTGCCTGCTATAGTTATATTTGCCCAATCTGCAAGCCATGAATACTTGTGGTTTTGTTCAAAATCTGGTATTCACAGTGGTAAAACTAAGCTACATAAACAGTAAATACTGAATCAAAATACTTCAGGTTCGGAGAAAAAAAATGCTGTGTTTCTTTAACAACCTCACATGACCTAAACACTATAGTGTTTCCTTATACAGAACCTAGATTTGAAATGCAGAGAATGCAATGCTTAATTTTTACAAAAGTCAATGTCTTCTTATGCATAACACTGTAATATTCATGAAGCATAAAAAATAAATACACAAGTGTTCATGAATCATGCAAACCTTCATGGTTAAAGTTTGTTAGGATCCACCAAAAATGCATTTAGCGCATGTCTCACCTGTAGTGTGCCGTACCAGCCATGGGGGCAGTTGCACTCTGACCACCACTCCGCTGTGACCCTATTGTTCTTCATTGTCGTTTTGCTGGGGCTCCTCCTCACACCGTCCCACAAAGCGATAAACTTAGCCTTACTATGTGCTGGTCCCATAATCCCGGAAGAAGGCAAGGTCTGAGAATTATAGTAAGTGCCTTGGGGGCTCTGGTGCCAGCCGCAGGCGCAGTGTGCATCCCGCGTCAGCGTGGACACGGTCCGGCCACCGTCCATCCCCTGTGCACCCCGGCAGCAGCTTGGATGCTTAGTCAGATATGCATTCATGGCACAGTCGCTGCCTCTGTACTTCCTTGATCAAAGCGCTCTCCTCTTCCCGGCAGATGTGAAGTCCCTTCCCGTGGACCCGCTAGCAGCTCCGACAGCTGTTACACACAGTGCACTGTGGGAGCTGGCAGAGCTGTGCTGCTCAGCATTATCTGCTGGCTGCTAGCTCTTCGTCAATAGATGACTCAACTCGCACAGCAACTTGACAGCATCCTTGCTCCAGGCAGAAGCAATCAATGCCATGCACATCTGGGCCACCAGGCTGGGCAGGGATGCAACCCCCCCCCCCTTTTGTAACTGTAGCATTACAGTGTTGTTATTGTTGCTGTAGGTAATTTGTAACACACTCATGCCGCGGCAAGGTGGCTTCACAGTTTGCAAAATCCTACAGAAATCCCTTAATGTAGCAGATCTGCTACAGCAGAGATAAACTGCAAAGCATGTGTGTGCTATAGGCGAGGCAGCTTTGCACCTTTCCCTACAAACCTAAATATACATTCTCAATTGAAACACTTATAAAACACACAATTCTATAATTATCCAGTGCATACAAAATAGGCGAGACCTCGGTAATGTAGGCAGCTGTTATAACTATTTACTATTTACAAATAAGTATCACTAAATTTCTAGAGCACATGTGATCTCAATCAGTGGTACTTAGAAAGATAAGAGGGTGAGTGCCACCTCTGAATTCACATCCATATCCTTCAAGTCATACAAAGATCCCTGCAGTGTGCATTAGTCCGCGGGACACATTCTTCTTTTTAAATGTTAAACACTGCATATGCAAATACACATGAATTTTTTAAAAAAAATCTGTAAGAATTTGCACAGACAGACCAGCGCCCTCTGGAGGAGAGGCAATGCCTCTCTGTCTGTTTTGCCTCATTCAGTATGGTTAGAAATATAACTTCGATATATTTATAGCTTCGATTAATGGGATGCTAAGAACACTTGCCTGTGCTTGTTTACATAGACTATGAGTTCAGTAGTCTTTGCTGAAAACGTTCATTAATGTTTTACCACAACATGAGTGCATTTCGCCAAGGCGTGCAGCCAAGTATCCCTCTACTGGCATAAAACAGTGAGGGTGTTTTGAGGCTGTGCAAGGCTTGAGTCCGTGTGCATTTGATGCCCTGGGTCACTTCTCCTGCAGCTCGGTTTCTGCCAAGTAAACCGGGCTGCGCCCGCGCGTCACTGAAACAGCATCTTTAATCAGGGGAAACAATCTTGAGTCGGAGCGATATCGCTCCGCGGTGTGACGCGCCCTCTCATTTCTCTGCTTCCTGCCTGCCTGGACTAATCAAAAGACAGGGACGATGGAGCGTGCGTTCACGCAGCCGGGCAGCGGGGTCTTAATTAAAACGATGCCACAGATATTATGAAGCAGATCACACTGTTCATCACCCTGATTGGCAGGTGTTCTAGTTCCCAGCCTCTGTCCTCGGCGTGTGAGCACAGAGAAGCATCTACGGTGAAAAATGTAGTTTTATGAACTGGCAATCAGGAGTTGGCTGGTGCTGATTGATGGTAAATGCATAGTTGTTTCCGAATCCTTCTGTGGCTGGAGGTAGCATCACTTAATTACAGATATCTAATCCCATCAGTGTTTACATCAAACGTTTGCTGTGCCCGATTAAACCCTGTGGAGCTCCCTAGGCAGTCGAAATTTCGCCCCCCCCCCACCTCACAAATTATCCCTTAATACCCAATTCACCGGATTTTGTTTTTTACAAACTGACAGCTGCCAGAAGATGAGCTTTCAAGAGACAAATTGTTATGTGACTCTAATGTATCTGTTTTATGTACTTTAAGTTGTTAATGGGCACATTACAGTAATGTAGTATTTTCCCTTATAGAATCTTTAATGTACATTTTTAATTTCTCTGAGTTGATTTATTTTTTTCTATTTTTTGGAAACAATATTTAAGAAAGCTTGATTGTAATTTTTTTTTCAAGATCAAATCAATATTATTTTGATCCGTTGCCATGGGGCCTCTAAAAGGAGTGGGTCCATAGGTCGGTGCCTACTTTGCCTATTGGTAATCTGGCACTGAATGTTTACCTGCTGTTGACAGATTACAACACAATTAATTACTTGAGCGTGAATTTTGCAGACTCATTACCAGGGATTTTTTCACCTCACTTCTTGCCTTCCCTACATTCAATGGACGCACTGTGCTTTTTACCATGCTCATACGTGTAAAGCGCAGGCCTAGTGTGAAAGATCACAACTCATAAAGCTATTGATTTTATCAGTGTAATATCAAATCTAAGGTCACATTAAGTTTGAAGGCCCACCGTGGACCTAGACCGTCACAATTTTTGTTTAAATCTTTTATACTAAAAGTATAAAACTTGAATTTGTTTATTTTTGTTTTAGAAGAGTGGTAGGTTTAATGGCAGTTTGCGATGGCGGAAAAACATTCTCACTGATCCGAGGGTCTTCTATTGGACTACTTCCCCTCAGAAACAGAATCCCTATCCGGCCACCCATTACTGTAATTTCTCCTGTTCCACCCATCACATTGTCCCTGACTTTCAACAATACTCTAGGCCTTCTATTCCTGGAGACCCATCTGGACTCATTCTCCCTTGTAGATCCAGACCCCTTGTGGTCAAGACCAAGCCCCCACTCCTGTGCATCCCCACCGTACCATCACAATCAGTAGGTGTTTTCAGATGAAGAATATCCTCCCTGTGGAGGCGGGCATCCTTCCCTAAAAAATTCAATTTGTGTGTGTGGGTTTGCAGGCAGGGGAACATTCCATCAGCAAAGTAAGAGCGACTCATACAACTTTTCCAGTATTGACAAATGTGAAGGTTTCAATTTTACCACAATTCAAATGTCATGATAAATCACTTTGCCTGCCCCTAGTAAAATGCCAATCAAGAGCTGAATGATAATTGGTCCGAATATATTCAGTTGCAGAATTACTGTATGAGTGAGATGTAAAGGTAATTGTTGGACTGTGAGGGGATCGTGCATTGAAAAGTAGACAACCCTCAATAAACATGTAAGATTGTTGTTATTTGTTCCTGAACCACACCCTTTTTCTCCTGTCAAAATGGTGAGTAAGCATGTCTCTAGAGTGAGAATGAGGAGAAAACTCCATACTTAATTAGGATGTAAAGGCAGTTTCCACATCTGAAAAATATTTCCCCTAGCAAATAAAAGTCCACGTATAAGAGACCATGTGCACCACGTTCAGACATGCAGAATTCTCTAGTCGAAATCCTGAATGTATATTTACGTTATACCTTTGAGCACTCCAAGAAATGTAGGGTTGATTGAAATTTTCTTGAGAACTCAAGGGATCTTTTGTGAATCCTTGAAAAGTTCTAAATAAGATCCATACCTTGGACCTATTCAATGTAAGCAACTTTCAGCAGTTTTTTTTTTTTTTTTAAGTTTGAAGTTTATTGAAGTATAAGGAAGCAAAGACAGAAAATGAAGAAACAATCAAAAGTTATAAAAACAAGAAATCTCTCTTACAAAAAAGTAGAAATGATAATTAAATCTAAACATTAAATATGGCATACGGTATTATTCATGAACATATGGTAATTGAGGTATATCCTGTAGAATAAAACACATAAGTGAAGTTTTAGCAGTGGGATTTGTATACTGGGCCCAAAGTTACTTGGACCCCATGTACCTGATTCTTACTAAGGCAAGAAATGTTCTCCTCCAAACTTCTACCAACAGTTTCAGGTAAATATGTTTTCGGATTCATAAAGATTTCCATGATTACTCTTGGAAGCTGCAACAGTTACTGAATCTTATAAGTAGTTCTAGAATAATGTTTTCCAATTTCTAGTTACTGACATAGGAACACATTTCTACGGAACAAATTTGGAAGTTGTACATTTGTTCATGTATATTTGTGATGCTGAGTTAAGCACTAAACATCCAGGTCTGGATGAGGTACACACAGGGACTGAGATGTTGGAGCCTTGGAGTCGAGGAGAATTCTTAGTAGAGTTATGTTTTATCCATGTATTGATGAATTTTGATTTATCAGTGAGAGAAGTCCCAAATGGCTCCAAGTATAGGTTTAAGATAATCTGAACAAGATGGAGTCCGGAGGGCACTCCAAAAGTGACAGGGATCTTCTGGGATCAGGAGTTGCTAATTTGAATTAATCAACTGATGTTGGTTGGATAAGCTGGAAAAGAACCATCGAAAGACCTTGTCAGTAAATCATATTCAAGGTGCAGATAAGAGTGGGTTGATCAATTGTGTCAAAAACTGCTGAGGGTTTCAGTTAAGAATTCCAACATAATCAAGAAGCAGGATGTCGACAAGTTCTGCTGTAGTGTAGTTCCTATATTCCCAATAGGCTCTGCGCATTGGAATAATATATTCAGCAGTGTAGACGTAGGACTGAGATCGACTAGGTCTCTACTGACTATATTAGACTTAAGGTTTGCCAGCTAGCTCAGAGGTCACTAGAAACTTTCTCGAATAAACGAGGAGGAGTTTAACCTCCCTGGATAGACAAGAAGGGATTAGCTTCTGACAACCATATAACATGACAACTTTGCTCCCTTAGAATAAGAGTGTATCTCTAGAGTTGTGTGAAAACAATAGACAGCTATTTCACTCAGTCAATTGTGCGTACTTAGTTTCACCAGAGTGCAGAGAAAAGAGAGACGGGCGTTTTCAATAAAAGGTGTAATTTATTGAGCAGTCTTCTTTCTCATGCAAGAGAAATGAATTGCCATAATTGCAATACTTAATATAAAGTAAAGTGCGTACAGTAAAAGGAGTATTATGAAATAATACTGTAAAAGCATTGATATGGTTTCTTAGCCATAAGATACTTTAAAATGGATAAAATATATACATACATATATACATTGACTAACGTACTCAACTGGTGCTTCTAAATACGCCTACCCCGGTGTACCTGACCTAAGCCTAATGCGTAGGAAGGAGTAAGTAAGTAGCAGTTTAAGTTAAGTTGGTTTTGCCAAGAATCTGATTCAAGAATTCTCTTTAAGGGTTTAGTCAGCTCCGTACCTGGGTAATAGAATGCAGGAGGTCTGGTATCTCTCTTTCAGGACTCGATATCCCAGCAGCCCGCAAAGGCGGCTAAGAACACCGGAGCTGGATTTCTCGGCAGGAGAAAAGACAGCGTATCTCTCAGTGCGTCAAAAAGGAGGGGCAGCGTCCGTGGGCTCTCGCATCAGCTGGGCTCTCGGGCAAGTAGATAGCTACTCGGCTCCAAAACCACCACCGTGTGTTTGCTTAAGGCAACGTTGGTATATTTATACCTGAAAGGTGCCGTCTTTGACGTAAGGGTGGACATAAGACGCCAATAAAAGATGTCACTAAGAACTGACTGTTCCTTTAGTGTTCGCAGGAGTTCAATGACAAATCAAAACAAAAGCAAATGGGGATTTCCCAGTTTGCTGGAGGTTTGGTGTGTCGAAAGAACTTGTTGTACTCTCTAGGAATCTAAGGAAGTTGCTTTGCCGTGCTTTGGGCTGCAAGGGCTATTTACTAAATATGGATCTGATTCTTATGCCATTATAGGGATATTATTGATTATAACCGTACAAGGGCATAAAATAGAAATATCGATTTAGGTTCCTAGATAAAAACAAAATACTGCTACATCACATATATATTTTTTGTGATATTGGTTATATACCACTGGGGATGACTTACCCAGCAGCACAAGCTAATGAATACCGCTATTCATGCATTGTGACGGGAGCAAAACATTGTGGCGAGGCTTCCCAGATTCCAAAATGGCCTCAATTGAATCCATCCTGCAGATCGTAGCACATCTCCTCAAGGACCTGAGGAAATTTGGCTACATTACCTCCACCCTCATGAAACTTCACTGGCTCGCCTTGCCATACCATTTACTTCATAACTTGTGGCATAACATTTGACCACATTGTCCTACATAAGGTTAAATTATGGTACACAGATACTAAGAATTGATGGAATAAAGAAATCATCAATATGATAGAGGTTTAGAACAAATAAGCTGTTTTCTGATGAAAAGATAGCAACAAAATACCAGAGAGAAAAAAACAATACTACAATTATGTATTGTATTACATTAAGTTAGACCTACTTACGTTTGTGATACAGCGTACTTCATCAGTTACTCTTTTGTTCCAGACTCATGTCCATGCCAATAGCCTCTACCACAGATCACCTTTAACGATCATGAAAAGACTACAATGGATTCAGAACTCGGCAGCCAGACTACTCTTGAATATCAAACAGCGAGACCACATCGCACCTGCCTTGAAAGCCCTGCATTGGTTACCGGTTGCCAGAAGGTCCACGTTCAAGCTGCTTTGTATCACCCACAAAGCAATACATGGAATGGGACCGCTCTTCATCAGGAATAAAATCACCAAACACATTCAACCTCGCCTCCAAATCCCAAGCTACATGAAAAAAAACATGGGTGGCACATCCTTCTCTGTTCAAGCAGCTAAACTATGGAGCTCTTTACCCCCTATATAAGATCCACGGACAGCCACCTTATATTCAGAAAACTACTCAAGAATCGGATCGTCCCCACATAAGCACCATACGCAAACAGAAATTTACAGCATACCCCTCAGTATATAATTCTTTATTTTTACTATAGATATGTACCTATCTTTGTGTATTGCTTTGAATAAAACATTAAAAATTAAAGTACAAGAACACTTGAAAACTGGAGTTTATCTGGTGCATCTTTGGTCTACATGTACTTCTTCCATTGTGCATCTATGTACTTTCCATGTACTTGGATCTGTGTGTTTGTTACTTTCCTCCTGAAAAGCATATTCAATGCACTACCCTATTTTCATCCTGTACCTCTATAAATATCTTTAATTTACATATACCTACCTCCTTTATACAACTATATACTTTCAATGTACTTATGGATCTATATATTTATCACTTTCTTCTAATTCAGCATATCCAATGCACTACCCTATTTCTCACCCTATATTTCTCTCAATATATATTCAAACCCAACTTTCTGACTCATCTCAAACTTATTTCGACTACTCTTTCTGATGCACTACCCTATTTCTCAATCTATATATCTATCAATATATCCTCTACACCGACTCTCTCATTTATCCCAACCCCATACCACTACTATGACCCCCCAAAAAAACTTCTAGACTCTCCATTACTCTACCCCTTCTTGCATCATCTGACAGCTCTTTTACAATACCAATCCCCAAAACAAACCTTTCTAAACTCTTACCTCTGACTCTTCCTCTCCACAACCCCTTTTTACTCATCCAAAAGCCTCCTCCTGCTGCTATGACTTCCAAAAACAAAAATATCAAAATCCTTCACTCTCCTATCCCTCGACTATCCTTTTTAATCAAAATAACAGACAAACATGTTCACTTCTCAAATGTCATATTATACTAATTCACCACTAATCTTTTATGGGTCCCATAGTAGTGTGCTACTCACCAGAAAAGCACGTTTGGCTCTATTCAGCAACTTCTAGTTCGCTGATTATAAATCCCTAAGGGTGCATAATGGGTCACTTCGTTGCCATGGTTGTATGGCAACTGACTGTGGACCACCCCATAAACTACTGTCAATAATTTGTAGCAGGCTGACTCCTATCCACCCATCTTCATGGTTAAAGGGAATGGTTATTGTGAAGTTTAGCAGGTTAATAATCTTCTGGTGGGACATTTGAGACCCTTGCCCGGTGTGGGGGGTTGGCACATATGGAGGTCCATAAACAGTCTGTTGCAGTAACCTTACTGGTGCATTAATTAGTGACTTGAGGGTGTGAACGGTGGACATGGGTATAATTTGTATATTGAGTACCTGATAGCGGGCGGCTGTGGGGATGGTAGTGATAAATGACTCGATGCTTCAGAAGGGCTAAAGATAAACCAAAGGTCTGAGGTGGAGAAAGTTAAGATGTCAGGAAGAAAGTAGATGGAACTAGGTGAATGATTTCATGAAGAGGAGGCTGGAAAGTAAAGGACCTCAATGTTAACAAGTCCAAAGCCAGCTACAACATACTCAAAGCTACCACCAGCTGCACCCCTACTTATCTGGTTGACAAGCTCACCACCCCTGGTGGTTCTCAGCTCAGATACTGTCAAAACACGCATTTTATTTTCTTCCTCTCTCTCCCCTGTAGTTATTGGATACATTCAGCTTATTTATTTACGTTTTTCCAGTACTTTATATCACATTAACATATATTTTTTTCTAATAAATAGGCAAAGTAGTCTAGAATCTTCTTCTGAAAGAAAAATGACCGGGAACAGGTGCAGAAGGCACTGGCATTATTCAGATCAATTACAAATAATTCACCCTCATAACGATCTGCCCCTCCCCGGGACAGCGGACGAGAAACACAATCAGCTGCCTGCAGCGCTATAATTTGATTTGGGCGTCCTACCGCGGATTCCCGAGTACAAACGAGTCTGTAATAGAACAGCAGAAGCGCTTCCTGGTAGCTGCCTGTCTGACACTGTTTGTGTAATCCGATATTCAGACGAATATCAGATTTACAGACCAGGTCTGGTCCGTCAACACGTTTTAAAGGTATCAAAGCAATTGTGGAGAAGAAGGGTGATTTCGAGACGAACAGAAAAGAGGTGCGACAGTGATTAATTACATCGACAGACCACTACTCGAACAGACCATTGAATGACCATGACTTCCACCTCTAATTACAGCGAGAGGGCGTAAAGCGGCAAGTTACTAATACTGGAATTAAAATATTCCCAGTCGATGTAATAGCAAGTCGAATTATAGTCGTAGTCGTGGGTTATTGTGATGGGGGTGAGGGGGTCGAAGTCGTGATATATATTGGGATAAAAACATAAAATGTGAACCATTACGGGAAGTATAGGCGCACTTGAAAACTAATGTTCTGCAACGACAGTTCTGTAGCACTTTGTCACTCACAATAATGATTTCAGACACGCAATGATGGGAGTTTAATTTTTTTATTTTTTTTATTCATGCTGGAAATAAAACGGGCTTTATTCTCCCTGGCCACTTGCACACAGTCATCCCAGCATACCCAGTGGCCTGGCCGCCAGATTACCAGGCGCGCGCACACTAATTGCAAATGATTCGATTTCTGAACATGTAATTGGTCTTTTATTCCTGCCATCCTGTCAGAGCAAGGATCAGACATAAGCAATCAACATGCCTATCCGTCATTCTGATCTAATCACCACAGCAGGGGATAGAGTAATCCAGACCAGTTAATGGATGTCGTGATAAATCTGCTTTGACCTGGTTCCTGAAAAAGTATCCATGCGCCTTTGAAATGCACTGGTTATTGATTTGCAGAAGACACTTAAATAAGCATTTTTTATGGTGAACAAAGAGCGGCGTAGCAAGTGCTTAACTAGGGGCATAATTATGTGCTTACAAATGTGAAAATATTTGCTCTATAGTCTTACACTGAAATAGACATTAGAATTCAAAACGCCTTTATTTAAATCACGAAGCACTACATTATAAAACAGTTACTGGTTTTTGAAAATGAGCAACTATCAGCCGCATGCCATGGATTCATTTCAAAGTTTACAGCAATAATGCAATTGCTGTGAGTCGCAGGCTTCAAATGTTATACTAATGGAGTATTTTGGAAATTTGCTACTCGTGATTATCTTTGAACAAATAACCCTGTTGTTTAATAAATGCAATAAATACATAACAGCACATTACCCACGAATCTAATCCAGCACTATTGCACCCAGAAAGGCTTAAAGAAGCTTGAAAGTACAGACATAAAAACATGCCTTATGGTGAACATAAATAAACTATATTTAAATTCTCTCTGATGCAGAAACGGAGTAGAACATTCTAATATTCAACATATTTCTTTTTATAAATACGTCATATTTATAAAAAAATATGGTGCTAATATAATATAATATAAAAAATCAAGACTATTTCTTATCAATTAGGAAGGAAGTGCCCTGCTCTTTTCAGGTGCCTCCTGAGCTGGACTCGTGCTTGTGGTACTAAGCTTCAGAGTGACCCCACTCCCAGACCTGTCCCCACAGCCTTCTCAGGTGATGTTCTGAGGGCACACTACCCTGGGACTGGGAATACTGCCTTCTTCCCCTTCAAAGAAGGCCCCAGGTATGAATGCTGGACCACTGACATAAACTCCTCAGATCAAACTGGACCTGTGGGCTCTGCCGGGAAGGAGGACTGCCCATCTGTGAAGTCTGCTCTGCTGACCTGCTTTGCTGCCCAAGGACTGCTGTTGCTGAGGCGGACTCTATGAGCTGCCCCGTTGAACTCAGCCTGACTGTGTGTCCCAGGACTCCAAGATCTCCAAGGGTCAGGTGGTTGGACTGCTGTTCTCAGGCCACAGGGACACCTCAGGCTTCTCTGCACCTTCGATGCAGGGCCATTCATTGTCTCAAGAGCCCTGCAAGTTTGCTCCAGTGTAACACATCCCGACGCTGATAAGTGGTTCAGAGCTCTGCAGCTCCGCCCAGCGTCGATGCAGAGCCATGCAATGCTTCAACGGTTCTGCTAGCCCGACCCAGTCGGACACATCTTGATGCTGACAACTGGCCCCGCTCGACACAGGACAGCACATCACAGTGCAAGTCCTCGCAAGCCTCGGCAGCTTCACTAGCACCGGTCCAGTGCAACGCACCTCTAGTTCAGCACCAACGCATCGCTACGCAATTCTTAACAAGCCCCAGTGGCTTCCTCAACAAGGACCTTGCATCACAAGCTACTTTCAATGGTTCCTGACTTCACTGCGTGATGCATCTTGGCCCAGGACCTTGCATACCAAGCACCACTTCAATGGTTCCTCAATGCCAGCAAGCGCAACTCATCACAAGGGCTTTGCATTGCTCCACAATCATGATTGAAGGTATTCTTGTTCAGTGGACATAAATGGGTCCCTGTAGCAGGGCCGCGCTCCATCGTGGTCAACCTGAACCTGTGACTTTGTCCCGGTCTGGCGCAACCAGATAATCACAGTTGGCACTTTGTGTCTTTTGGCGCTATGCTTACTGAAATCCTCGAACTTGCGTATACCAGTTCTACTGATTGGGATTTTGTCATTTTGGTCTTGATTTTTCTATCCAAATGAACTATGAACTATATTTTTGTGATTTGGTGTGGAATTCTTCTTGTGCCATGTTTTCACTTTATTACTGTTTGAAGTGTTGCACACACACTTTACACGTTGTCTCTAAGTTAAGCCTGACTGCTTTGCTACAAGCGACTAGAAGGTTGAGCACAATTTTGTTGAGGGTTTGCTTGTCACTTTACCCAGACAAGAATTGTGGGTGCAGCTTGAGTAGTGTCTACCCCTCCTCAACCAGTAACCCAATTACATACATTATTGTACAATGCACAGACCACAAGGTAGACTCTAGACCAGTTGTACATATTAGTGGGATGTTTTTGCGGCTCAACTCCTGAAGAAAGGGGGTATTTCGGGAGCACTTGTATCAAAGGACACTGGCAATTAACCCCTTCGATGCGTGTGACAAGGTCAACTCGTCATGGGCGTTACCTGCGCTGTGCGTGTGACGAGTTGACCTTGTCACATAACGCGGGATTTTCAAAATGAGCGGGAAAACCGCTAGCGCGCATGCGGTTAACCATGTGGACAGTGTAACAAGGAGTAGGAAAACATAAGGATAGGGGACATAGAGTCAGAAAAATTGCCAAAGTGTGACACCAGGTCTACAAACGACAAGGGACTTTGAGTAGACATTGCATGAATAGATGGCAGATGCGTCCAAATGGAAAGGTAGCATGGCATAATCCGTTAGACCAAAACCATCTCTGTCTGAATTTAGCTCAGAAAGAAAACACACCGCAAAGAAGAATTAGACACGTCATAGGCACCACACTAAGAATGCTTCAACATGCACCATTGAAACTATAAAAATGACAGACCACTCTGCCTTAGCAGACTGTGGGTTCAGTTGAGGGCTTGAAGGCCTGACTGATAAACTCCCTCTCTTTGCAGGGAACCCCAACTGATGGCCACAATCCAATCAACCCTTGAAGAGGTTAGCTTGGAAGGTCACGTTATCTTGTCTGGTGAACAAACATAGGTAAAACCGTCACACTAAAAATCGCTTCACCCTCTACCAAAGAGCCTAAAAGCACAAAGGTGAATGAACTGCCAAATGTATCTTTATGCAAAACACACACAACTGAATAAACCAGAGTCTGTGTCTTGTAGACAAGGATGAGGTTGGTGGTGCTGCACATCCACATGTTAAAGTGTTGGTCTGCAGTACTTTCAGAAGTCAATACACTGGTTCTAAAGCTCAAGTCCAAGGATTGGGGTAGTTATGCAGCATTTTCCTGTTACATGGGGTGGGGGGAGGGATATGGTTTTCCAGCTCTTGGCTGCAGATTGTGGGGTTGGTTCTTGAAACATTTGCTGAGGTCTTTGTTCTGTAGCTCATGTTTGCATGTCACTCTTTTTGCTCGGCTGCATGTGCACAGATGGGTTTTGGCTCTGTAGAATGTGCACAGCCAGGAGTCGGATCTGCACTGTGTGTACTTATGTGATTAGGGCTTTGGCTTGGATCTGTAGGTCACATTCACAGTTCACGGGTTGATTCTGCTGAAAATGCAGAAACAAGGTCCACGGTGCCACAACACAAGCACCACAATGCACAAGTTGGGGAGCTGGCCGTGTAGCATATGCACAGTCTGATTCAAAAGTTCAAGGTAATGAAATGTGCAGTACAGGCATACACCAGGGTATTGTTTCATGATCTCCTGCCCACAGGTCAAGGATCATTGACAACACGTGCCACTCATGCACATGCTGCACGGGCGCTGATTACTGGGTTAGGCCTGCAGCTCTTGCTGGTCTGTTTCTAACGTTCATGCACACCTCTCCCTTTGTAAGTGTTCCCCAGAAGCTACTGCAGCACAGCTGTTCTAGATCCTTCGAAAAAGGCCACGTGCATGAATTATTAAAGATATTTTATAAAAATGCTTTCATTTCTTTCCCAGAGGAACAAGATTTCTGCAGCATCGAGATCCACTAGGATGGAGGGTCGAAACCAAAACGAGCCATCAATCCTTGAACTTTACCTGCATGATGCCCTAATAAGACCAATGATGCTGATGTAAGAGGTACCGGATTCCTTGAATGAATGAATGTAAAGTCGGACTGGCCAATGGGGCAATCAGGCAGTTCCTGACGGGCAAGTCTGACAGGTCAGTCTGTGGGCGGGTATTGTTGGTGGGTCTGTTTTATGGTCTGCTGGGCTGGTATTCCCGGATATGAAATTGAACAGTGCCTGCAGGAAACTCAAATCCATGCAATCTTCCATATCTTGCAAAAAACTTATACAATGTGTCTTTACAAGTTCAATATTGCCCAAAATTGTTAAAATGGGCCACATTTTTAGGTGTCTTATTCACTAAAGAGGCCACTTTATTCGATACCCGGGCCTATTTTTTGTGCCAGCCCGACCCCGTATGTATGAATGTGGACTCGCACAGGGTGAAAGTAGCTAAAGTGCAAGAAAGCAGTGACACGTTGGGGGTGAGATCATCAAAAGATTGAAAAGTACAGTGGATAGAGTAGGAACAAGGAGAGAGGTGCAAGAGTGGGATAGGGAGCGATGCGCAAGAGAGGGTTGGGGACCAGGCAAAGGGTAGAGATCCCAGAGGGTAGTGGAATTTCTCAGATGCAGTAAAAAAAATTAATATTAGGGTAATGAACTCCTTTCTCAATGATGGGGTGGTCCCTGGTGGATTTCTACTGGAATGGAACTGCATGCTCCTGGGGAGTGGCAGGAAAAGCCTGGACATTTTTTTGATTTCCTTCCGTCATTTACTGGAGTTCATTGTCAAGATCTGCTTGTCTGTTCTGTGCTGCTCTGTTCTGTTACATTATTTTATGTTATACAAATTTGTGAAGTGCAAGCAGAGACCCACTATGAGTGTCCTGGTGCTAGAGAAAGCCCAACAAAGTTCCTGAGATCAAACCCAAGTCGAACATGAATTTTTGAATAACTAAGGGGGTCATTACGATAGCGGGCATCGTTGTGGTGCTTGGGACCACCTGCCTGTATGGCGGCAGTCCTGTACGGAGAATCATGATGCGACTGCGATCGTGGCGGTCGCATCTTGCATCTTTACCATTGTGGACGGTGCTGCTAGCTGCAGCACCCACTGCAATGTGAAAAATATATGTAGTGCGTTTCCCTGCACTACGTGGCAGGCACCACGCGATGCCTGCCACTTAGTGCAGGGATATGTAGCCAGTGCACCACCACCTCCCCCCAACAAAAGGGGGGATGGCACCGGGCCCCCGCAAGCATTTTCCACCAGCCTTTCAATGGCGTTTTACCCACCACAGAAAGGTTGGCTGCGTCCAGCATCGTAGTATAGCTGACAGCTCTGCCAGGCAATCGGAATGATTTCCTATGGCGGAACGGTGTTGGGCGGTCTTTATGACTGACACAGTACCGGAATGATTCCCCGGACATCATAATATGGTGGGGGGAAAATTGCTGTCTGATGCGAAGGGCCCGCCACTGCATTGCTGGTGGAGGCGGGCCTTCCGCCATCGTAATCAGGACCTAGGTTTTCAGTTCCTTTTTAGTTAATTTATTTTAAAGCCACAGAGTGACTGGTGTTGTGACATGATGGCACCGCTTTTTCTCAACACGCACTGTGCCATTGCATGTGGGGAATCGGACAATGACCTCAGAATCTTCTGTGTTCCCTGTTTACTGGTGTTCAGACTATGGAATAGCTGTGGTCTGCCATCTCTGCCACCGGAAAGTAAATAAGAACTACATGTGCATATAAACCAGTATGCAACAGTTCTTTAATTAGCAACTATAAGAAATTGGGTTACTTTTTGAGGGGGTGAAACCCCTCTCAAGCAAGCACCCCAGTCCTTCTCAGGGTGAAGACACAAGCAAACCCTTAAATTAAGCTGTGCTCAACCCTCAGGCAGCCTTTCACAGAGCAGTCAGGCTTAATTCAAAGGCAATGTGTAAAGTATTTGTGCAACACTTCAAACAGTAACAAAGTGACCATACCTCAAAAAGGATCACACAACAGATTAGAAAAATAGAGCAGATTTTAATAAATAAATCTAGACCAAAATGAAAAAACTCCAATCAGTAGAATCATAAATATGCATTTTTAAAGATATATGTGAAAATAGCGCCAAAAAGCACAAAGCACCAACTCTTCATATTTGGTCTCACCAGACCTGGACAAAGTCAAAGTCAGGCTGACCGTGTTGGAACGTGGGCCAGCAACCAGCACCCAGCTAGGCCTGTTCAACAAGAGTACCTTAAATCCTGGTTGTGGAGCTTTGTGGGGTACTACGTTGAAGATGCATCACACAGCGGAGTTACTGTATCTGATCCAGGAAGCACAGAGGCTGTGACTTGAGACTGCACATTATTGTTGAGGAGGCCATTGGCAAGGGAACCCGCGATGCGAAGTCCTGCGTCGAGGGTTTGTCACACAACACTTGGTTATGAGGCGACTGCGGGGCTTGCGATTCAAAGTTTTGTGTTGTTGTCGAGGCTGCCATCGACAAGAGGTTTGCGATGCAAAAGCCTGCGTCTGGGATGCATCACACAACAGCAGTTCCAATGCAGGCTGCGAGGTCGATGCTGGGTCCTTGATCTGGAAGAATCCTCACAGCATGAAACAAATTATAGGTTCTGCTCTGGGATGCGCTGTGCAGCAGAGGTGATGCATCAGTTCCTGCTGGATCCACAGATAGGAGGGCGGAGCACCTTCAGGCCCACTTCCAAGGGTTCAGGCCTGGGGTGGCACCACTTGGCATGGTATGGCTCACAGTTGCAGAGTGCAGGTGCTGGTTACAAGAGGATAGGAGGGCGGAGCACCTTCAGGCCCACTTCCAAGGGTTCAGGCCTGGGATGGCACCACTTGGCATGGTATGGCTCACAGTTGCAGAGTGCAGGTGCTGGTTACAAGAGACCGGACCTTGGAATCATTCTGGTGGTACAGGTTGCAGGTCCAGTCCCTCTCACCAGGCAAGAATGCAGTAGGAAGTAGGTCAGCCCAGCAGGCAGCAGTCATTCAGGGTAGAAGTCCAGGAAAGTAGCAGTCCTTTCAGGAGCACAGAAGTCCTTCTTCCTGGCAGGATCATCCACAGATACAGAGGTGTGCTGAAGAGGAGGTGTCTGAGGGCCAGTATTTATATCTGGTGCCTCCTTTGAGGAGGGAGACACGTCTAGAAGTTTCCCTTTGAAGTGCACAAGTTTCCTTCCTCCTCTGTCCTGGCTCCAGACTAACTACTGGGGGTATGCAATTCTTTGTGTGAAGGCAAAACACAGACTATTCAGGTGTAATTGTGGCTGTGTCCATCTCCTCTCTCCCATCCTGCCAGTGATGGCCCATCCAGGCACACCTAAGCTCTCTATTGTGTGTGGCTGTCTAGAAGGAATACACAAAGACCCACTGCCAACAACACCCCGTTATGTGACCCAGTACAGGTAATAGGTATTAAGTGGCTAAGACAGGCAAATGCCAACTTTCTAAAAGTGACTGGTTAAAAATTGTAATTGAAAATCCGAATTTACTACAAAAGAACATAAACTGTTTACTGGTTTCCATTTGGAAATCACTGCTTATTAAATGTAATAAGGTAACTACAAAGTTATCCTATGTGATAGATAGGTGTTGCAATAGTGTTAAAAGTACCTATCCTAATTTTTCAATTTATTGCACCCTTCCCTGTGAGCTGTTTGAGGCCTCCCTTAGGGGTGACTTATATTACTAAACAGGAAGGTTCGGGCCGGGTAGAACATTTATTTTGCCAGGTTGAGATGGCAGCTTAAAACTGCACATACACAAGCTGCAATGGCTGGCCTGAGACACGTTTAAAGAGCTACTTAAGTGTGTGGCGCTATCAGTGCTGCAGGCACACTAGGTGCATTTAATTTACAGGATTTGAGTACATGTAATATCACTTTACTAGGGAACAATTGAGTGTAAGCCAATTCTACCATGTTTAGAGAAGCAAGCTCAAGCACGTAATTTTGTACTGGCAGCAGTGGTAAAGTGCTAAGGACAACAAAAACAAGATAAAAAAAATATGGAGGAGTAAGGCAAAACGTTTGTGGGAAGTCCACCATAAGGTTGACAGGTTTAACAGCAACATTAAATCAAATGACTGTCTTTAAAAAGTGCGCACTATGCAAATATTGGGGAGATGTTGTGGCGTTACAACCAGAACTGCTGACTCTGGAATTGAGAAACCATCCTGTGATTCTGGGAAATCACTCAATCTCCCTGTCAGTGGCGTCACTAGGGTTGGTGTCACCCGGTGCAGGTAACTCATGGTGTCACCTCCTCATGACTTACCGCATGGACCTCCTCCGCGCCGAGTCCGCCTGTGGACACAGTTGGCAAATGACGGGACCACAGGACAACACAACACAACACTAGACAACATGGCAGCGCACCACCAAAGTCAACACCAGAGATTCACATTATAGCATTGCTTTGGACAACTTAAAACATGGCGCCACAAACCACAACACAACATGGCCATTACACTAGAAAGTATGAAGCCACAGTGAAAATAGTGATGGCACCCTATTAAACAACATGGCACAACTGTGGTTAACATGGCATCACAAAGAACAGCACAGCATCACACTAGAGAGAAGGACACCACAATAGACAAAACGTCACCACACAAAACACAATGGCCTAGCAATGGATGATATGACACCAGCTGAGCAACATGACACCCCACTAGACAAAATGGCACCTCTCTGGATACCCCGATGGCACAACACTGGTCAATATGGCACCAGACTAAACAGTGTGGTACAAAACCAAGTAATACGGACCCACAGTAGGCCTCAAGAACCCTCACTAAACCATAACACTAGACTGCACCCCATGTTATGTGGCACTAGTCAAGAAAAACGGCACAACACTGCACAGGCAGGCGCGAGACTAGACTGAAAGATACTGCTCTGAACAACACGGCAGAAGCACACTTGACAATATGATGACACAATCTGGCTTGACAACACGGCACACTCTGGGCGAAACTAACTGCCAGGTTAAAATATTGAGAAAGCTCCTAATACAGTACCTTGAGACTGACAAAGCAAATAGGTACGTATCAGTTCTTAGTACAGCAGGTGCAGTGGCACCAGGGCTCTAGGGTGTAAAGTGCCCAATCTCACATCAATTGTCACTATTTATTGCTCTCGCACATGGAGGTGGTGGTCACATTTCCTCCTGCTTGCACTAGGGCCCATAGTGCCCCACAGAAAGCAATAAAAAACCCAGTAAATAGCCATTGCAAAAAAGTCCAGAGTTTTAAAGCGCAGCCCTTCCTGCGGGCGGAACACACACTTGGCAACCGCTGTTTGTGGAAACCAATATCCATCTAAAACTTTCTTTTTTAATCACTCTGCTAATAGTCTAATCGCACTGCATGCTGCAAAAACTGTAAGTTAATGGGTGCCCTGTCTGAGTGTATTTGCGTGCAGAAAAAAAACACCCACATCACATAGGGCAAAGAGAGAGAGAGGGGTGGGGAGGCGCAGAGAGCTCGAGCCACCGCATCCTGAAAGGAGCCCAGGCTGCCCCCCCCCCCACTTCAACGAACCCCACAGCGCAACAAGGACAGAAACTGGGAGGCTAGGCGGGGGTACCGTGTTCAGTCACGCAACCTGCCATTCTGAAATGGCAGTACTATCCTATGAAAGGCACTGAAGTCCGATAAATTACCATCCACGTGGTATACATATCGCTGTAGAAAAGGTTTAAAGAGTGTGCCAAAACTCTTGATCAACTCACAGTGACATCTTACCTTTTCTTTAGACTCCACTGTGGTGGTGGCTGGGCAAATCGCCCAGCAGCACTCCCCTGCCGAGACTGTCTCCACTCAGTCTAAGCGCATGGAGGTGGCGCTCATCAGAGGAGCACAGCTCGGGGGCTGGCACAGGGCAGACATTGGTAGCGCTATAAGATTGACGGCCCTGGGACCCACAAACTTGGTACGCCGCCGCCGTGCATCGCACCATCACCACTATGTTAGTAGGTGGTGCGTGCGTGGCGTGCACTGCAGTGTTTGTTGTAAGCAGGTGCACTTGCACAGTGCACTAATAACTGCACGTAATGTGTGCACTGTGCTGCCACTGCCCCCAAAATAGTGCTGCACTGCTGCCTGGGGTGGACGGCCCCCTCCGCTACCCCTAGCTACGCCGCTTGTTGGGTTCCTCTTGATTATAAAGCAGAGCAGAGGCGAGGCTGCAGAGCGGTGTTACACAGCGTAACCAGATTGGTGTCACCCCATGTGATGGTGTCACTTGGTGCGGTCCGCACCCCCGCACCCGCCTAGTGACGTCACTGCTCCCTGTGCCTCAAATAATGAACGTGACTTTGAGTAATGTTACTGGTGCTAATGTCAAGCGCTCCAATAGCTTTCGGTTGAGTTCGCGCTATGTAAAACTGTTAAGATAAATATAGCAAATATTTACAGTGAAAAAAACACATGCTCACTATGTAAATGAACAACACTTCTGGAAAGAGATGTGTATTTTATCTACAGCAAATGAGTTTAATGTTTTCATGTTCCATGTTGTGTTTTATTAGTATGTGTTACAAATAATTTAGAGTTAGGTGTAACAAGTAATTAAATGTAATGAAGTAACACATGATAACACGCTGTAAATTCATTAATTCTTAAGACTGCAGTGTTTATTTCTTCCGCACAAAAACACATGGCAAGTGAAACAGCTGTGAGGTATCTAGTGTGTGCGTGCTCTGTGGAAAATTGAGAATGATTCAAATGGGGAACACTAAAGTATACAAAAATGTGATGGATAGAGTGCTTAAATTAATCTCAGCCACTGGTAAATTCTTAAGTCGCATCCCAGTTCATCGTTATTTTGCACACCATGCCACCTCAGTTTTGACCCAGCCTTATGGAATTCAGTCTTGACCCTTCTCCAATGAGAGCAGCCCAGCCTGAACTGCCAGGCCAGGTCTTCCCTGAACCAGAACACAAGCAACCTCGGACTGTTTCACCCTAGTTAGGGATCATCAGCCTGGTCTAGCTTGGTTCAAGGGACAGTGTGCATGGGATCCTAGTCTGGGAACACCAGCCCCTTTTAGGGTGACACACTCAAGTATGCAAAAAAGTATTGGATGAAATGATTGAATTATTCTCAGTCACTGCACACTGTGCCACTGGACTGGACTCGTATTCTTTAGTTAATTGGGAAATGGTCACCCAAGCATAGGAGCCTCCAGGTCAATGAACCTGCACTAGCCCCCTACCAGCGAGACCTGATGGCAAGAAAATAATGAAAACTAAGGGGAAAGAAACATTTTGCCATAGAGTTTTAAGTGTTACTAAGTCTGCGGACTAGAAATAATGAATGAAACTTAGAAAACCTTGGAAAAATGATTAAATGACAGACGTGGCTGTGAGCATTTCTTTCATTGTTTTGTCTGCATTATAAGTTTCAAGTTCACATATTCTGTGACTATGTTAATCTTAAAGTGAAAGAGCACATTTCACTGTTACTTGCCCAGCTTCATTGAGACTGTATATGGTTAACCAATCTCTTTAGCAAATGAGCAATAAAATACAACCCATGTTGTGTATTTCTTTAGAAATTTCCAAAGTATAGAACCTATCTGAGCTCCCTTGAGAACAACTGGGCTTAATCCCTTCACTTGCTAGCTCTGCATAATTCAGGATAAGTAGTTAGGCCCCAGCACTTATAAAAGTCACTAGCCACCACTAATATCCAAGGTAGAGAATTGTAGAGGAACCTGGTACTCACAAGCGTCGAACTGGGATAAGCAAAGACCAGATCAAATTGGAACACAAAATGAGGAGATGTAGAGACCCAGATTTCAGGAAGAGTTCTCTGGAGTAAAAACTCACAGACAAAATTAGCAACTAGGGGGCATAGAGCCCAGTGACACAAAGTTACTGGAGCATTTGCAACACATGGTACTCAGTGCTTAATTTTAAACAGAAAAAGTGTTGCTCGCAAACCGTGGCTCGCGCTACTGAATGGTTAGTCACATCAGGGCCACAGAACCCCCCGCCCCCGTGATGCCCAAACCCGCAAATAACACACAGACACAAGTGTTAAGTTTGGGAAAAAATTGCTGCAGGTTTATTACATACAACATATGTAATGATGGTGGGTTAACTTACGGGCGATCCAAGGGCAGGCCGCATTCTCGCCACCTGCCCGCCTGTTGAGCCAATCAGCACAGTGGCGAACCACCCAACTGCTGCACAATTATTATAATTATACTACACACGCCCCTTGCAGGGCGTGACTAGGCAAACCCCCGGCTGCACAGGCCCACAACCGCCTGAAGGACTACTGGGGCGCCGACACGAGTTCCTGCACCTCCCATGAGGTTACAGGTTAGGCTCTGAGGTTATGCTCTGGCACCCCTATGTGCCCGCTTAAGTACAGTTTTTGCACCTCTCTTCTTCCGGATCGCCCAGTAACTCCGCCTGCAACGAAAAAGGAACACATTAAAGCTCCCCCGGAGCCCCCCTCAAGCAGACACTCTGGGTTCGAGGAAGGGCGGGAAAAGAGTGTCCTGAGCTGTGGCGCGACATCCGGAGCGGCAAAGAGGCCTCCCCGATGATGCAAGGGAGTAATAAACCCCCTGAGGCTCCTCCCAGCCGCCCCGGACATGCGTCAGCGACCGGCCTACCTCTACTGGGCGATACCTGCCCAGGTGAGGAGTGGCTGGCCACAAGGTGGGCGGGGCAGCCCTCCGTGACTAGGAGCCCGCCCTCTTGATGGCCACTGCGTGGCCTCGGGCAAGCTCATAGTCACATCAGGGCCACAGAACCCCCCGCCCCCGTGATGCCCAAACCCGCAAATAACACACAGACACAAGTGTTAAGTTTGGGAAAAAATTGCTGCAGGTTTATTACATAAAACATATGTAATGATGGTGGGTTAACTTACGGGCGATCCAAGGGCAGGCCGCATTCTCGCCACCTGCCCGCCTGTTGATCCAATCAGCACAGTGGCGAACCACCCAACTGCTGCACAATTATTATAATTATACTACACACGCCCCTTGCAGGGCGTGACTAGGCAAACCCCCGGCTGCACAGGCCCACAACCGCCCGAAGGACTACTGGGGCGCCGACACGAGTTCCTGCACCTCCCATGAGGTTACAGGTTAGGCTCTGAGGTTATGCTCTGGCACCCCTATGTGCCCGCTTAAGTACAGTTTTTGCACCTCTCTTCTTCCGGATCGCCCAGTAACTCCGCCACAGCCCGTGCGGTGGTTCCCGCTGCCGCACGGGCCCCCCACCACTGCTACTACTCTTTACCTGCAACCTATGCTCAGAAGTGCTTACTTCAGATAGAGGAGGACCAGGTCTAAGCCTACAGGCGCGAGATGAACACCATCTGCCACTAATAGCCCCTGACCTCTAACCTTAGTTCAGCAGAGCTTCTCGTCGGTCCAAGGAACAAGACCAAATGACAGGTGCGGGGACCCTTTCCACCACTAAGAGACCATATCTCCTGACATGATCATTACATGCCTGAAGGGGTGAAAGGCCCCTCTGCCAGTGATCTGCAGATCCCCCGGGTCCTTTCACCAAATCAGCGTAACCATTCCCAGTTCGTGAGGCCATACTACCATGAAAAGACCAAGGGAGAGGAGGGGCCCCTACTGCTGAATGCCCTTAGTTTCATAAATAGGCTGTCCAGCACATGCCACCGGAACCCAAACCCTCACCTCACACAAAGCGTAAGAAGACTACACCCAGGTGAAGTTACAGCGACTGCTGCAACCCCGTCCTCTGCACAATCAAGAAAGTGTGCATACGTTGAACGCGTGTGCTGCTATCCTCAAAAGAGCACAGGGGAATTGGGGTGGATGGATACTTAATAGACTATATAACTTGGGCGAAGTCCCATCGTATGCTAAATACATTATTTAACAAGAATTACAGCAGGCATCACTTGCCCTCTTTGGTTTCAGTCTGGAAGCAGCTGAGGCCATGCTACCACTAAGTTAGCTAGACTGTAGGATGACTTGCGACCACCACCAAGGGATAGCTGTGACTAAAACCAAGAGCCCCTTAAGCACCTGACCTGCATAAAGACCCGCCTGTAGAAACCAATGCCACTCTGACACTAAACAGCATATCCCCACGGGAACAATCCCTCTACACCAATAGTGTAGACTATCCCAAGTACGCGAGGTCATGCCCCTGGCAAGGAACCAGGTAAGAGGGGGCCTCCCCTGCTGGTATACCTCCCTACTCATAAAGTAGGGGAACCAGCACATGTCGCTGCGACATACCACACACCTTCACGCAAAGCCTCAGCAAACTACCCCCCTAATGTACGACTTCCACGGAAGCACAGTTCTCAAACTTCAACTGTAACTGCTAAGTTTACACATGTGCAACTAAACTCACGATGAATACATAAGTCTACTGCAGTGCGCAAAGCATCTATTGGGATAAAACTTGCGAGGTAGACTTCCATGTGATATACAGGAATGTCAAGGTAACAGCCGAAAACACATGCCCCCTAGTTTAGACTGAAGGCTGCCAGTCCATGCTACCACGAGGATAGCTTGTCTTTAAGGTTGACTTACGACCCCCCTAAGGGATAAGATAAACTGAACCAAGGGGGGGGGGGGGGGGGGGCACAAGGTTGGCGACATAGAACGTCAGGCCAGCTTCTCACTTTGGGAGGGGCATAAAGGAATATAAAGTCCTCTAACAGCCAAGGTGTTAATCAACGCTGTGCGTGATTCCCGGAGTACTGTGATGACGTTAAACTCAATATACTTTTGTACCCTAGCTGCCCCGCAGGATGCCAAGGATACAAGTGCCCAATCACTGAGCAAGCCCATGCAGACCCAGTGCTGACAGGGGGGGGGGGGGGGGGAAGATCTCAAAGCCCAGGAAAGGGTGCAACAGAGACAGGCCACACTGACTACTAACAAAAGGGGCACAGGCCGCCGATACCGCCCCCACACGACAGAGGTCAGATTAGGTGTACGGCCCGAGCACTAAGTCGCCCCCACCTGGAAGAAGGAGTAGGGTATGGCACAAAAGGTTCTACTCTTAAAGACAGAGAAAGAAGGGGGTTCCCCAGTGGGCTTTTAGGGATGTAGGCAGGCCGTGAGGGGAAGAAAACTGAACATAGAACAAGAAACGTAACCCCGCCAAATGATGTGGTGGTCCTAACAATAGGATCCCAATATGTATGGGGTGATAAACCTAGGAGTTAGCACTGCACATAACAAAATTAGGTCAATCCAATTATACTCAAGAGAGAGGTTTTAGCAAAAATATATGTATTTTTTTTTTTTTATATACTCTTAGACTTGATGTAGAAAAAACTTACATACATAGATAAAATTTTGAATCCACATAATTTTCTTTAGAATATCAAACAGTATACATAAGAAAAAGAAAGAGGATAAGAATAACGTTCGATAGGAATGTATGGAAGAATGAAAGTGGAATGATAGAATTTTAGGTAGATTTATTTGGAAATTTGAGAGTATGAGAGTATGACTGAAGTGTGAATTGTTACTGGGTAGGCTTTAAAGTAGGATGAATTTCTGTTATTCTTATCCTCTTTCTTTTTCTTATGTATACTGTTTGATATTCTAAAGAAAATTATGTGGATTCAAAATTTTATCTATGTATGTAAGTTTTTTCTACATCAAGTCTAAGAGTATATAAAAAAATAAAAATACATATATTTTTGCTAAAACCTCTCTCTTGAGTATAATTGGATTGACCTAATTTTGTTATGTGCAGTGCTAACTCCTAGGTTTATCACCCCATACATATTGGGATCCTATTGTTAGGACCACCACATCATTTGGCGGGGTTGCGTTTCTTGTTCTATGTTCAGTCTACTCTTAAAGACACCTCCCAAAACTACAGGCCCTCTCATCTGCAGAGGACCTAACTAATGAAGAGATCTCCTTTACTAAGGGGGGCCTCCCATTGATAACCCAAGAAAGAGTCTGCCAGGTACAAAGAATACACTCTCTCTACCAACAAGCACGCGTCACTAACTAAGTCACAGTGGACAAGAGCTTGAGGCCTACAGCCCCTACTGCATAAGAAAGGTGAAGGCGTGGCCCTTCAAACTAACCAGCAAGATATCCCAGAAGAGACACTTCCCCTGACACTACATGCCCTATCCCAAAATTAGAGGCGGAACCACACTTCTAGAGGTTCTACTTGCCTAGAGTAAGGAAGTATCTTCCCAGCGATCGTGTTGAGGAGAGTCTGACAACTGTCAAGTGATCTTCTACCAGGGATAACTTGTAGTAACATACACTTATACTAACCTCTTGTAACCACTATGAGCCACTTAAGAAGAGATTGGTTACCTGACAAGCACCAGAGACACTAACGCCTGCGTAACCAATCATTCTGTCTACCAGCAGGGAGGGCTGGGACCCCCATGTGGCCCCGGGGCCCCTCTGAGAAGTGGCCCACATTCCCGGCCAATGACACGTAATAAACATCCAAAGGATGTTCTCACTGGGCTCCTCAATGGCATATGTTTGGTGCATTTCAGAAGATAATGCTCTTAGGTGCCGACACAGGAAAAGGCCAAAGTGCTGCTTATAGGCTGGAGAGGTGAGGAGAGAAAAGTGGCTGAACGCCGTGGATGCACAAGTGGAGCCTGCCAGGACACGTGCTTGAGAAAATTAGCAACTTGTATGCAAAGACTACTCTTAGTCAAGTAAAAAAGGGGGGGCATGCCCCAACACCCAGTGCGCAAGCTATGTCCCCCATCCCTGCGATACTCCCTGGTGCAGCCTGGCCCAGGTGGCTAAGGTAGCTATTCTGAATGAAACTCAGTTCAATAGGGTATTAGCTTGACTGTGCCGTCATGGCGAAGGATAAACTGAGTGGAAGTCCGTCTAAGCTGTACTAGAATTAGGATAATTAGGCAAATTCTAGGTCTTACCTTTTGCTAAAAGAATCCAAAATAACCCCCATACGCATGTCAATCTCCTGGAGCCTTAAACAATAGGTGCAGATAAAACTCGTTATATGGACAAGCCCGGGACCTGCACTGATGTAATTTAACCTATGAAAGAAAAGGTCCCATGCCACTAGTCAATGCTCTTCCACAATACTGCTGTTGTCTGTCTGCTTATACAAAGCTTCGGAATCTGTAAGGCAGCAACTGCTGTGCCCTCAGTTTAAGAGCACCTGATGCTCTGTGGAATGTAGGGTCTACAGCCTGCAATGTTACACTCATTACACTTAAAAGTGTAGGAACTGTAAAAACCTCAGCCTGAACTGCCAATGAAATACCTGAAGAAGAAGGTCCCTAGAAGACTCCCAATATAAAATTACTCAAGAAGAGATTCAACAGCTGGTAAGAGAACTCAAAATAATTCTCTTGATGGGCCGGAAGTCAGCCATGTATACAGATGGTCACCAAAGCATATGTACATCAAGTAGAGCTGGGCCTATCATACCTATCAGTGACCTCAAACACTTTGAAACGAGGAATTACTGGTGTGTATATCTAAATTGACACTATGCTACAGATGCGAAAACTTGCTGAAAGAATATGAAGCCATCAAGAAACCTATATGTGGTACAAAATTGGAAGTCTATAGCAATGTAACTGTCCTGCAAAACTGATGACGCTGGCAGAATATCCAATATTTATCTTGGATAGTATGATCGTGGGCATGTCATTAGCCACCTAAATGCCTCACATAGTAGTGGAATGGTTGGACAACTTATAGCAAGATACCATTGGGACAGGATGCTGCACATTAACGTCGACTTCCCACTATGCCGGGCTCCCAAACAGGAGCAAATTGGCGTACAGGGGGCAATGAATTTGAAAATATTCATAACTGCACATCCAACAAATGAACAATACTGGTGACGTTTAAGGCTTGTGCACTCGCACCTGTTCCTAGAGACTTGTAAGGAAGGCACAACCGATGAGGGGTGAGATTATAAAGAAGCCGGGTGCCCTAGTGCAGGCAATCTGAAAATTGCGCGCTATTTAAAGAATTATTTGGTACCGTAGAGAAGGCGGGGGCTCAGTCATACTGGCGCCGAAAGGACATCCAGTGGCCCCAGGAAAAACGTGCGCGGCCTGTTTCCTGTTGCGCCAGGGGTAATTCGCTCGTGGCCCCCGGCGTTGGGGGCCCAGGCGCAAGGGAGCCCGAGCAAGAAGCAAGGGTCATCAGCCGATACCCGGAAGAAGTTCAGGGAGAAGCTCTGCAACAAACGCTCTCCCAATAAAACGAGCGGCTCTCGGACCTAGACCTCCACACAGAACGGTCCCTGCGCGGTGTTGATCCCTAGTTACCAAACAAGTTCTGCCCGAGCTGAAGAACGAGGTCCCAGCAAGCAGAGTCAAAAAATATTGTCAGTTTTCTCTAGCACGAGCTCGACCCGACTTGGGAATCAGAGCGCTTAACATAGCACCCATTGCATTTCATGAGGACACATTCATTTTTGTTGGCACGTGGGGATTCAGTGACATGCCCTGAATCACAGGATGTGCAGCGTCATTGCTGAATTTCGAGGTCGCCCGCCCTAGCCGTAGGGCCACCTCCTCTCCTAATAAACACCATGACCCTTGCACTAACAAAACCCGAGACCGGCAGGAGATTTTCCCCTCGAGGGCACCAGGTAGAAACACCCCCGGACTGTGTCACCCCCAAGCTCGCAATTGTAGCTCATGCGGGTTGGCTGCTGACCAGTCCCTGGCTGGCGAATCAGACACTTGGCTGCAGATGGGGAATTTTATATAACCATATAATGTTCAATATGGGCAAATGAGGCGCAGCAAGAGCGCCGTAAAACACTTGGATAAATGTACTTCATGCTGTGCAATTACGAAGAGGGTTCATGTTCTCAGTTTCTCTCTAAAAGGTGTTCCCCAGGGACGTGTTACGTGTCCGCAGATGAAACAATATCTCATGCGAAGGCAAAAGTCTTATTTTTTAGAACATACTGTACGCACAAGCCTCCGTCAGCATACATTATCATCTTAAAATGTGAACCCTGACAGAGCTCATGCGATCACTACCGTTACACATGTTATGATGCAAACGATAATGTTCACCTGTATCAGTTCTGTTCCTAAAGTGGAGCGCTCTGCCGCCATCGGGTAAGGAGGTCAGCGTTATAAAATGCATCAATAAATAATGTTATCACTGTCGGGGCTGCGGCGCCGGCCCGGACCTGAGCCCTCAACCACGCCGCGTGTTTACTTTACGCATGCAAGCGCGGGGGATGAATGAAGTGCCCAGAAACACCGAAGTGGGCCCGACCCCACCATAGTGCAACCTGACCCGAAAATATCGGAGCGCATTACTGAGCACCAAATGAACATGACACCTACAGGCACAGAAAGTATAAGAGATTTGGCCCGAAACACTGGATATGGACGCCAGCAGGCGGGCCCCACCTGCAACCACTGGGTCAAACTAAGCACTGATGGTACTGACTGTGTCAACTTCTTTAATAGGGAGAAACAGGAAGAAAGTGTGATGAAGGTGGAATTGACCTACAGGACACAGACAGTCACATACTGGAACCTGGTCAGCTATGGGGGATTGGGAAACTAACCAGCAGTGTTTTTACTAAGGAAGCTATATTGTGTAAGGAATAACATACATTCTTTGTTTATGAAGCGAGCAGGCTGCAGAAAAAGACATCTTGGGCCTAGACATAAAGCCATAAAATGCCTCAGGGTGTTCTTGACAGCTAAGAGTTTACAGAAAGAACAATGTAGGCTTGCCTCCAGGCAAATCCAGACAGATTGCAAAGGATTCAAAGGTCTGAATTCATTTAAGAACAAGCTTTCCCCGTGTCACTCTGTTTCAGTGAGGTGTGCCGGCGGACAAGCACTGCGGGAGGGAGAGGGAGATAACTTTGAGACTCGCGAACAGGGAGGGATCTCCGCAGGGAACATCGCAAGTTCAGCAGTGCAATCCTCAAGAAATGCATAAGGGTGATACCAACACGACCAGAAATTGGCCACCTAAGTTGCATAACAGCCTCGAAAGCAATTTAAAAAGCATTGGCAAAGTCAAACTAAGAGCATACTGGCCAAGACAGTTGACAGTGGCATGGAGGCAGCAGGATGAATCATCCAACACTTGGTAGTAAGGAGGATGATTTGGTGGGGGGTAGGAGGCAGTGATGAGGAGGTAGAACAGTGAAACGGTTACAGAGAGGACTACTTAAAGTTCTCGTAACTTTTACAAAAAGCAATGGATGAAGGGGCTGATCAAAATCCCACTCTTCTTTTACTATATATAAATATTTAGGCATTTTTGGGTTTATTGCTGACATGAGGTTCTAAAACATGGGAAGTAGTTTGGTAGTATTGTACTGAGTGTCCTGGAAAATACTCTTGTTAAACACTTGGTACACGTAAGGCACTGAACAAAAATACGGTGCCACTAATTATGATACAGGGTATGACTGCCTTTGATGATAGGGCCTGAGACAAATCTTTCACCTATCGGCCTGTTTGTAGCTGAAAACAAGGGCTTCCCTTCTTAGGCACTCCATCAGCTTAAGAGAGTGAGAAGGCAGGGTTAACTCCTCAAAATAAAGGCTAAATCTAATCATGTTTTGGGATATGCAATAGAAAATTACCAAAGACGAATACTGAATTAATGATGGGGAGAGTAAGGTTTAGGTGGATGGGACGTGTCTTTGGCAAGACGGCATCCATTCGCTTTGCAAATGGCCTTCTATGAGACCAAGTAGGCATTCGGATTCAAAGAATGTTTGGACGATATCTTGCCCGCAGCACTGAGAACACTCATTAGAATGGTATGGTTGTTCCAGGTTCCAATGACAGCAGTTGTCAGCAAATAGGTGAGTAAAGGAATAAAAGGGTGTTCCACACTGGCGTAATGACAGTTGAAGGGGCCCCCCTGCAAAGTACACAGAGGGGCCACCGCTCCGGATTTAATCCGGAGCTATCAGGCATGAGTACTGTGGGGCACCCTCTCACCACCGAGACTGTGGGGGCCTCAGTTACGCCCCTGGTGTTCTAGTATATGTGCGGAGGCAGCAGTAGCTTTGCAAAAAATTCGGCTGTTGGTTGAGGAGGGTAAATCCCTACTAAACAACAGCCACAATGTTTGTCAGAGTGAACCACAGAAAGACACTGAAATAACTTGTGCAGAACCCTCTGGTAGCTTGGCACAAAAGCAGTCAGCCTTAACTTGGAGGTAATGTGTAAAGTATTTATGCGGCACTCAAACAGGAATAAAGTGAAAACACAGCACAAGAAAACCCCCACATCATTTTACAACAGCAGAGTAAATGTTCATACATTTTTTTAACATCAAAACAACAAACATTCAATAAGTAGATCCAGAGATATTAAATTTTAAAGATTTAAGGTAAGTTTAGCGTGAAAAAGAACATAGCACTATTCGCAGTCATCTGGTCATGCTACACCAGGGGAAAGTTACATGTTCAGACTGACCACAATGGAGCATAGTCTGGATACAGGGATTAGGTGAGCCCCACTGAAAAAGTTACCTTCTCAAAGTCTGGTCCGAAGAGTCCAGTTCATGGTGGAGGAGAACACGAGGAGCAGGGAGAGCATCAAGGATGGTTGTCATTGTAGCATGAAGAGCTTGACATTGGTGGTCGGTATGGACGGCAAGCTATTGGCTTCAACAGGCCTGTTCGCGGTCACAAAGAGCCCAAAACTTCAGGATTTCTCCTTGGACTTCAGAAGAGTGCACTCTGGTGCCAACCAATGGCCTAGGACCTGGGGAGGTGCATCTTGCGAATCAGAGTCTCATTCTTGCAAAGGCCAGCAGGGCTCAGCACATCCAGTTGCAAGGCCCAGGCATTTCCAGCGCAGCAGGTAACCTAAGCATTTGCTGGGAGGGCTCTGGAGCTTGCTATGTCCCGTAGCTCTGAACAGGAGGTCAGTCAGCTGACCCCTGGAGTCCCTTCAGGGACCATGGGATGAAGGGAGAAGGTCCAGTCTTCTTTCTCAGAGAGCAGAGAGGCATCCAGCAGCAGCGCAGTCCTATGGCAGCAGGGCAGTCCTTCTGTAGTATCGACAGGTCCAGAAGCTTACTAAAGGGTGGGTCTGAGGGTCCTATTTTTATACCTTTTGCCAACTTTGAAGTGGAAGAAACTTTGGAGTTTTCCACCATAGAAGTGTCCTGAACTCCCTGCCTCCCTGCCCTGGTCCCATGGTGTCTGGGGCCACAGTGGCCTAGTGTGAAGTTATTTGCGTGTGTGTGCTGAGGCAGTGTCTTGATGTGCAAGTAGGGCTAAGTACAGCCCCACCCCTCCATTCTGCCAGGGTAACCCAGTCCCTCTACTGTGTGGCTGTCTGGGAAAAATACTCAAAATCAAACTGCCAATGACACCTGTGACACAGGAACAGGCTGCAGGCACCAAATGGTTCGAGTGAGAAAATGTCAACTTCCTACAAAAGGTATTTTCAGAATTGTGGCTTAAAATCTGACTTTACAATTAAAGAGGATTTTAAACCATAAGTCTTCAGACACCAAACATGAAATGTCCACCCATTTCCAACCAAAAGTTATCACTCATTAAGTGTAATGAGATAACCCATTGTTATCTCATGAGAGAGGTAGGCCTCACAGTAGGGAAAACAAATTTAGGAGTTTTTCTCTACCAGGACATGTACAACTTAAAAGTAAATGTTCAACTTTTAAAATACAATGCACCATGCCATATGGACTGTTTAGGGCCTACCTTATGGGTGACTTATATGCATCAAAAAGGGAGTTTTAGGCTTGGAAAAGGGGTTGTTTTGCTGAGTCGACCTGGTAGATTGAAATTGCACCACAGGCTGCAAATGGCAGGCCTGAGACATGTTTGAAAGGCTGCTTAAGTGGGTGGTAAATTCAATGCTCCTGACCCATTTGTAGCATTTAATTTACAGTCCCTGGGTACATGTGGTACCACTTCACTAGGGACTTGTGAGAAAACTACATTTGCCAGCCATGAGTAAACTAATGTTACCATGTTGAAAGAGAAAGCACCTCAACCTTGGCCCTGGTCAGCAGTGGTAAAATGCACAGAGTCCTAAAATCCAACAAAAACAGGTTCATAAAACCAGAGGGGTGAAGGCAAAATGTTTTGGGGGACCCTGCAGAGAGGGCCAAGTCCAACAGGCATGAATTGCATTCTTCTTTCTTATATGCCCCTTTATGGTACAACACGTGGGGTTCTCTTCAATAGGATGGGAAGGTGAGCAGTAAGAGAAGAGATTTTAATGTTAAGGTACTCCACTGAACTGGTCGTTTTTCAAAAACAACATTGCAGAAAATTATGATGTGTGTATGTATAGATATTTATATATCAGAACTTAGCCAGTAAGGAACAGGAATTAGTGCCAGCGGCTATGAAGAGACCTTACTAATCAAGAGTGAAGTTACACAAATGTATTAAATTGCATTTTACTTATTTGCCATTGCTTTACATTTCAACAGTATTTCTAATGCTGACATTCAATTGCTGGAACCTTAGGATCCCATAGATAAATGGGAGTAATTGTGTTCCTTTATGTACAATATGTTTTTCCAGGAATTGAAAATATTTTAGATCTCTCTCCAGTTCGCTATTCATCTGGCAGATTTTAGAGTAATAATATATTTTGTTTTGATTGTATGCATTTTTTATGTTTGCAGATCAAATTTTAACACACTTTCTATGGATTGACATCTCTTTCACGGGGCCCATTTTCAGGGCCTGAGTAACACATTCTGCAAAAAGCTTTATAAAGGTATTTGAATACCAGCGGGAGCTTGTGCCATCTATACTACTATTATAAAGAGAGAACTGTGTCCTTTGAGCCAGGTAAACTCGAAAAGTACACCACCAATCCAAACATCAAGACATCTTTGAAAACCTCAGTGCAAGCAGAAGGACATAGGCTATATACAAAGAAAAAATATACGTTCTTTAAAAAATTTAGGAATAAAAAAAAGTAGTCCCTTGCAAGTAGCGCCGGCCGCGACGTGCGTGATGACATCGGGAGCGCGGGGAGGAGCGGCGTTCAGGAGCAAGAGGAAGAGCGGCGGACATGAGCGCAGGGAGGAGCTGCGGACAGGCGGGGAGGGGCGGCAATCGGCGGACAAGCGGTGAGGAGCGGCGAGAAGCAGAGGAGCAGTGGAGCGGTATACTCAGCAGCACGGGGAGGAGCGGCGGCTGAGGTAAGTGAAGCAGCCGCGGGTACTCACCGAGGGACGGGCGGGGGCCATGAGTGCTCGCAAGCCTTTTACTCAAAGTCGGGACGTCGGGGGAAACAGCGGACAAGAGCCGCGGGTGCGCACCGAGGGACGGGCGGAGGGACGGGCGGGGGCCATAAGTGCTCGGAATCCTTTTCCTCAAAGTCGGGACGTCGGGGGAAACAGCGGACACGAGCGTGGGCAGAAGCGGCCAGGAGCAACAAAACCGGAGCAAGGAAACACTGTAAGTACGCTCTGCTGCTCCCGGCCGCTCTGCTGCGCCTCTCCTGCTGCAATGCTGCCCCCAGCCCCCTTCTGCCCCAGGCAACGCCGGGGCAGGCTGCTAGTTACTCAATAAAGAGTATAAAACAGCTCGTCTCTATGCTCAATACAGAGCTGATGCACAGCATCAGTGCAAAACCAGATAGAAAATGAAGAAATTCAACATAAATAGGAAACAGAAGTACCATACAAAATATATACTTTCAAATAACAGATTTAATGAAAGGAAAATAAACGAGCGAATTTGCTGATGCTGCCAGGAAGTAATCAGCCTTTCTCAGCAAAATAAGGTAGCAGGCACAAAGAAGAGGGTACACACAGCGGACGTCCTCCACAAATTGATGTGCAGTCTGTCATATAAAATAAAGAGACTATCTTTCACTTGAATCATTTGCCTGCTATTATATGTACAGATCAGGGCACCTACAGCATTCACACCTGGGTGCACTTTTGACCATCTCTCAGCTTCATCCTTGACTGTGCTTTCTGTACTTCTACCAACATCCCTGCCTATGTTTGTGACCGCCTAATTTCATTCCCTAACAAGTTCTCAGTTATTATTTGTCTCTCTTTTTGATATTGAACCCTACCTATTGTCTCTTATAACGTCTCCCTTGCTCTTATCAACCATGCACTACTAAAGTCTCTCCAACTCCTGCTAACTACTTTTGTGTATGAAGATTGCTGGTAGAGTTGAGGGAGAAGAGAAACTACGAGGCTAAGGTGCTGGACTTGAGCTCACACCACTTACTGAATCCAGTTATCCATACGCATAGCTTGGTCAAGATTCCCTGAGATACGTTTTTGTCTTCTTTTGTTAACTTGGATAGCCCTGAAGCTTACTAATGCAAAATGTAATGAAAGACAAAGGAAAGCGGAGGCACAGCCCAACACAACCAAGAAATAAAGTACTCGAGGCCTAGTCAAATGCACAAATTAAATAAAAAAACAAGTATTGACATAATTCAACAAAAACTGGAGGCTGAAAATAGGAGATCTTGAGATAAGAGTAGCTACAAATATTTAACCAAGTTGAGGGAGGGGGCTTATGACAAACCCTTCTTAATATTACAATGAGTCCTTGTGAGTCTATTAAGCAATACTGGATTCAAGGGACATGCTGTAATGTAAGTGGACCATGAGGATCTGCTGGTTAATTATTAGAAAAGTAGAAATAGAATTATAAAGCTCTCTTTATTCAAGCTGGATCAAAGTTGCATGAAGTGTTAGCAATGTATACTCTGGCCTTCTGCCTGGTCTGCATAAATCCTTGGTGAAGTACCCTTAACGTGTTGGAAAAACCTCTGGACTCTTCCAGATGTGAAAACTGGATATGTGTTAATAAGTAGTCCTCATTTCGTTTTTGGACTGTGTAATGACAGCGACTAGCACTGAATGTGTCCAAGCTCAAGTGTTCTTGATGCCAACTTTAAACTCCCTCTATGATATAGGCAAAGTCCCTAGAGTAGCTGCATCAGGGATTTGAGGAACTCTTATGATGATGTCACCAAGCGGCCCATTGGATTTAGCTGTTCACTCCTTCATGGTCCTCTAACTACGGGGAATTAGATATCAAAACTACCAAGGGTCCTACCTAAGGGCCTACAGGCACTTGGAAGCTATTTTAAGAAGATGCACCCTGGGGTGATGTGGCTAAATCTTTGGCTTGTGGGTACAAGCCTAGCTTCAGCATGTGCAGCTATTTTCAGAAGAGCCTGATTTATTAATTTATCCTTGCAGAATGAAGTTCCCGTTGTCGATTCTGGAGAAGTTGATTGTACCACTTCGTAAAGGTCATGATCTGGTAGGAAGGGTTTTATCTTGCATATGAGTCTGAGCTGATTCCAGGAATTTGTCATCAAATTATTGATGTTGATTTGGAGTTTGAGATGTTAATCTAGAATAAAGCCAAGTGATTTGGTGCATTTCATGACAGCTGGTTTGTAATCTGGATAATTGGATTAGTTGATTCACGTTTTCACAGTAATGAAAAAAGAGTAGGAGAAATGAGGAAAGGCTTTTTCGAAGAGGATTACATTTTAAGAGATGCTGAGTCATCCTTGCCTTGATGTTTTAGAGGGTCTTGGTTAAGCAGGGAATATCATCTGGATTGGAGACCTCTATGTAAACTTTAATGTCATTGGCTAATTGTGGTGTATCAGGCTGGAATTACTTAATAGATCCATGAAGGGTTTATTTAATGCAATTTTATATAGCACGAACATTACCCGAAGGTGTCAGAGCGCTTTACATAAGAACCCGTTGCGATACATAAGGATTTAGGATTACGTGAGTTACATAAAAGATGCAAACAGAAAAAAAATGTAAATGTACAAGTGGTAAAGTCACACAAGGAAGAGATACAAACAGAAAAAATTGCAAATGTACAAGTTGTAACGTCACTCAAGGAAGAGATAGAAATGGATAAACTCTAAGAGTCACATAGGAATGGTAGAGAGTACAAGGGTCTACTACATATACTAGTGGTTAGAGTTATCTCTCTATACATGTATATACAAATAGTAAAATTTCTCAGGTCAAGGCCCAAAAAAAACCCAGGAGAGCAGAGTTCCATTAAGGGGGTTAGAGGGGGGACGTAGTCACAGCACCAAGGGAGGGTGGGAGGGATACAAGGGTATGAAGAAAAGGCAAATCAGAGGATCGTCAAGGGGAAACTGAGGGCATTTATTGACCTCTTAAGTACTTCCACGTGAAGGGAGTTTGGGTCACAGAGAGAGAGCGAAAACTTTGTTGATCTACTGTTAACGATTGCAAAGGTACGAAGTAAATCATTTCAGTTCTTTCCATCATGCAGTCTGTCAAGGTTTCCAGTAAAGTTTTGCGATTGATTATGCCAAATATCGTATTACCATTATCAAAGATGTGCAAGGTATCAATAATATTTATCAGAATTTCTGCTACAGCACTGCCTCCTACTCTAAAATGTGACTGATGTTTGTCTAAGAGGTTAATGTCATGGATGAACTGATTGCAATGATTACTAACACTGCTCTCAAGAACCTTGGCCAAGTGGGGTAGTCCAGAGACTTCATGGAAGTTGCTAAGGATAACAGAGAGCAGGTACATTTGGCCTACTTTAAGTCAGGCAGGAGATTTTTAAGCAGAGGTTAACTATCTCAATAAAATAGCATGCTAAACGAGTTTGTAAGTCTATTGCCAGAGGCGGTGGAGCAGGTATTGAGCAACAATTGAAAGTTGGAGTTGGACATTTGTGTTTATCAGTTCAGATTGATAAACCTCATTAAACTCTGTCCAACTATTTGAGGTAAATGTTTAAGGAAAAGTCAAGAGAAACTTCAAAGTTTTTGGTTTTAGAGTTAGAGCATTTGGCAAATTCCTCACACCTGCTATTTGAACTATTAGCAGTGAAGGAATATGGAGAGTTTGCTGCAAACAGTACAATTTGAATAATTTGTTTGTATCAACTTTAGGAATGTTAATTTGTCCTAAAAGTGTAGTATCCTATCAACTAAAAACACACTGGTTGCATTTTTTGCTTCATAAACATGTTTCTTATAAACAAAGCCCTGCCACAAATTTTATTTTGGTATATACAAATGTATGCAAAGGCTGTGCTGCGTGGCTTAAAAAAAATAAAAAGTAATACTGTACAGCACTAGGGGCCAGATGTAGGAGCCCAAATACCGGTCGGTAACGGCCGAATTCGGTCGTTACCGACCGGTATTTGGTGATTGGGATTTAGGGGCATCATTTTACAGATTCGGTAAATTTACTGAATCGGTAAATTTACAGTTTCTGTAAAATACCGAATCGGTAATTTTACCGATTCGGTAAAACCCAGATGTAGGTGGGACTCTTCTGAGTCCCAAAGGCCTTTCAGATTCTGTATTTTACCACCCAATCCAATTGGGTGGTAAAATACTGAATCCTGGTGTGCATGCACATGTGTGTATGCACACCTATGCCATGTGACAGACAGACATGCCCTTAGGGCATGTCTGTGTGCCATATTGCACACATGCCTGTATTTGGGGCACTAGAGGGTGTCAAAGTGACACCCCCTGCACCCTTGCTGGAATCGGTATTTACCGATTCGGTAAATACCGATTCGGTAATGCCCATTGATTCCTATGGGCTTCAATGCCCATAGGAATCAATGGGCATTACCGAATCGGTATTTACAGAATCGGTAAATACCGAATCTTAACGATTCGGTATTTACAGAATCTGTAATACCTACATCCCCCCCCTCTATTTTCTTACTTCTTAAATACCGAATCGGTAAAATTCGGTATTTAAGAAGTGGTAAAATAGAATTACCTACATCTAGGCCATAGTGTTGAATTGCGTTACCTTGCATCAACCAGGTAGGGGATACATGGGTGGGAGTTTCATTGAATCCACACATGTATTTTCACTCAAACCCACATTTACAAAGACTTCTAAACATGGGTTTGTGCCAAAATTCTTCTCCTACCGAGGCTGGTGTAACAAGGTACAATATGTTTATTTCTCTTTGTTATTTCCTTTTTGCGTGTGTGCTGCATTCTTCAGTACATTGCAAAGAGGAATGGAACAAGTGCACTAGTGCTAGTAGAGAACAGAACTGTGCCATATCTTTGTAAATATAGCGCCGTTCTGCTCTCTACTTTCATGAAACTTCCCATGCAGTGCTGAGTTGCATGAACGCATTGTAAACATACCCCAAAATATAGATAATATTGATTGCAGTCAGTTGCCATAAGATTTGCCTTTTCAGCATAGAGCTCCTTGGAGTACCATGGTGCTATTTCTGAGTTTTCAGTCTTTTTTTCCTCAAGGGCTCAAATTCATTAATGGTTTAAGATATTGTCTCATATTGGGCTTTAAGATAATTTACTGCTAGATCAACTTAAGTGGAGGGAAGACTGATACCCTTTCATGATGCAAGGTTGATTAGGTTTGAGTGCTTGGTGTTATAAATACGGACCACTGTTGGCTTAGGTTGGCTGATAGTTAACCCCTTCGATGCTCATGACGGAACGGTTCCGTCATGAGCGTCGGTTGGCCTGTGCTCATGACGGAACGGTTCCGTCATGAGTCCATAAGCCCAATGGAACGTTCAGCACAGCGCACAAATTTGCGCCGCGCTGATGAGGTTACGGATTTGGAGACCGAGAGATAAAAAGGTGTTTGGAAGTGGTCTGACCAGGAGTAGGATTATCTATCACACTTACCCCTTTTAGCATGTAGATCAAGGGTGGTGCCTTTTGCATGTCTTGGCTCCTAATAAAATCCAATCAGAATGATCTCTAGTATTATTATGCAAAAAAAACTCAAATGCATCTAAAAATTTGAGAATGTGGTTTGTGCTATACTGTTTTGTGAATTTGGCCATCTGCGAACACGTTAACTTTAATACAGCAGGTTCATATTTTAAATGTAAAACTGCACATGCAGTTTGCAAGCTTTCTTACAAGGTTGTAGTAAGTAGTTGAGTTCAATTTTTTGCCTTCCGGAATAAATGAGAATTCTTTACGTGTACCCATACTTGGCCTATTCACACAAAACATTATTCAGTTACTGATGCAGATTGGAGTCGTTCAGCTTTGAAATATAAAAAATGCAAGCTTCTTCAGTAACCACTATAACCACACTAGTGCAACCAAGTTTCCCCTCAGGAAATGGGCATGAACAATGAAAAAATAAATATTATTGAAGAATATGCTTGTTCCAATTGATACGGTAGTAACACAATCAACTGTAGCATTTTAATGTTTGGATGTGAGGAGTAGGTTAGTCTGTAAATTATGGCTAGCATGTAATGAATAAATAGAGTGCTGTACACTGTAAATAATCACACAATATGTTTTGTTGTGTTTTGTGCTGCTGTGTTTTTGAGCAATTTTATTCCTATGTGATGTTATGTGGTATTTTGGTTGTATTCTGTTCTGTTTGGAATCTTTTGTTTTGTTACTGCTATGGTTTAATTGAGTAATGCTGCTTTGTGTGTTACTATGCTATGTTTTGTTGTCTATGAAAGATATGCCAACAAACACTGCCACATTTCCAGCTAAAAAATGCACGTCTTTAAAGTTCCTGTGACAAGCAACCATTTGCAAATGTCTAAGGTGGTAAAATAGAGCTGCTTCAGTTCTTCAACGTTTTAAGAGAGGAGTCAACCCAAAACTGGCAGAGTTTGGGCCGGATCACCAAACATTTTTGAGCGGTGCTATTTCATGCCTTTAATGGACGCCAGAAACCTAAATGCACCCACCAGGATCCAAACCTGGTACTGTGGAGTAAAACACACGTCACTGGAGTGGACACACTAATCCACAGAGTCAATGGTATCAGAAGCAGGCAACACCAGAAGCTGAAGGGTAGCGACAGAACACACAGGGTGAGACCCCGAAGACGGCAGAGTCACCAAATGAGCGCTTGTCAGTTTTTCCCCTTGAAGGGGATGAAAAATGAGAACAGCTGGCAGTGTCCTCCTCCACACAATATCACGAAAAGTTTGCTTCGATTCAGTGATACTGATTCGATATTACTGCATCGATAACACAACACCCTCCTCCCCCCACCCCCACTAGGGCTACGCCACCATGTGCTTTCCAGTCTGTGCTGTGATGAATATTGCACTTCCATTGCTTTGGGCAAGATTGATTCACTATCTAAGCTTGGCAAAGCTTCCAGAAAGATGAGTCAAATTGTGCTTCAGGAAGATTTAGTTAATCTCGGTCAGTGGAAGATCAGGTGCAGTGGGTTAAGCTTTTTCTTTCTTCTACTTTGCTACCTGGTTGTCTAAAGCACAGCTATATTAGAAACCATAAATTTTGCAGCACCTTTGGGTAAATGCTTTCCTTAAACTATGGTGGTGGATGTCGTAAATGAATCTGTCACAGTCTAATGAAATACTGCTGCCCCAACCAGTAGAAATCCATAAAACTCATTATATAATTTGTCTACAATCTCTTTAATATATGTTATCTCATGCGTTGTATTTCCAGTTTTAAGATGGCCCTGCGATTGCAAGATTTAAAAATAAAAATAAAAATCAGTAAAACCAATATTAATCATGTTATTTAAAAAAATGTATACATGAAAACTATTAAAATTTTCAAAACTGCTCAATATGGCCACGTTTGTATTTACCCAGACAGAAATAACAAAAAAAAAGGTTCACCTCGCGCATATAAAGCGTTTCAAGCATATTTGCCCTGACTGTCCAGAGGAACCGATTGTAGCCCTGTTTTTCTCCAATAGAGGACGGGAGAAGGTTTTATCTAGTGATGAAGTATCTTATAGTATGAGTTACAATTTTCCAGTGCATGTATAGTTCAGGGGCGGCTCTGGGCTCATGACGGCCCTGGGCAAGGAGCGTAGGTAGGGGGCCACAGAAGCGGGGGTCCGGGCGGGGCGGAGCCCCCCGCAGCTCAGGAAGGTGTTTTGATAAAACGTCCAGAAAAGGCGTTAGATGACCAGTACCTGTGGCTGCTCCTACCCTTCCGAATTCGTCTCAGAACGATAACATTTAGGAGCTGGAGGGTATATTGTGACACATGACGTGAGGGACTGGCACAGACGGCTGCAGTGCCAGGGCCATGACAGGGGCCCTGGACCCACAGCCCCCCCCCCACAGAGAAAGATGGCCTCTTTGCCCGGAAACATCCCTGCCCAGGGGCCACCACGAGTATCATTCTGCTCATGGATATCATAATTTTTTTGTTCTTGTTTATGGTCGTCAGGGCCTGTTTTACCTAGTGCATCAGCAGTACTCTGGCCGGAGGATTCTCCATCTTAGGTTTCCCTTGGGCGATAATGTTCAGGATTGCTCCTTCCTGTGATGCTACGAAAGCCTGCTGAGCTGCCTTTCTCTTTCGTTTCGAATAACCAGAGTTGTGTACTCGAATTCTCTTCATTTTGCTTGCAATGTTAATTACACCTGTACCAGCGGGTTAGCAGTGGGTAGGGAAAAAAGAAGCCAATCAGGAACCATGAGGAACGCAGGCGTGGAGGCAAGTGAAGAGGGAGGGGGTGAGGGTGTTTGGAAGTGGAACAGAGCCGGAGGCCCCCAAATCCCTGCCAGGGGCCGCCATGTAAGTATGTATCCATCCTCAGAGGATTATTATATTAAAGATATATATTGGCGTGGCGGCCACTGGGGTTTGGTGGCCCTGTGCAGGTGCACAGCTTGCACATGCCTAAGGCCGCCCCTGTATAGTTAAACAGTGCGTCCTCAGATCATCTGATCAGGGGGCTTATTGAATATTCCCTTTATATGCGAGAACATGATGTATCTTCCTCGAGCATCCTCATCTTGCCTAATACCTAGCGGTGGGCATAACTCACGCAATTCAGTGTAGTGGAATCACAAGGAATTACCTTAGAATTCTGCATGATTACACATAATTACACGAATAGAGAATTCTACGTTTAGCACTATTTCTTAGCGCAAACATTTCTCCTCATGTCCAAAATGGGCAGAAGAATCCATTTTGATGCTAAGAAATAGTGCTAAATACAACAAAACATGAACAGGATGCATTTTTTGGCTAAGAAATAGTGCTAAATGCAGCAGAACACAAATTGCAAGTGCGAGCTGCCGCTTGTGCTCTCCAAATGTGCTCTCAGTGTAGGATTTATTCTCCCCAAATAATCCTAACTATGCGAGCAGAAGTAGTACGCAACAATTACTGAAATCGCTCCAATTACTGAGGCACAATTGAAATTTCACCTGGGCCTACTAATAACCTTAAATCCACCATATCGATCAAGTGTGCAAAAATGTGTGTGTCTGTTTTTAGTGAAATGATTGTTTGTACTCACATGATGATCACTCCTATGCACTCACATTTATGTGTGCAATGAACTGATCATGTGTGACTGTTATACAAAAAAATGCACATCTGCAAATCTGTGAACTCACATCTGTACTGCGACAGCACTATCCTGGAAGGTTGGCCGAGGGTATGAAACCACTGGTCCTCCCTTCAATACAAGGGCACCAGTATCCATTTGCAGAGAGGGAAGAGATACCCAGCAGGTTGGTGCAATGTGTGATTACACTCATTTCCAGAAAGGATGTCTGTGTCTGGCTTCCTGAGGAACACATGTCTGGCCGCTAAGGGACAACTGTCGGGGGCACATTGTGAGTCACATCCTTTGTGGCGAACAATCAGTGCACCTCCTAAAGGCATATTTGTGTCCCCCACCCATATTTGTAATATGGTGCAGGAGTGGGAGAAAGGAGTTCCCCCATAGGCTTGTGTTGATAGGTCCGGGCCCTATGCAAATGAGGGAATGCTCCTATAAACTGCACAGATGCAATGTTTTTACTGCATTGGATTCTTTTCTCACATTTCCTTCCCAGGAACTCACTGCATCTGGATCTGTGTCTCTTTCTACTCTGCTTCTGTTTTCCCCATTAATGAGACTCCCTGCAGAAAGACTCCTTATCACAGGTTCAGGACCGGACCGGGAACGCAAACCAGCCCTGGCAATTGAGTTGGAACCAGCCACTTAGTGGGGAGGGCCGGAGGGGGCAATTCGCCTGGAAAACATTGCAGCTGCTTAAGGTACAGGGGGCCAATATTGAAGTACTGCAGGAAAACTGGCCCTCTGTAACAAAAAACGGCCCTCACCAGTCCAAAACCACCCCGCGCTTCCAGCCTACTGGGAAAAAGCCCAGTGCCGGCTACGGCCAGTCCGAATCTGCACTGGATACCTTACTACAAAGCTGGCGGGAGGGGCGGACATTGGACCCTTGAACTCTTGATAGGTTATTCTCTTCAGGGGCTTCCCACGCAGGTTGTGACTGTGGCTGTGAATGCCCTTGCGTTGTCATCTTTGGGAGCTACAAATATGTCCGCTTCTGATTGTATGTGTGCCCACCACCTCTAAGAGAGGGGCTTCTCCTCAGCAGGGATTCTATGATGTACAACAACTCCACAAAGCAGTTCTAATGGGAAGAATATGAAAGTGGTTATTTTTGTGCAGTGGAGCATACTCTACAAATTGTGTGCATCCACAACACACATGCTTCAATTACTTTTTTATTACTCCATTACATGGTTTCACTATCCTTTTATACTGTATTGTATATTTTGTTTTCCAATAGCAAAAGGCAACTGCAATAAAAGTAACTCAATTGGAAAAAGAAGTCTACTATTCCACTAAGTTGGAGTGATTACATTTGAAGTTCGAAATCAGTTTAGCAAGGACAATTTCCCTGGACAAATGACCACAACACTGAGTTTTCAACAATAACTCGATTTAGGAAGACTTTCTCTGTGTAGAAGAAAGTAGATTTTCAGACAGGCATATTTTTACAAATACATTTAACCTTTTGTGACAACAGACAATGTAATATATTTTGTTTTGTTTGTAAAAAAGTGTGGAACATCAATCCGTTCAAATGGCAATGCTCAAAACAACGTAATTGCTTTGTAGCTACACTATACATGCAGTTATAATTAAAATCTATATAAGTATACATTTATTACCCATTGGTGTTCGAAACTGGGTAGTTATAGTTGGGTCTGAGTTTTTATAGATAAGGCATTTTTTGGTTTGCTAATAACTTTGACGTCGCTTGACGAATCTTCACAATGCTTTCCCAAAATAAAAAAGCTAATTTACTTTAGAACCTTCCTGGAAAGTATTGGGGTCATCCATCAAACGAGGTCTGAGAACGAAGGGGTGTCCTACAAGCAAATTTCCCCATTCGTTTTCCAGACTTCATTAAGCAGCCCTACCATAAAAATTGCTGAACGGAATTACACCAAATTTGGCATGAAGCTACATCATGGTATGCAGATTGTGCTTTTGTAACTTGGTGTAGTTTATGAGAAATTAAGGTTCAATATTATTTGTATACCTGGATGGTTGGGTGCGAGAGAATGGAGGCCTCTGATTGGTGAAACAGCCTTTTTTTCATCAACCTTCTTGCTCCTGTAAGAGTGAGAGACTCATGTGGGTCCTGGGGGAGAGCCACTATGATTGGCTGGCAGTTGGAGAATTAGAATTTAAATGGTTACCATAGCTGTTTATTGTGAAACATTGCTGGTGTTATGTGAATGAAGTAAACAGCTATTTAAGGCGGCAGGACAAAGGGATCCTGTCCCTCTAGTTATTTGTTGGAGGTCTGTAAGATATAAGTACTGTGATGAACTAAAATGTAAATGTTTTTTGTTTTATTTTGCAATGCGGGAGGACTCTTGCAGGATTGTGAAAACTAGAAAGGTGCAAGCGATTTCTCAATCCATTGTACTATGGACAGTTGTGCCTGTAAGGAGATGTCTCAGTGGAGAGGATAGTTGTTTTTCAGAGCCAACTACTCATGGACATCACATTGGGAAGAGGTCCTAGCAGAGAGGGGTGTCTCTTTTCACGCTCTACTATGCATGCCTCTACTATGCATGCCTGTCATGCCTGAGATGAGTCAGGAGTGAGGCTACTCCCTCCACACACCCTATTGCACATGTCTGTCACCTTGGGGCGTGGTCTCAGCGGAGAGGCCAGTCTCTCTCCACACCCTATTGCGCACATCTGTTAGTCTGGGTAGAGGTCTCAGAAGAGAGACCAGTCTTTCCTCATACCCTAGTATGCACACCTGTGGTCTTGGGGAGAGGCTTCAGCAGCGAGGCTATTATCTCCCCACACTCTACTACTCACACCATCACCCTGAGAAGATGTGTTAATGGAGAAGTCTGTCTCTCCCCACACCCTAGTATGCATACCTATTGTCATGATGAGAGGTCTCAGCAGACAGTTCACTCTCTCACCACACCCTTGTACTTACATCTGTCACCATGGGGAGATGTGTCAGCAGAGGGACCACACCTTCCCCAAGCCCTGCTGCGCATCCCCATCACCTTACGGAGAGGTCTTAGTGGAGAGGCCAGTTCCTTTGTCCATTCTACTGCGCATGCCTGTCACTCTGAATATATGTCTTATTGGAGAAGCCACTTACACCCAATACCCTACTATGCACACCTGTCGTCCAAGAGAGAGGTATAAGCAGAGAAGCAGTCTCTCCTCAAACACTATTATGCAGAGCTATCACCCTGGGGAGGGGTCTCAGGGGAGAGCCCAGTCTCTACCCACATCCTATTGTGCATGTTTGTCACCGTGGGGAGATGTGTCAATGGAGAGGCTTACGGTTTCCGGTCCAGAGAAGACATGGCTTGGCAGTTCGGGCTGGACTGTTCCCATGAGGCACAGGGTCAGACTGATTTGCATATAGCCATGTCTGAACTGGGGTGGCAGAGTGGTCTAAAGAACGGTGATGGATTAAACCCAGATCTTTTGACTGGGTGTGAGTGTTTGATTGATTCAGATGCTCCGTCCATCACCACCCCCTTTTGTACCGCTTTTGGCCGCCATAAGTGTGGCAGGGTATGCTCAGACGTGAGTCCCTTGCTCACTTTGCCACTGGATTCAAGCAAGCCGGGCTGAAGACGGCTGGAATGCCAGAAACCGGTCCTCGGAAGCTTGTTTCCGGTCCAGGGAAGACATGGCTTGGCAGTTCGGGCTGGACTGTTCCCATGAGGCACAGGGTCAGACTGATTTGCATATAGCCATGTCTGAACTGGGGTGGCAGAGTGGGCTAAAGAACGGTGATGGATTAAACCCAGATCTTTTGACTGGGTGTGAGTGTTTGATTGATTCAGATGCTCCGTCCATCACCACCCCCTTTTGTACCGCTTTTGGCCGCCATAAGTGTGGCAGGGTATGCTCAGACGTGAGTCCCTTGCTCACTTTGCCACTGGATTCAAGCAAGCCGAGCTGAAGATGGCTGGAATGCCAGAAACCGGTCCTCGGGAGCTTGTTTCCGGTCCAGGGAAGACATGGCTTGGCAGTTCGGGCTGGACTGTTCCCATGAGGCACAGGGTCAGACTGATTTGTATATAGCCATGTCTGAACTGGGGTGGCAGAGTGGGCTAAAGAACGGTGATGGATTAAACCCAGATCTTTTGACTGGGTGTGAGTGTTTGATTGATTCAGATGCTCCGTCCATCACCACCCCCTTTTGTACCGCTTTTGGCCGCCATAAGTGTGGCAGGGTATGCTCAGACGTGAGTTCCTTGCTCACTTTGCCACTGGATTCAAGCAATCCGGGCTGAAGACGACTGGAATGCCAGAAACCGGTCCTCGGAAGCTTGTTTCCGGTCCAGGGAAGACATGGCTTGGCAGTTCGGGCTGGACTGTTCCCATGAGGCACAGGGTCAGACTGATTTGCATATAGCCATGTCTGAACTGGGGTGGCAGAGTGGGCTAAAGAACGGTGATGGATTAAACCCAGATCTTTTGACTGGGTGTGAGTGTTGATTGATTCAGATGCTCCGTCCATCACCACCCCCTTTTGTACCTACTACATACATCAGTCGCCATGGGGAGAGCTTTGAGTGGAGAGGATAGTGTCTCTTCACACCCTACTATGCACCCCTGTTACCCTGTGGGAGGTGTGAACAGAGAGGCCACTCTCTTCCCACACCCTACTATGTGAACATGTCACCCTGGGGAGGGGCACCAGTAGACAGCAGACTTTTCCACCACACCCCACTCTGGGCACCTGTTACAATGGGGAGAGGTCTTAGTAGAGAGGTCAATACCTTGGTACACTCTACTTGGTACACTCTACTATGCATGCGTGTCACCCGATAGAGAGGTTTTTTCCTAAAGTGAACACTTTGTAGAAAGGCCCGTTCCTTCCTACACTCTAATATGCCTACGTATTTTCTTAGACACAGATCTCAGTAGAGAGGGCACGCCTTGCTCACATTCTACTAATTATACCTATTGTTTTGGAGAAGAGTATAAGCCGAGAAAGTAGCCTCTCATCACGCCCTATTACGCTCACATATCAGCCCATATAAAGGTTTCAGCAGACAGCGCAGTCTCTTCGCATACACTACCATGCAAAGCTATTCCCATTGGAAGGGATTTGTGTAGACAGGATAGTTCCTCTCAACATCCTACTATGTGCACCTTGGAAATAGAATACAACTTTACTGAAAATAACACATGTCAAAGTAACATTATAGTTAGGTATGATAGAAAGATCTCTTTTTGTTTAATAAAAATCTTTGAAAATTTCTGAAAAAAAACAAAGGTTGAAGTCACATTCTAGTTAGGTGAATATGTCAGTTATTGGTAGGGATAAGTATACACCTACCCCTAACAATAAGGCCACCCGTGCACTGTAAAGGTCCAGACCAGGTCTCAATACATTAGTCCAGCGCAACCCTTTATCTTTAAAATTACACCAAAATGACAAAAATCCAAAGCAGGAAACCAGAGATATGAATGTTTAAAGATTCACCACTTTATAGTGTTTAAAAACATGTAGTGCCAACCTGGGACATCTGGTTGCACTTGCCTGAGACAAAGTCAAAGTTTTAGGCCGACCTCGATGGAGCCCTGGTCGGATACACTAAGTGGGAGACCTTAGTAGAAATTCTAATTCAGACAAAGGGCCTTATTATGACTTTGGCTGTCGAACCACAGAAGCCTGTTTTCTTAAGACCACCGTATTCCTACTAGACCGCAGGGCCGGCGGTGTGCCGGCTGCAGTCTTGCCCTGTCTGTATGCTTCGGCTCACTGAGTGAGCCTAAAGCCAATGCAGCAGCCCAGCAGTGCCTGCCCTATTGGGCAGGCACTGCTTGCATGCCCCATGTCATGCATGCCACACTGGGCACACATGACAGTGCAGGCGTAGGGGTGCACAACATGTGCCCCAGTCTCATTACTGAATGGGCAACGATGCCCAGGGGCCCTGTTTGGTGCCCCATCCTTTTCGTACCGCAAGCTTTTTCATGGCGGTTTCCCATGAAAAGGCTTGCGGAAGGACACATTGTAATATGGACGGCAGTGCCGGGCTCTGCACCACCTACATTTCCGCAGTCGCAGTGTTCAGACCGCGACCACAGGTTCAGTGGTCTTGAGACAGCCAAACTTGTAATGAGGCCCTTATAAACTTTTCTGGAGGATTTTCCCTTGTCATCTTTCGGTCCCCTCCGGCAGGCAATTTTCAATGCAACGTCATTGCGTTGCTTTTCCATGGAAATCCTGGAAGAGCTACGGAGCTTTCAGTGGGATGAACCTGAAATCCAGGCCGGGTAGTGGTTGAAGGTAATTGTCTTGACTCTGAATGTCATGGTCATGGTTTTGGCTCACAGAAAAGAAAGTCCTATGAATTGATTTCTGTATTAGGTATGAATTCAACAGTGGCAAGTTGTTGGATATATCATTGCCAGTCTTTTAAGTCTTTGAACGACATTTTTTTCTTCTTCCTAACAATATTTATAATTAAAGTAAAGTAAAGTAAAGTATGAAGTCTTATATAGCGCGCGATTACCCTGGGGCATCTCGGCGCTTGCATAGGGAACCCGTCCTGGTATTCCCCTGTGAGATAGCCCTGGAAGGGTATCCACAAGGTGAAAGCCAGGCATCCCGCCGCGAGGGGCCGTTGTGGAGATTAAGCAAGCTATTGCCCAGAGTCGCAGAGTGTGAACCCGTGAGCTGAGAAGGCACCGGAGCGAGAATTAACGAGTCCGCGGAATTTTTGAGCCCAAGACCCGCCGAGGCGGGGAATTGAACCCTGGTCCCGGACCGAACTCAAGCTCCAGGTCTGCCGCCTCTAACCCCTGAGCCACACTTCTCCACAAATTAAATAACATATTCCAGTGTTAGACTATGAAGGTAATTACCTACATTGGGGGGAAACAAAATTAGTAGTTTTTCCCTCACCAGGGCTTATAAAACATCTTTTATAATGTCCCTGCTTAAAGTTACAAGGCACCCGGTCCCTGGGGCACCTATGGGAGACCTTAGGGGTGACATATGTAAAAATAAGGTAGTTTAGCACTTTGAAAGTATCTGTACCCCCATAGTCGAGTTTGCATGTAATTTACTTTTAAAGAAAGTCTGCAAAGCAGGGCTGCCTTTAAAAATGACAGCAGGCAACACAGAAATGCACACTCCAGTGCAGGAAATCTACTGAGCCTCTAAACCCGAATGCCCTATTATGCACTAGGTACTTATAGGTAGTTTGAATTCCCCCTGCCCTATTATATACTGGGGACCTGCAGGGTCTGTAATTGCCTATTGTAATTATGCCTAGTTACCATATACCTATTTCATCAGCGCACTCGCCCTGGGCCTGGTTAGCAGAGCCCTGGGCACAATCAGAGTCAGTTACTACCAGTAGAGGAGTGAACAGGGCCAAAATGATCTACTTTCTGACAGCCAGTGACTACATTAAAGTTTCAAACTAAAAAACACTTAAATTATCATATAGGTGAGGCCTCATTATTCGATTTTAGCTGCAAACTGTGTTATGGTAACTTCAGACAAACATTTTCCATTTATTCATCAAATACCAGCTCTGTCATCCCTCTCTAACCATCAACTTCTCTACTAGGGAATGACTAGCTGAGACATAAAACAGCAGAATCCAATGAGGTTTTAAGTAGGCCCAGGTGAAATTTTCATTACACAGGCGTAACCTAGCATAACTGCGGCAACTTTTGTCACTCTTGTTGGAACCATGTTGCGTAATTATGCAATATTTGTAGTAAAACTTTACTGCAAATACATGAAATCAGTATGAAGAACAGAAAATGAAAATACAGTGCCAAATTCCAGATTTGCATTTTTGCATAATTATGTGTGATTTTCCATAATTTTCTCCAAATGTTTATGTAATTTTGCAAAAGCAAACCACGCAAAGTTTTAAGATACCTAACAGGCATGCTGAAAACCTCCAATGAAATTCCTTGTGTGTGAATTGTTCTCATACATATTTTTTACATTCTGAAATCATAACAGAACTTTATACTGCTGGGTCTCCAAGGGCCTAACTTCAATCTCTAGTGTGAGTCTCAACTGTAAGTATAGCAGCAAATGCTGATCCTTGCTGCCAAAGAAGTTTGGGCAGGGATTGGAATAATGAATGGTGTAATAATTACCCCATTCCCTCAATTCTCTATAACAGATATTGTGATCTAAAACCTGCCAAATGTATCAAGGGATATTGACTTGTAAAATCATGTGGACTTTGATGCACTAGATGCTGAATCTGCATGTTCTGTATTGTTCTAGGGTAGGGAGCACAATGTTTGATGTATCTTCTACATCCAGTAAATACCGAACCGCTGATGTGTTAAAGCCCAACGCTATTCCAAATTAATAGGAATAAGTTCATTTTGCCCCAGTTACAAGATCACTTGTAAATAGAAATTTTGCACAGGGATCGGTACTCCAAGAAGTGTGATAATTATCAGACCCAAACTTTCTCATGATATATTTCCTCAGCAAGAACCTTGCAAAACTCGTTGAGAAAATATGCAGAATTCGTGAGGTAAATGCTGATTCTACATGTTATGACTCTACCATGTGGAAACATGGCATCTGGTAAGCATCCAACAGTGGGGTAACAGTATATGCACAGTGCAGGAAAAACATCTCTATATAACTTAGAATCTGGGCCATAGGCTTCAAATGCTTTCACACTATCCAACTTCATTTACCTTTATCACCAAAAATAACTTTTATTGCTGGCTTGTCAATTCTGCATACTGGGGTGCTGCTGTACAGTGCCCAGTAAATGTGCTCTGACCCCTAAACATGTAGGAATTGGCTAAAACATGATTCAACTCTCCTAAAAGGCTCTTGTTTATGGCGTAAAAACTGTACCTATGGCACAGAAAGTTAAATGTTACCTGTGGACTGCTTCACTTACTGCCCCAACTAGAAGTTGGTGGTAATTTGCGATTCCTTAAGGGCATTTTGCTAATTTTTTTTGCTACAAACATTGCATTTAAGGAATCACAAAATTTGCGATTCCTTAAATGCAATTGCAAAATAAGGAATCACAAATTTTGAGATTCCTTATTTTGCACCAGTTTTGCATCATACAGTCCATTTAGCAAATTTGCATTCGCAAAGGCCGAAATTCTGCAAATTTCGGCCTTTACGATTGCGAATTTGCATGATACATATGGCCCTGAATGTCCATTACCTCATGGAAGGTTACCTAACAAGAAGTGTTTAATTGGATGAAATGGTCTTGTGAAGTATCTGGGGTGTGGTAATCGACTTTTGTATTGGAGATAGGGATAGAGTCCAATTATACTTACCAGAAGATAGGAAAACATCTTAGAACGAGCTTTGAGGTTTTACGCTACATGACCCAATTGACATGAGTGTGTTTATTTGGAAATCTTCACACGATGACACCTTTCAGGGAGCTTGCCTGGGAAATGCTAAGAAGGGATGTCACATTCCAATGGTTTTAGGACAGACTAATGCTTTTTACTTATGAACAGCCAATTTAGAAATCTCTAGATGTGGTCTCTATAATCATTTGTGTTCTGATTCTTGAAGTAGTGATTATGTGCATGTTGCACCACCTAAATTTAATTCATGGGTTTGCATTTGTTTTAGTGCCCATGTACCTTTACACTCTCGTAATTAGGTGTTTGCATGTTCAACTTTTCTTGGCATTGTAATAAATATACATAATTTAGTTTAAGAGCCTGTATTCCTTCGGCGTCATGGGTATTGGTAATGTATAATTGATAGATACATTTTCTCCCTTCCACACTTACAAGCAGGAAATAAAGAACCATCGGGCAGGGGTTTCCAAAGTAAGTCTAGAACGTGGAACCCAGCTCCTTCAATGCTTACACACAAACACACCCAAATCTCAGAGCACACATTTAGTGAAGACTTACTCCATTTTGAAAATGCCTTGCCACACAAGCAGACCTTTTGGGACTTTTTCATACATGGAAAACAGGAACTACTGAAGAAGCAAGTTGCATCCTGGCACTCTTACCCAATTGGTTACAGAGTGCCCAGGAGTCACCTCAATCAATTAGCTGGTGTCACTCATAAATGTGGTCCCCTCCAGAGAATACCCTCTAGACCTGAACAGGAGGGGACTGTACCTACTGTGTGTCAGCTGAGAGGAACCCAGACCTGCTCTGACCTCCTGTGTGGCTGCAAAAGATTTTTCCATGAAAAATTCAGCTGACCTGTGGAACTTGAACTGGTCTTTGCTGGTGGCCTCTGCGTGGCACCCTGACAGTCTGTAAGTAACCCCTGAGGTCCCTGTTCAAACCTTTTGCTTTCCAGACATTCACCTACACCAAACACTTGCTGTATCCGAACTAGACTCCATCGCAGTGGGTTCCAAATCGAGCCTAAGTCACAGTTCATCACAACTACTCACTACCATTAGCGCTCCGTGCTTTTTGGTGCCATTTTCATTCAAATATTTAAAAATTCATATCCCTAGTTCCCTTATTGGATTTTGTAATTTTGCTTATTAAAGCGTTCTCTATTTTTATAAATTGGAATGGAATATCTCTGGTGTTGACTTTTCAACTGGGTTGACACTTTCAAACACTTTACACCTTTTCATTAAGTTAAGCCTATCTGCTCTGTGCATAGCTAGCAAGGGTTGAGCTAAGGTTTAAATTACTGAATCCTTTGACTGGACCTAATAAGATAGTAACATTACTACTTGTGGTTGACACCAATCCACCTCAACTAATGGACCATTTTCTTTGTATGATATGCATATTCTTTTTCAAAGAAGTCTGCTGAAACCAAAGCTCTTGCAAAAAAGCATAAGGGTTAGAGAAACAGCAAAAGTTCAAAATATATGAAACCCAGTAGACTTTGTTTGCAAGATTACACTTGTGTACGAAATATTTGACCCAGGTCTACGGAAAACCTGCACCATCAGAATTCTCCACAATTACAATTCACTAGATGACATGAGGTTGAATATAAAAAAAGTTCTGAATGAAGGAATCATGTGAGGTAATCAAGTTTGGCATCACCTATGATTATAACAGTTGTTGGCCAAGGGATATGTTTGATAGTATCGAGCAACTAATCTTACTTCAAAGGTTCACCATCATGTATTGCATTTCCATCCCTCTGAAACACACAGAAAATCCCTCATGTAAAAGCCAGGACTAAGTGTGCCTTCAGGATGAGAAAAGGCTCACTTTACTCCACACTTTACTTCACTTTTATTGGTTGTAGTAGGGAAGGAGGATAACACCTTACACGTGTAAATCCAACATTTATTGTAGATATTGGAGTTTAGTGATCTGGAATAATGGGAACCTCCCAATCTAGGACAAATGTTGTGAGCCTACTCATCTAGATACACTTTTGTGAATGAGCCTTTGGAACGTTCAATCAGATTCATGAATACATATTATTAGAAAGAGGTGCTTTTGGAGAGCTGGTTTAAAGTACCTTGCTGCATTGATAAGGATGTTTTTCCATAATTGCTGTCACAGTAGGAGCACCTTTGTTGAAAATGTAAAGCCAGTCAGGCATCATAGTGGCTCAGTTGGCATTTTTTTTTTATTTTCAAGAAGTACAAACCACAAAGTATTTTTTCTGTCCAACAAGAAAAGCAATGATCCTGAGGTGATGGTAGTTTATCTGTGGGTGTGAACATTAAAAAACTGTGACAGGAGTTGCTGATACAGTGACCTTGTGGTGGATGGGACAAAGTTGAGTGAGACTTTAATATAGAAACCTCAGTGGTTCACCTCTAAATGAGGTAGACAAAATGAAACATATGCAAAATAGGACACCTGATCAGTAGGAGTGGGTGGAACTCTGAGAGTTTCACTGTTCAGAATCCCCCTGAGTTACCTAAAAGCTCCACAAGATTTAGCTGAGTTCCATGCGTAGTGGAATTCGGTATGTTGCGTATATTTTTAACTCCATGACCTTGTCCCATGCTGTACAATCAGCGGGAATGGCACCACCTGGCATGCCAGGGGGCCTGCTTCTTTCTGCCGCTTGAGTAGATTTTCACCTCGACCGTCAGCTGCCTCAATGCAAGCAGCAGCTTTCTCAATGCGAGCAGTAGCGCCCTGCCTCAACCACCCGTTAGGAGAAATCTTGCTGAGAGACGGTCTAACACTCAATAATCTCTCTCACCAAATTAACGTTGGTGAGCTGCGCAAGAGAAAAAACTCCACCATCGGCAGTTGGCAGAGATTTTCCAGAACTTTGTGCTCCAAGTGGATCGCTAATTGGGCAAATCTCTGCGAACTCCAACAGAGGAGAGGAGTTTACCACCCATCCCTACTAATCATTTATGGAGGATGTCCTGCCAATGTTTCAATCCTGTCAATTTGGCATCATGCAATGCGAGTCAGCAATGAAACTGGGGAAAAGGGTTGTTAGGTCGAGGACAGTGCTGAGGTACAACATTCAGGGCAAGACAAAGTCCACAATAGTGACCGGAGGACCTCGCAAGAGTCAAATGCATTGCCTTCCAGTATTGGACGGGATGATGGGAGCAGAGAAATGAGGTAGCAAAGATTCGGGCTGGTGAGATTGCCAAGAGGCACAGGAAAGTGCTGTGGGACAGCATGCAGGGGATCACCAAGTCTACCATCCAGCACCTGACATACCTCAGAAGAGTCAAACGCATACCCAACCAGTTCTGAGAGACAAAATGAGAGGGGAAGATAGGGTGGTGGTGGTTTTGGGAGCATGGGAATGAATGTGATTCTAATCTAAGAGCACAGAAGGCATTCACATGAAGCGCTACAAATGAATCAAAACAAAGAAAAAAATAACTCTGTTATGTTAGCAGTGTAAGGATGAAACTCATCCAAACAATAGTGAGATCAAAAAAGAAATATTGCATGGGTGGTAAAAACTCAAGAATCAGGTGCAAAAGTAGGCAGAGAACAGAGTAAGAGAAGAATGCAATCCAATCATGAGCAAGTGCTGACAAAGTCCACTCTACATAGTGTACGCATACATTGCTGTCTGATAGACAGCTGAAACTGAAGCTTTCTGTAATGAGACCACGGCATGCCATTTGTAGATGATACGATTTACCACATGAATTACAATTACATAAATACCACATGTAGCAGGGTCTGGATGATACTTTCCATAGAAAGTATCCAGCAACTAATCTAAAAGATTTAGCTTAAATAAAGAACCTTTAAAAGGAGATTAAAAATACTAAACAATCTCATAGCACTGCTGGAGAAAGAGGAACGATTCAGAAAAGGGGGTGGTGATGAACAGAGTGTCTGAATTAAGCAGACCACTCTTACCCAGTCCAAAGATCAGGGCTTGATCCATCACCGTTATTTATCTCACTGCACCATCCCAGCTCAGAACCTGGCTATATGCAAATCAGTCTGTCCCTGGCCCAGTGCATCATGGGAACAGGGCAGACTAAACTACCAAGCCAATTCTTCACCAGAAAGGAGACAAGATACCCGGGACCGGTTTCTGGCATTTCAGCCGTCTTCGGCCCGGCTTGCTTGAATCCTGATGGAGCAGTGAGAAAGGGACTCATGTCTGAGTATACCCTGCCACACCTATAGTGGCCAAAAACGATTCAGAAAAGGGGGGTGGTGATGAACAGAGTGTCTGAATTAAGCAGACCACTCTTACCCAGTCCAAAGATCAGGGCTTGATCCATCACCGTTATTTATCTCACTGCACCATCCCAGCTCAGAACCTGGCTATATGCAAATCAGTCTGTCCCTGGCCCAGTGCATCATGGGAACAGGGCAGACTAAACTACCAAGCCAATTCTTCACCAGAAAGGAGACAAGCTACCGGGGACCGGTTTCTGGCATTTCAGCCGTCTTCGGCCCGGCTTGCTTGAATCCTGATGGTGCAGTGAGAAAGGGACTCATGTCTGAGTATACCCTGCCACACCTATAGTGGCCAAAAACGATTCAGAAAAGGGGGTGGTGATGATTCAAGCAAACCGGGCCGAAGACGGCTGTAATGCCAGAAACCGGTCCCCGGGAGCTTGTTTCCTTCCCAGTGTAAGAATTGGCTTTTGTAGTTTGGTTAGCCCTGTTCCCATCATGCACTGGGACAGGAACAGACTAATTTGCATACAGCCAGGTTCTGAAACTGGGATGGTGCAGTGAGCTAAAAAACGGTGTTGGATCTAGCCCTGATCTCTTGACTGGGTGAGAGCTTTCTGCTTAATTCAGAGACTCTGTCCCTCACCACCCCTTGTTGGAGAAAGAGGAAAGCAGATTATTTAATCAGACATAGAAAATGAAACTAAGGTCAGATAAATTAGAAGCTTAAAAAAAGAACAGCACATACAAAGTATTAAGGACGCTCGTGAAGGAGGTTCATAAACTTTCACAGAGAGCTCCTCCTCGTGCAAAGAGAGGACATCAGAAGGGGACATCTACCTCAATTCTGCAGCAAAGTTGACACACCTCTATTAGAGGCAGAGGTAGGTAACACCAAAGTTATGGAACCGATATCATCAGGAGATACATTTACAGGATGTGAAGCAACCCAATTGTCCACCTCTGAAACATCAATTAAAGGAAGAGTAGAGTTAACTGCTCAGACAAAGACTCATTTTCCTTCACCTACTGATTTTGGGTAATCAAGAAAGGAGAACTTCCACACCTATTTGCCCAAGCATGGAAAGGATTATCATCGATGCAATATTCCAAATATAATATATATAATAAAAAGTCTCTAATTTTCCTTCACCCCCTGATTTGGGGTATTCAAGAAAGGAGCACCTTCACACCTATTTGCCCATATATGGAAAGGATTATCATCAATGGAATATTCCAAATATAATATATATAATAAAAAGTCTCTAATTTTCCTTCACCCACTGTTTGGGGTATTCAAGGAATGAGTACCCTCACGGCTAGTTGCCCATCCTGAAATGGATTACCATTGAGGACATTTTCCAAATATCAGCTTGAATCACTGGTTACACTGAGCACTGATACAGATGTGCATTCATTTATTCACAACACTTTTTCAGTTGTTGTGCACGTGTAATTGCTATGGTCTTTGTAGTGGGCTGGTCCCACATGTTCTGGTGTCATAAGTAGACGCTGTAGACGTGGCCAGGTATAAGCAGAAGTAGTTTATTAAGTTCTTTAGATGTAGATATAATAAGCCCCACCAGGAGCAGCCTCCTAGCTGCTCAGCCCATTCTCAACTGACAAACCTCATGCACTCAAACATTCCACTCAGAATACTCACACTGGCTGAGCAGCTAGATGCAGAGGAGTAAAGGAACATATATAACCTGAGGATACTACAGTCTTGTATAAAGGATTAACAACATAGGTGGGGCTATGAAAAACTTTGAACAAAATGATGATACATCTTCTTTGAGCGGGCCAATCGATACGCATACTAAAGCATATGCTTCAGGCAAAACATAGCAAGTTGATTACTACTGAATCCAGCTGGTCTTGATAACTATGTTATTGGTTGAATACTAGCTAGCTGTATTTTTCCTTTTCCTTTATGTTAGTGTTGTAAACCGTAGGCAGAATGCTGTAGCAAAAGGAATTATGCTTTTTCCTGTGAATCAAGAATATTTTTAAAAAGTGAGTTATGACTTGGCCTGTGCTCTGCACTGAAACCCTCCTGTCCATGAACATTCTTCTGCTGGCGTTCAGTTAGTTAGTGCACCAGGCTTCAAACACTCTTTTTAAAGGGATTATCTGGGAAATTATGTCACAACAGGTAATTCAAAACCCAGCCAACATCACTAAACAAAAGAACATTTCAGCATGTTTATTGTTGGTGAATGTTAGGGATGCAGGCGTGTGTAGACACTATTCTGTCTTCTTCAATACATGGCCTCTGGAAAATTGCTACAGTCTAATCTGCACATGTTTAGTTATGTGTCTAAACTCTTTCCAACCCACTCTGTAATTTTGTTTACAGCTATTATCTCCAACCTAAGTGTTGGCATCCATATTGCACTTGTACTACAGTCAAAGAGTGTTGGACCTGTCATCTTTAGGGTTCTCTTACCCCTAACCTTTGTTTACCCCATTTTGTTTGCTGAAATGTATTTTGTTGGCCTTAAAACTCTGTGCACTTTACCACTACTAATCAGTGTTAAAGTACTTGTGCTAACCTAAATAAACATGGTAAAATTGCCTCACATCTTATTTCCATATTTAATTTACATGTAAATTCCTTGTAGAGTGGTATAATGTATGCCCAGGGCCTTTACATTAAATGCTACAAGTCGACCTGCAGCACGTATTGTGCCACTCACTTAAGTAGTCCCTTAAAACATGCCACAGGCCTCCCACTGCAGTCTAAATGCATTTTTAACTGCTAATTCGACTTGGCGTACCTTAAACTCCCCTTCTATGGCGTATAAGTCACTGCTAAGGAAGGCTATGGTTGGCCATAGGTAAGGTGCGTTATACTTTAAAGATTGGACATGTACCTTTACGTCTACCATGTCCTGATTGTGAAAAAGTCCGAATTCGTTTTTTACTACTGTGAGGCCTCCGTGTCTCATATGATAAAATTGGGTTGTCTTATTACAAATGATAAGTGCTGACCTTTGATTGGGGATGTATATATATATGGACTGTAAAATAAAGCCCTAAGTGTAAATAACTTATGATGCTTAGAGTACTACACTCTGATAATTTCAGCACACCAGTCCTTTGTTTAATTTCAATTTTTTTTAAATGTGTGCAACATGTTGCTTGTAAAACTACATATCCCATAATGCCACTTAATGGCTAATATGGGGCAGTATTTAAACCAAAGCAAGGAAGGACTCACTGACCGTGAGAAAAGCCGTGAGGCTGAAACGCGTTGGTGGAGTGTTTGTGTGAATAAAAGCTGAATTTAGTATCCAGTTGTGCCGCCCCCCTTTGTTAAAAAAAAAAAAAAATATATATATATATATATATATATATATATATATATATATATATATATATATATATATATATATATATATATATATATATATATATATATATATATATTCTCCCCACCACCGCTGGTTACGGGAGGAGCTGGCACGGGCGGTCCCGTTACAGCCACCAGCTGGCTGAATAAATTCGCTTCCAAAGACACCATTAATAATGATGAAAAACGGGACACCCAGAGCTGCAGTGTTCAAAAGGATTTATTCGGCAGTTGAGAAAAGTTTCACGACGCGTTTCGCCATTACGGCTTGGTCACGCTCGTCTTGTGGCTACCATTGCCGATATTTAAGCAACACCCACTTGTGCTCATATTTACATCACATGGAAAAGCATGATACGGTGGCGGCCATCTTATAGTGTCAAATCAGTCATTTACATCATGATGATAACTGCTCTGGTTGCCATTACACGGATCAAATTAGTATCCTTATGATCCCAAACATCTATATACATATATTTACACAATTTGTCTGCCTAATATACATTTTGTGAATTGCGGCCACAAAATTACAATTTAGACATTTTATCCGTCCAATATCGGCAAACAATGTGAACAATACAAAGTTAAGGCAAACATGCAGTTGTTAATACTGTAAGATAAGGTGTCTTCGTGTTTGGACAACAAACGTTACTATCACATTTTGTCTACTGCCATTCAGAATAACAGCGACTGTTTCGTTGTCATGACAGCCCTGTGTTAGTGTTAGATACATTGGTGTTATTATCTTCCACCTCAATGACGCCCCAGTGGGCAATCGTGTTGCTACGATGTTGCAGTTATGTTGCCCCAGTGGGCAAGCAAAATTGTCCATTTCTCATTTATAGTTCATAATGAGACTATGTTCAACAAATTCAGTGCAGTAAATCAAATAAGTGCAATGTCTCTTTGGTAAAATGTCAGTGCCCATTATTGCCGTTTATTCGGCACAACATGAATAAACGGCAATAATGGGCACTGACATTTTACCAAACAACGTAGCAACACGATTGCCCACTGGGGCGTCATTGAGGTGGAAGATAATAACACCAATGTAGACACCTTATCTTACAGTATGGCCGCAATTCACAAAATGTATATTAGGCAGACAAATTGTGTAAATATATGTATATAGATGTTTGGGATCATAAGGATACTAATTTGATCCGTGTAATGGCAACCAGAGCAGTTATCATCATGATGTAAATGACTGATTTGACACTATAAGATGGCCGCCACCGTATCATGCTTTTCCATGTGATGTAAATATGAGCACAAGTGGGTGTTGCTTAAATATCGGCAATGGTAGCCACAAGACGAGCGTGACCAAGCCGTAATGGCGAAACGCGTCGTGAAACTTTTCTCAACTGCCGAATAAATCCTTTTGAACACTGCAGCTCTGGGTGTCCCGTTTTTCATCATTATTAATGGTGTCTTTGGAAGCGAATATATATATATATATATATATATATATATATATATATATATATATATATATATATATATATATATATATATATATATATATATATATATATATATATATATATATATATATATATATATATATATATATATATACATCCTATGCCCATAAATACATATTGGGCAATATGTTTTTGGCATCTATGAAACTGTAATTAAAACTACTCTTTGATGGCAAAGTCATATTTCAAGTTACAATTTTGAAAATGACAGTTTTAGAAGGTCAATATTTTCATTCCCTACACGATTTGGTGCTTGCAGCATTTCCTGGGTCACATGACTGGGTGCAGTTGGCAGCTGGACTTTGTTAAGTCCATCTACACTGCCAGACAATAGAGGGATTAGGTGTGCCTGAATGGGCATCTGCTGGCAGGATGGGGTAAGGGAGCTGGACAAAGCCCTACTTGCAATTGACTAGGCTGTTCTCTGCCTTCACATAAACAACTTGTCACCACTGCATTGTCCTTGCCTGCTTGGAGTCAGGACAGGCAGTAGTGGCCACCACAATAAAGAGGTGGTGGGGTGGGTTGAGGGGGTGTGGGGGAGCGCGTGGGGGGACTATAGCAAAAAATAAATAACAAATAAAAACATACCTGGCGCTGCCTACCACGTCGCACTCAGCAGAGTCCTCCCCGGTCCCAACAAGCACTGGGGCCACGTCTTGGACTCCCTGTAGTCCCCACACTGCTCTACGGGAGAGCAGCGTTGGGATTGGTCTGAGCGGACAAGAAAAATGCCGTGCTCAGACCAGGGAGTCTGTGGGGTTTCTCCATCCCAACTGCTCAATGCAGCTGGGTTGGAAAAATGTAAGTGCGCATGTGTGTTTTGGACGGCCGGGGATGGCCGTCAAACACATATGCGCACTTAGGGAGTGCCCATAGCACTCCTCCTCCCCATGCCTGCCCCTCCCTTTGCAAACTGGCTCAGAGCCAAAAATAAAAAATAAAACAATGACATTGTTTTAGTTTTCATTTACTGGCTCTGGGCCAGGCAGCGGAGTGCGCTCTTCCGCCATTGCAAAGGAGCTGCAACTGAGAGCAGGGGAATCAGGAAATTCCAAGCATTTCAATGTTTGTCTTTATGTTGTTCTCTTTTTGATTTAGAACATTCTCCTTTCAATGGGTGACATTCTCTAATAGCCTTATAGCCCTTCTGCCTCAGACAGGCTATAGATGTTGTTAACCCCTTCGATGCTCATGACGAGCTCAGCTCGTCATGAGGTACACCTCTCGTACACTCATGACGAGCTGAGCTCGTCATGAATAATGGGATTCACACATTTTGTCTTTAACAACCGGTAGAGCCCTTTTATAATATAACCTGAGGAGAAATAGAACTTAATCCTGCCATGCTCCAATAGCAAAATGAGAACCTATTAATGCACAGTCATATTATCTGTTATTTACCTTTTACCATTTCACTCACTCTTTCCTGCTCCTTTGCTAATGCCTGTCGTAACATGGTAGTAGTTGTTGTTATTGTTGGGTTCGTTTTTTCTCGCTAGCTCTATGCAACTGCACAGTTAGCTTTTTCTCAAGACTTTAGTGTGAAAAGACAAAGGATCATTTTAGGTGACAAGTTAGAAAACATGTATTGAGCTGTAAGCTGAAACCTTATGTTGAACACAATGAGTCATTTATACTTTATGTAACAAATATGGCATACAAAAGGCTTACATAAAAAAATCAACTATCTGTCAGGAAAGAAGTCTGAAGGCGCAATTATAATTGGTTTTCCATTTTACTGATGATTTTGTTCACATAAATACAAACATAAAACTATCTGTATCTGCCTGTATTTATTTTTAAACATGGCAAAATGCAACAATGTCTTTCTTTTGATTGATTCTCATGCTGTCAGTCATTACTGGCTGGCGAATAGCCGTGCAGATTGACAGGAGGCAGAGGGGAATAAAAGAGGGACGAGTGCTCATGGTAAAGCTTTAAAATGCTACAGATGAACACCGATTGGTACTATAGTGCTAATTCTTCAGCTCACTATAAAGCATAAGAATGATGCTTCATAAATAGCTTTTTATAGCATTAAAACCAGAAGACATTCAAGTGCGAGTGAATCTAAACCAATCGATGAGATTAAAGGTTGAGCTTGTTACATCTAAATGTAAATTGATACTTGTATAGCGCACTACTCACCCGCAAGGGTTTCAAGGCGCTTGTACAAATACCGCTGTGGAAACCATCCTGGCTTTCCCTGTGAGGTGTCCACTCCTGGGCACCCCCAAGGTGGAGGCCAGGCATCCTTAGCGTTGTGGGGGCCGGTGTGGAGATTAAGCAAGCTGTTGCCCAGAGTTGCAGAGTGGGACTCCATGATTGGAATAGGCACCGAGGCGAGAATTATCAGGTCTGTGGAATTTTGAGCCCAAGACCCGCTGAGGCGGGGAATTGAACCCTGGTCCTGGGCTAGACCTCTGCATCAGGGTCTGCCGCTCTAATCATTGAGCCACACTTCTCCACTCATTGAGCCACACTTCTCCATCTACGTCCATTGTACAATATTGAATGGTTTAGATTCTCATCATTCCTTTACTTTTGATAATGGAAACTCTATTTATAATAAGGTTGTCTAAAGGTAACTGAGTAATACTATTTTTTATTTGTGTATCATAGGATCCAGCTGGGTGTGTGAAATATACAGGATTTATCAGTATTAATGTATTCTTAGGAGCTTTCACATGGATAAAAAAGGCTATTTTTGCAATAAAACAATCATGACTACACTTGAGCTGTAATGTGTACTAGCTCAGCAGCAGGACTTCCTGTTTGGCTCATCAGAAGTAGGCAGCACAAATATTAAAGAAAAGTCCAAAGAAACGCATGTGCAAATTACCCGGTGTGTGTTCCTTCCATGATTGGCATAGAAGCAAAGAGCTTTATATTACTGAAGCAATCTTACACTCAAACTGTGACATGTGTTAATATTGCAGTCCGAGGGAGTTGAACACCTGTGCGGATGGAGAGACACTTGACAGCTGCCTCATAAAGCAGAAAGGAAATTCATATTTGACAGCATCACATTAGCTCAGCTGTCTAGATTTTGCAGGCAATTTCCTGAAAACTGTCCAAGACCACTACAGGTCTTGAGGTGAGGAACATATCCAAGAAATCTTTGATATAAGTATGTGTTCAGATTTAATTTGCTCTGCTAGTGAGCTTTCGCTGCACTGAAAAACCCGAAGCCAAATGAAATTAAATGGAGGTACTTGGAGAAAGCTTCACTATGCACAAAGATGTTATCCATGTGACAGCAGTGGTGAAAGTACATTAAAAATAGCATGGGAACTGTGATGCTGCATGCAAAAGGGGCGGGGTCAGAGACTGTGGTAGTGAGGGCAAAAGTGTGAGTAAAAAACTAAATAATTTGTACTTTTTTTGGTCTATCACGGTCAGGTAGCTACACTTCAAATTGGGAGCATCTTAAATTTTAAAAAATATGTCACTCAGTGGGAAATGCACTATAGTATATAATGAAACCTCTATTAGTTGATGCACTGCAGAGGTCTGTGTGTAACCAGAGAATCATAGGATTAAATCCTGGTTGGTGCAGTGGAGAAGAGTTTTTAGTGCTATGAGGTCACAGCCTGTGACAGAAAGCACTGCGAATATGTAAATCATAATTTTAAACTTGCATTACACACAGTATAAGATAGACTGCTACAAAATGCACAAAAAGGTTGAAGATAAAATGGTGCTTCCAAAATATAGATTTTAATAATACCCAGACTGTACGTATTTTTTTTTTTACATAACTATCCCTTCAACGCCTTGAAAGGGGTAGTAAGCACTCTATAAATATAATTATAATTAAAAGCATGTGTTTCACAGCTCACTTAACTCTTTGCACTACCACTCAAAAAGAATACATCAATCTCATCACAAAGCTTTTGAGTGATTCTATCAATTAGAGGCCAAGCATCTTTTACATTTCCAAATTACCCTTTACATTTGCAGAATTAACTTGTTGCTCACATTTGCCTTTTTTTCAGGCAAACAGGCTGCAAGAAATTGAGGTCTCAAGTTGGCAGTGGTAAGGACCCTGTCCAAGTAGGTATCCTTCCATATAGTGAGGATAAGGGGATTACTCACCTAAGATAACCCCTGCTCATACCCTTGGTAGCTTGACACGAGCAGTCAGGCATACCTCAGAGGCAATGTGTAAAATATTTGTACATAACGCACACAATAGTACAGTAGAAACTCTGCAAATTGACACCACACCAGTTTTGAAAAATAAAGTATCTTTAGCTAAAGCAAACAAGACGAAAACGAGAAACATCTATCATGCACAACTCAAATATCACTTTTAAAAGGTTTTAGCAACTCTGTCCATAGAACTCTATGGATGCTGTGATTGTTCACAAAGTACCTTCAGATGCATCAAAATCCACACAAAAAAACAGCTGCAGAGGAGGGAAGCATTGGAAAACCCAGGGATGCGTTTGTTTCTGAGTCCTTGGGGATGCAATGCATCAGTTCTGCTGCACGCAGGAGAAGTGTTGCATCGAAACCAGACTGTAAGAGTCAAGTCAAGTCAAGTCAGAGAATTTATATAGCGCTCTACATACCCAGAGGGTCTCAAGGCGCTTAGGAAGGGGAGGAGGATTACTAGTCAAATATCCACGTTTTAAGTTGCTTCCTGAATGCTAGGTGGTTCTGGGTAAGGCGAAGGTGAGCGGGGAGTGAGTTCCATGTTTTAGCAGCCAGGTATGAGAAGGATCTGCCTCCCATGGTGGTCTTGTTGATGCGAGGTACAGTGGCGAGGGCTTGGTTGGAAGAACGTAGTTGGCGGGAGGGGGTGTAGAAGGACAGTCGTGAGTTGAGGCATTCCGGTCCGATGTCGTAGAGTGATTTGTGTGCGTGGGTTAGCAGTCAGAAAGTGATTCTCTTATTGACGGGTAGCCAGTGGAGGTCTTTCAGGTGACCAGAGATGTGTTCGTTGCGCGGGATGTCTAATATGATCCTGGCTGAGGCGTTTTGGATTCGTTGGAGTTTCTTCTGGAGTTTAGCGGTAGTACCTGCGTAGAGGGTGTTTCCGTAGTCCAGTCGGCTCGTGACCAGAGCGTGGGTGACTGTTTTCCTGGTTTCGGTGGGGATCCAGCGGAATGTTTTTTTGAGCATGCGAAGAATGTTGAAGCAGGATGAGGATACGGCGCTGACTTGTCTGTTCATTGAGAGTGAAGAATCCAGGATGACGCCTAGGTTCCGTGCGTGGTCAGTCGGGATGGGTGCTTTTCCAAGGGCTTCCGGCCACCAAGAGTCGTCCCATGCAGAGGGGGATGTACCTAAGATGAGGACTTCTGTTTTGTCTGAGTTCAGTTTCAGACGGCTTTGTTTCATCCATTCGGCAACTTCTTTCATTCCTTCGTGTAGGTTAGTTTTGGCGGTGCTGGGGTCATTGGTGAGAGAAAGGATTAGTTGAGTGTCATCCGCGTAAGAGATGATGTTGAGGTTGTGTTGGCGGGCGATGGCCGCGAGGGGGCTCATGTATACGTTGAAGAGGGTGGGGCTGAGTGAGGATCCTTGTGGTACGCCACAGATGACTTCAGTGGCTTCGGACTTGAATGGTGGAAGGCGGACTCTCTGGGTTCTTCCGGTGAGGAACGAGGTGATCCATTCAAGTGCTTTTCCTTGTATTCCGATGTTATTGAGGCGTTGTAAAAGGGTGCTGTGGCAGACTGTGTCGAATGCTGCAGAGAGGTCGAGGAGGATGAGGGCGACTGTGTCTCCATTGTCCAGTAGAGTTCGAATGTCGTCTGTTGCTGCGATGAGAGCGGTCTCAGTGCTGTGTTTTGCTCGGAAGCCAGATTGTGAGGAGTCGAGGGATTTGTTGGCTTCGAGGAAAGCGGCGAGCTGGTTGTTGACCGCTTTCTCGATGACTTTGGCCGGGAATGGAAGGAGCGAAATGGGGCGGTAATTTTTGAGTTCAGTGGGGTCCGCTGTGGGTTTTTTCAGAAGGGCAGTGAGTTCAGCGTGTTTCCAGTCTTCCGGAAAGGTGGCGGAGTTGAAGGAGCAGTTGATGACGTCTCGGAGGTGCGGTGCTATGACGGAGTCTGCTTTGTTGAAGATGTGGTGAGGACATGGGTCTGTGGGGGATCCTGAGTGGATGGAATTCATCAGGCGGATGGTATCCTCAGTGGAGATTGGATTCCAGTCGTTAAGGGTGTTCACGGGGGGAGAATGTTCAGCAAATGGTTGGGTGGGTTGGTCTCCGGGTTGGTTGTCGAAGCTGTTGTGGATGTCTGCAATCTTGTTGTGGAAGAATGAGGCTAGGGAGTCGCAGAGGGCTTGAGAGGGGGTGATGTCGTTGGAGTTGGCCGAGGGATTGGAAAATTCCTTGACGATGTTGAAAAGTTCCTTGCTGTTGTGGGCGTTGTTGTCGAGTCGATGCTTGAATGCTGTTTTCTTGGCCTTTCGGATTAGTTGGTGGTGAGTGCGGGTGGCGTTTTTGAAGGCGTCCTTGGTGCTAGTGGTTGGGTCTTTTTTCCAGGCCTTTTCAAGGGAGCGGCAGAGTTTCTTGGACTTCTTAAGATCATCGTTGAACCATGAGGCCTTCTTGCTGCCAGGTTTGCTTTGACGTTTTTTCAGTGGTGCTAAGGTGTCGGCGGTGTTGGATAACCATAGGGTGAGGTTGGCGGCGGCTTGGTTTGGGTTAGAAGAGTGGGCTGGGGTGTTTAGAAGGAGCGATGCGGAGATCTGGTCGGTGGTGATTTTGTTCCAGTTTCTTTGCAGAGTTGGTTGGGGGTGGTTGGTGGGTTTCGGCTTGTTGTAGGTGAAGTGAACGCAGCTGTGGTCAGTCCAGAGGAGATCCGTAGTGTGGCTGAAGGAGACATGATTGCTGGAGGTGAAGATGGGGTCGAGTGTGTGACCTGCGATGTGGGTGGGGGAGGTGACTAGTTGTTTAAGTCCGAGGTTGGCGAGGTTGTCTAAGAGGGTGGTGGTGTTGCGGTCGTTGATCTTATCAAGGTGAAAGTTGAGGTCTCCCAGAAGGATGTAATCTTTGGAGGGGAGCGCGTGTGGAGTGATGAAGTCCGTGATGTCTTCACTGAATTGTGCGCGGGGTCCTGGTGGTCTGTAGAGGAGGGTGCCTCTGAGTGTGGTCTTGGGGTCGATGTGGATTTGGAAGTGAAGGTGTTCGGAGTTGGCGAGGTTGGCGTCAGAGCTGGTTGAGATGCGGATTGATTTCTTATGGACGATAGCGATTCCTCCTCCTGTGTGGCCGGTACGGTCCTTGCGCGTGATCTTATAGTCTTCAGGGATGGCAATGGTGATGTCTGGGGCGGAGGAAGCGTTCATCCATGTTTCTGTTAGGAAGGCGACGTCTGGAGAGATGGTGTCTAGTAGATTCCATAGGTCAATGGCGTGTCTGTGGACCGAGCGGGTGTTGAGAAGGATGCATTGTAGGTGGTTGGGGTCGGGAGTCTGTGGAGTGGTCGTAGTGAAGTAGTTGTAGGTGCCGCTGAATTTGCAGGAGTAGCAGGAGAAAGGTCCATGGGTGTGTCCAGGAGCGGCTTGGACGCAGTTGGGGGGGCGGCCGGGGTTGAGGGCTAGGAGGGTGGTGGCATCGTAGGTAATGCGGGAGGGCTGGGCCGCGTGAGGGGCAGGGGGTCTGGCTCTAGGCGCGGTCCAGGCGCGGACGGGCGTAGACGGGCTTACCTTTGGCGCACCTTCGGCGTGGCCGAAGCGCGTGGACGCTGCGCGTTGGGACATCTGACATTAATGGACAGTGGAGGGGGCGGAGCGTGGGAGGGTCAGCAGGGAGGCGGGATCAGAGAGGCGGGTCAGGGGAGAGCCAAACACAAAATGGAGGAATGAAAGTAAACACAAACAGCGAAGGCACAGTGCAATGCTCGCCAGCAATCTATCAAAGGCACCTAAAAGCTGTACGAAGTGTTACACAAACACAGAAGTCTAGGCGATGAATGAATACACAGCGCTAATAAATAAGCACAATTGGATTTCCTAGGTGCTACACGATAAAGATCTTCAAAGCGCTACAGTATCCAAGGCGCTGCAATGTAAATGTAAATGAGCGAGAGCTTCAAAGCGCGACTATGCACAGAGCGCGAGGCAGATAATACTTAAGTTTTTATAGCGCTTCAAGAGTGAGGGCTTCACAGCGCGATTATGCACAGAGCGCGAGGCAGAGGAAGCGAGGCAGAGGAAGCGATGCATCGAAATTCAAGACAATTCTGGTCTGCGTGGGATTTTGTAACAGAGTCGGGGCGGGAGGCCTTGAGAACTGGTGGACCCCTGTCCCTAACTGCCCTCCTTCCCCACAGACTGACTCTCCGAGGGCAGAACGGGAAAGCCTATTGGAATGGGACGGTGAATATGACCCCAGCGCCTTTAACTGGGCGTATGACGAACATGACGAGACTCCGCCCCCTTCTGACGTCGGAGGCTCCGGACTGGTCAAAGGGCACGAAGTCCTGTATGGAAGGTGTGTCATCACCCCGGAGGTCGGAGAAGGAAGCGGAGAAGGGGAACCGAAGACGAAGCAAGGAGAAAACGGAGAGGACGAGAGAAACGAGAGCAGAGGAGAGCCAGGAGGCCAACGACCCCGTGAACCGCCGTGCCACACTCCAGAGGGAGGAGTGTGGCTTTCTCAGGTACGGCGGCGTTGGGCAACCTGGGTGGGGAAAAAGAGCGCCCCTTTGTAAATATTGTGGATACCCCAGTGTGTGCCTTTCCCGTGTTCTTTCCCATACCCTCCAACCCTCCTTACCCACCCCGCCTTCCTCACTCCACCCCTCCTCCCTGAGCACGAGCACGTTCGTCCTGTACAAACCACTGGTGCTCCTCACAACCACTCGGTCCCCATTCGGGTAAGCCGGTATCAGGCATCAAACTAACGGCTTCCCTCTGTTGGTCTCTTTTCCCCTGGCGGTCCGGAGACGGCGTACCGGAGTGGAAGTAGAAGACGTCCGACAGGAGCTACCTCAACTAGAAGACTCCTCCACCACGGACGACCTGGAGTTTGCACGAGAGAGACTCACCTTTAGAACACGGCGCATCCTGAAAATAAAGCCCAGTTTAAAGAGATACTCTGGTCTTCAGCCTCTTACTGTGTCCGAGCCCATTTCCACCTCCCCTCCCACGCCCACAGATACGTTTGGAAAAATTGGTGCACAGGTGCAATGTGTTGAAATCCGGACACGGCTGAGGTCAATGAGGCTGTGGCAAAACAGGCGCTGCATCGATTTATTTAGCCGCTGTCCCACTATGCATAAATTCGTTCAGCTGCACAGCAGGATCTGCAACAGAGTCAGCTCGGTGGTCTCAGACTTCAGAGACATGGTGCGCTGAATTCGGGCTGCAAGATTTCTTTGGCAGCAAGCAGGCGTAGGTCAATTTTTTCAGCTGATGTGTGAAATTTTCTCCTGCACGGCAGTGCTGCATCGGAAAAACAGACACTGGAAGGGCGATCAGTACATTTTCAAGTCTTTGAGCAGCAAAGCAACCTCCAAGGGCCCAGAACTGGAATTGGCACCACAAGCAGGCTAGTACTACCAGCAGTGGAGTTCAGGGATGCTGCTGATGAAGTCTTTGATGGCCATGAGACTTCTTGACGGGAGGCAAGCTCACACAAGTACTTGGACAAACTCCTCAAGCAAGATACACAGCAAAGTCCAGTCCTTTTCCTCTTCAAAGCAGAAGCAGCAACTGCAGGCCAACCCAGCAAAGCAACACACAGCAAAGGGGCAGTACTCCTCCTCACAGCTCTTCAGCTCTTTTCCCTGGCTGAGGTTCTTCTTTATCCAGAAGTGTTCTAAAAGTTTGGGGTTTTAGGTCCAATACGTATACCCCTTTTGCCCTCTGAAGTAGGCCTACTTCAAAGAAAGTCTTTGTTGTTCACAAGATCCTGCCTTACACAGCGTTGGCTCCAGACACACACAAGGTGCATGGAGACAGCTTTGTGAGAGGACAGGCACAGCCCTACTCAGGTGTCAGTGACAACTACTCCCACCACTCTAGTGCAGGAAGACCCATCAGCCTGGTGATAGCCCATTAGGATACACGGGGCACACCTCAGCTCCTTTTGTGCAACTGTCAAGAGTGAATGCATAAACAGGCCCCTGTCACTCGAAACCACACAGGAAAGCAGAGGCACAGGATTTTTAAACAAGAAAATGCCTACTATCTAAAAGTGCAAAAAAGAATTGATGGATGGAATGCTGGACAATGCAAACATTCACCCCTAGTCACAAGGATCTAGGTTAAATCCATCATTATTTTCCTCACCACACCACCCCAGTTTGGACCCAGCCATATGCAAATCAGTCTTGATCCTATTCCTTGTGGGAACAGACCAACCAGAACTACCAACTACTTGTGGGAACAGTCCAGCCCAAACTACCAACTACCAAGCCAGGTCCTTCCTCCCTGGACTGGAAACAAGCATCCTGGGACAAGTTTCAGGGCATCACCCTTCATCAGCCAGACTAGCTTGAATCCAGTGGTGTAGTGAGCATGGGACCCACATCTGAGCATACCCTTCCCACTTAGGGTGACATATACAAAAGAAACAACTGATGGACGGAATGCTGGACAATGCAAACATTCACCCCCAGTCACAAGGATCTGGGTTCAATCTATGCTCACAACACCACCCCAGTTTGGACCAAGCCTTATGCAAATCAGTCTTGACCCTGTTCCTTGTGGGAACAGTCCAGCCCAAACTGCCAAGCCAGGTCCTCCCTGGATGGGAAACACGCATCCTGGGACTGGTTTCAGGGCATCACCCTTCATCAGCCAGGCTAGCTTGAATCCAGTGGTGTAGTGAGCATGGGACCCACGTCTGGGCATACCCTTCCCACTTAGGGTGACAAATGCAAAAGAAACAATTGATGGACAGAATGCTGGACAATGCAAACATTCACCCCATGTCACAAGGATCTGGGTTAAATCCATCATTATTTTGCTCACCACACCACCCAGTTTGGACCAAGCATTATGCAAAACAGTCTTGACCCTGTTCCTTGTGGGAACAGTCCAGCCCAACCTGCCAAGCTGGGTCCTCCTTGGACCGGAAACAAGCCTCCAGGGACCGGTTCCAGGGCATCACCCTTCATCAGCTAGGCTAGTTTGAATCCAGTGGTGTAGGGAGCATGGGACCCAGGTCTGGGCATACCCTTCCCACTTAGGGTGACATATGCAAAAGAAACCATTGATGGACGGAATGCTGGACAATGCAAACATTCACCCCCAGTCACAAGGATCTGGGTTAAATACATCATACTTTTGCTCACTACACCACCCCAGTTTGGACCAAGCCTTATGCAAATCAATCTTGACCCTGTTCCTTGTGGGAACAGTCCAGCCCGAACTGCCAAGCCAGGTCCTCCCTGGACCGGAAACAAGCATCCTGGGACCGGTTTCAGAGCATCACCCTTCATCAGCCAGGCTTGCTTGAATCCAGTGGTGTAGTGAGAATGGGACCCACATCTGGGCATACCCTTTCCACTTAGGGTGACATATGCAAAAGAAATGGCTGATGGATGGAATGCTGGACAATGCAAACATTCACCCCAGTGACAAGGATCTGGGTTAAATCCACACTTGGTTTGCTCACCACACAACCCCAGTTTAGACCCAGCCATATACAAATCAGTCTTGACCCTGTTCCTTGTGGGAGCAGTCCAGCCCGTACTGCCAAGCCAGGTCCTCCCTGGACTGAAAACAAGCATCCTGGGACCGGGTTCAGGACATCACCCTTCATCAGCCAGGCTAGCTTGAATCCAGTGGTGTAGTGAGCATTGTACCCACGTCTAGGCATACCCATCCCACTTAAGTTGACATATGCAAAAGAAACAATTGATGGACGGAATGCTGGACAATACAAACGAGTTTGGCCATGGTGTTCTGTATTGTTTGTAGTTTGCGGAGTAGGGACTTGTTGATGCCGGCGTAGAGTGTGTTGCCATAGTCGAGTTTGCTGGTGATGAGTGCATGGGTGACTGTTTTCCATGATTCGGAGAATCCATTTGAAGGTTTTTCAGTGGGTGTTGAAAGAGTTGGAGGTGACGGCGTTGACCTGTTGGTTCATGGTGAGTGATGAATCGAGTACAATGCCGAGGTTCTTGGCGTGGTCTGAGGTGGTAGGTGGGCTTACGAGGGTGGTGAGCCACCAGGTGTTGTCCCATGCTGAAGAGGTTGTTCCAAGTACGAGGACTTCTGTCTTCTCTGCATTGGGTTTTAGGCAGCTGTTGGTCATCCAGACCGCCTCTTCTTGCATTCCTCTCTGGAAGTTGAGTTTTGCAGTGGTGGGGTCTTTGGTGAGGGAGAGGGTGAGCTGGATGTCGTCGGTATAGGATACGATGTTGAGGCCGTGTTGTCGGATGATGTCTGCAAAGGGGGCATTGTAGATGTTGAAGAATGTCGGGCTCAGAGATGACCCCTGTGGGACTCTGCAGATGATGTCCGTCGGGGCGGAGAGGAAGGGCAGTAGTCTGATCCTTTGGCTTCTTCCTGGGAGGAATGAGCGTATACAGTCTAGGGCAGTTCCTTGTATGCCGGCATTGTGTATTCTGGTGATTAGTGTGTGGTGATAGACGGTGTCCTGCCTTTCACATAGACTGCACCCTGCCAAATGGGGTACCTTGGGACTACCTTCGGGGTGCCTTCCATGTCAAAAAAAGGAAGGTTAGGGCCTAGCAAGTGTGTGCGCTTGCCGGGTTGACAAGGGAGTTGCACACACTTGCCAGGCCCTATCCTTCCTTTTTCTGGGCTGTATTTCTACTGATGTTATTTTGACCCAACCATTGCACCTTAACGTTGCATGCATCACACCTTTTTCTGAGCACTTCTTTTTTTACTTCATGTTTACTCACACCAAACAGCAGTACTCGTTTGTGGACCTTTATTTATTGACGGATCGCTATATATTAAAAAAAAAAATTAATTCACTATATAGATTGGTATTTCATGCTATCCTTTTCTCCCTAGGGACCGCTGTTGTTCTATAATCATTTTGGAAATTGCGTCAGAGGCTGTACAATTTGGATGCGTCACAGGATATCTCCTAAATCCAATTAAACAGATATACTTTCTAATAGTACAGAGCACTGCACACATTCATGGAATGTTGCCTCTGCCGTATGGATGAATGACGTTACAACGCATACATTTACATTGCGGTGTATTACATTGTGGTTTTTACAACGCAAGTCGTTACAACAACTTATGTTGGAGGGCGCTGGACTTAGGAGTCGTATAATTTACTATTCCAACTCCAGTCTACATACAGTAGGGATGGTGTTGGATAGTAAATTATACTATTCCTTGTCCTAGAGAGCCATCCAGCGCGAGTCGTTGTATCGACTAGCGTTGTGAAAACCACGATGTAATAACATCGCAATGTAATCCCCGCGTTGTAAACGATGTTTCCCCTGCCGTATATGGTTAATCAGATCTACTGAGACTATTGGCTAATGGCACAGTGCATACTTATTAAAATGATGATCGTACCTTGCTTGTCTCCTCAATCCATCCCTATTTATTAATTTAAGTGTTTTATGTAGCACTAGCTAAACCTGAAGGTATTAGAGCGCTTCACAACGGTAAATGTTCACATCAAAGATAACAAGTATATACAGAGCAGCTGAGTCACATCAGACCAAATCAGTGGTTCAAGAGCTAGCTTGTCTGCTGGTTTTTTCCCAAAGGTGAAACAACCTTGCAGTCAATTCATTTGGCAGTATAAACATCCGCGCAGAGCCATTTGCTTTTTGCAACTACAAGGTGATCATGGTGGCTGGGCCCTTCCAAATCCCTACTTTTATTATTGGGCTGAATTTGTTTCCCATCTCTTGCAGGTTGGTACTAGTGATAAGCACGTTACTGTGATTTATGTTTGTGTTCTGACTTCTACCTAAAGCATTCTTTAAAATATTTTTAAATGCTTAAAATAATGATTTCAAAAGCTTTAAAGGATTCTTACTATAAATGTACTCTCTTCAAGACCATTATTCTTGATGCCTCTATGTGGAAAAATATAATGGTTACATTCCTATTCCACCTATTGTTAAGTGCAAAGCATTATGGGATACACAACTTTTGATTTTTAAATGATTTAGTTATTTTTTTGATCTAACACAACACGACAACATGTTAGACAATGAAATTAAAATATATAGTTCCTATCATTTGCAAAATTAAGGTCTAACTATCTAATCCCAGGTTCGGTTATTTTTTTTTATGTTCTCTTGTTCAATTTCTTTAGACACAATTTGTGGCATTATTTCAGTTTGATACCTATTATTAATCAATGAATAACGGGCAAATCACTTGCTAAAAGATAGCCAGCTAGTTAGATACAGTGTTTTATATGGTAGAGAGCACGACAGCATTTGTTCTTAGCTATCCAATTCTTCATGTCTCTCTCATAAGACTATACCAACTATAAGGTTCTTCAGAATTTGTATTACACTTCAAAGAGGTTTCAAGCGTGGGCATATTGCAAGAGCTAGGTGTGATTTTGTTGTAAATTGCCAGAACCCTAAACTGCACATATTTTAGTCTTGTGTCATAAAAGTCAACATTTCCAGGAACATGTTGACAGAGAAATAAGTTGTATCATTGGGGTTTCTATCAATGTCATTCTAAAAATACTGGGGCTAGGTTACCTGAAATGCCACAAAATAAGTTATAATAGTATTCTGTACTAGAAAAACACAGCAGTGATCCATGCAGGTAAGCACTGTGGGCAGGGTAGGGCGTGGAAGGGGGGTGGGGGGGGGGGGGTGTCGCCAGACAACAGAATAGGATTTATTTAATTTTACCTATTCCGTCGTCTGTCGACTTCCCCCCCTCTCGCCCCGCCGCACACGCTTAACTGCATGGACCGCCTCTGGTATAACACCTTGGTTATGTATCGCAAAAGCTCATAGGGGTCCTGGGCAGGGATATATGGTGGAAGTCGCCCAGCTCAAAATAGGGCAGGTGACTGTCACTAGGACCAGATGGCCATAGGGCAGTCGCGCAGGCAGATCAAAAGGTTTCCAACAGTGGCACAACATGAAGACCTGCTGTTGGAAACCCTGTGACTCACTAAATGTGGCAGTTGAACCATGGGTTGGCAGCCTGGGAGCACCCCCATTTTTGGAGATTATTCTTGAAAAGCAAAACTGTTTGTCAGACAGGTGCAACAAAAGCGATGCCTGATTGACAAACAGTTCAGATGTTGGAACAACCACCATAACAGTGGTTGGTCTGAGGGCGGAAAGATCACAACTAGGCAAAGAAATATCTCTAAATATGGCAGGCCGCCCTCCACCAAAGAAAGCGGGGGCCTTGGGCTCCACTGACCTGATGGAACGGCAGGCCACCCGCCATGGTCTAAATTATTGTGTTACTCTTGTAGTGATGCTGGGTTCCTTCTGAATTCCATGAGTAAGTCAGGAGCACTACTAGAGTAAGTTACCCCTATTGGTCATCTACTCCTAGTAAAACTATGTTTGGGAACCTGGCCCATTTTGTCTCAATTTCCACCCATCAACTACACAATATGATGAAACGTGTTCAAAGCGTAACCTTGGAGCCTCCCCACATCTTGTCACCCCCTTTCAAGACAAACTTTCAGAAAGGTTGTAACAAAGTATGCAACTGTCTCTGTTTCCACACACTCTTGGGGTTGATCATTTTTTCATTTTCTTGTCTAAAAATGGTTATTGTGGACATTTCCCAATTATTCTCTACAAGTTATTGTCTGTGGTATTGGAACACAATGCTATGTTTGTAAACAGCCGCCGTGCAAAAGCTGTGCATGAAGAAACAGTTATCATCCAAGGGCCAGATAAGTATGACTACATCACCAAGATAATTTGATCTCTTCGCTGGCTACCAATTAAAGCCGACATTAATTAAAAAAAAATTAAATAAACAAAAATCTAGCTAGGTACCTCAAGCACAACCTTCGCATGCAGGAGAAATCAAAGAAACCAGGAGCAGGTCTCAACTTCTCCTCGAAATTCCAAAAGTTAAAAAACACAAAAAATAGAAATCAGGCCTTTGAATGCCAAACTCAAATCGTCTGGACCTTCGTACCTGATGAATCATTTTAACTTTATCTTAATGTGTTACCCTATGAGCGCCCAACAGAACTCCCTTCTTTAGGACCCTAATAACCAGTTTCTCCGCTGTTGCTCACATCCCGCCAATACTATATACTCTATAGCATATACATTAAAAATTATATATGAAATAATATGGAGGAACTTCTCATGAGAGCAAACATGCTCAGGAAGGGTTTTTAGCATCCAAAGTGAGGACATCTGGAAAAGGCAGCGAAGATCCACAAATGTGTATGTTTATAGTTAATTATAAAACCTGTGAAGGAAATCTTCCACCCTAAAACATGACTGTAGAATTATTCCTCTCAAGTAAAGGTGTAAATCCAGTTTCAAGGAGGCAAAATGGAGGGAATAACATCAACGTTGAGAGGACTGTGGAGGCTGGAGGCGGGACTTCTCCACAGAAAAAAATATTTGCAACAGTGTGGAGAATCATGCCAGCAGTGAGTTATATAATAGTGATACCTTGGCTGACCTGTTCCCTTTACCATGACATAATCTCACACTCTTTTGCACGATTTTATATCCAATACAGCAAACCGATTACAAAAACCAAAATGCGAAAATGATACTTGACAATTTTCAAACATGTAGCAAGAGTCATTTAATGCCCTATTAAAGCATTCTCATCAAGCTGTTTTACAGGGTTATGTGACAAACCATTCTAATGTAAGAAACATTCATTTTGCAGCGAACCATTGCAGACATACATTTTGTTCCTGTCACAGTCAATATTAATTTGAGGGAACTTGAAAACATTGATTTGAAGAAGTTATGTAGCATAAAGGGCATTCCTAATTAAGTGAAAAAGGCAATTATGTTTAACTCTCCCCAAATAAAATAAGTCTCTCGCTACAGAAGTAAAGATTTTACAAAGCTTTGAAATTGTCGTTTGACAACGGGATCCATTTCCCAATGAGAGTTCTGCATGTTGAAAGCAATTATACCAAACAAAATCTTTGAGTAGCAAGAACTTGCCCTTCTAAGTATTGTCTGCAGCCTGTTCCCAGGAGCAGTGAGAGGAGGGTGGGTGACCAAGGACATCATGTAGCAACAACTTAATATGAAACTGTCTACTTGATGATCTGTTATTGCATTCTTAACCGACAGAAAAAAAAAACATGAACAATTTAATCAAAGAGTAAAGCTATTACAAATAGATGATGAATGCATTTGGCATATCCTTGCATTGCAGCATGTGACCCCCACATTATTTTTTTAAATCTATGGCAATGTTTGCAATATGGGCATAGATGGCTAGTGTGACCAGGCTGAGCCCTTATCTATGGAGATTCACGAGCCAAACATATTTCTAAAATACAGTGGTTGCCAAAACTACACAATGATGTCAACAATTTACCACCGAGACTACCTATTGGTAAAAGTGCAAAGAGGACGTAGTCATTTCTATTTTTACTAACTGTATATGAATACACACTTTTAAGACATAGATAGGTGACGCAGAAAGGCATATCGGAGTACATAAACAGAACTGCTGGATTACTGCTTTTCGTACTCCAAAATGTCTTTGTGATTAGATTCACTGAATGGAACCAGAGATTTGAGACTTATTTTGGCTCAACTGAGGAGCAAATAAAATATCAAAGACCCCAGCCTGTCCACCAAATGTGCCAGATTGGAAATAAGAAATATAAGAGCATTCGGACTCCTGGAGAAATTGGTAGATAATACTTATGATATCTGACATTTCCTTACGTCTAAACATTTACTATACTGACACACAGGGCTGGCTTTAGTGCTGATGGTGCCCAGGGTGACAATGCTTGTTGGTGTCCCCAATGACCTTCTTCTCTATTACCACCCTTTCACAGTGGCCCTCAAGTCCCATAACCATGCCCTAATACTTGCATTTCTGCATGCAGCTCTTTGATGAAAGGCAATAGCTCACTGTTCTATATTAGGATTTTAATTTAGAAAATGCAGGTAACATATGGATCTCTCGGACAAAAACAGGAACCAGCTGAACTATTTATGGTATGCATCTTGTGATCTGCCTGGTACACATGCTTTGCAGCATAAACCATCTGCGCTACCTTATGATGAGTCGAAACTTCCTCTAGACAAAACTCCAGAGTTCTCTTGACATTTTTATTGTTGCCGGGAAAATGACGGAGGTAAGGAACGCTGCAGCAGGTGCTTTTAATTCCATTCCATCTTTGAGAACCCCTCCCACAAAGTCAGCGCCCTGTGCGGTGGCAATGGTCGCACTGCCCTAGACGCGGCCTGCGGCACACCTAATGCAAATAAAGTTCTGCTGGAGTAACAGTCTTCTTTGGCAAGGACAAGGTTTTTGCTAAGTTGCTTTTGAGGATACAAATTTATAACAGCTTGGCTTTCCATGTACCGGTTCACTAAACTGGGATGGCTTGATGTTCAATAGGGATTGCTAGTGGGCTGAGCCCAGTTTGTACTAAGATATCATCGAGAGCAAGCACTTCAAGAAAAGTGCCTGGCATCATCTTGGGTCACTTGCCACTCTGATTCAGAGAGAGTGAAACCTGCATTTGTATCACAGTTAGAAGACCTTTCAGACATCTCATTGAAGCCGAGTTACTAAAAACGGAAGCACTGTCCAAGAAATGGATAGTGCATCAAGTTGTGATAAGGGTCATTGCTGCTATAACAATTGACGCCCAACTTCAATATTTTGAGTAACAAGGTCCATCCTTCTGTAGCCATGTAAGTTCTTATCTGAAATTGTGACTCTTAATGCCACTACATGCTGTGATGAAGTCCCACTTCCTTGCAGAAGCTATGCCATTAAGTTATCATAATATTACTGTCAACTGTTCTATTGTTCTTTCCTATACTCGATATGTTCACTGCATTCTTGGCACTTACAAACAAAGCACCATTAAACAATCTTGTCTATGCATGCAAATGTATGTTTTGACTGATAGCACAAGGTTGCTTCACTTTCATCAGTCTCCCTTTGTCCCACCTCCTGCTTAGAGGAATTTCTGTGCAGTGAAACAATAGGGGGAGACGTCTACAGACTCTCTAAGTGCATGGCTCCTAATTCAGTAGCATAACAAAGGCCTTCATTCGGAATAGTCTTAATTCTCAAACTTGGTATTAACAGGAGTCAATGGCTGAATTGGGAATTCCGAGGGAGGCAGTCATTTCGCAGTATACAACATTATTGTGGAAAGAAAGATATAGAAACACAATTGTCAGAGGAAACTTGGAGTTATTTGTCCCTGGAAATTGGCTTGAAATTTAGTAATCAGATGTGAAATGGGCGCAGAAAAACTGTTTTCTGATGTATGTGATTCTTCGTTATAACAGGGACAAGTTGTAATCCTGTGACAATTTTGCATTCCAAAATTATTGATGCCTGTGGTGTCGACCGTTTCAAGTGCAGAATTATTACACTGTGTGTTCTATGACTCACTACACGAGGACCTGACACATCATTAGCGTGGTACTTCCTAAAACTATTTGCTTTTAACACTCCTGCTTTGCTAAATTTGTTTTTGTTGACTTTAGGATTCTGTGCACTTTACTCCTGCTAACCAGTGCTAAAATGCTCTCTCCTTAAAATATTGTAAAACATGGTAAAATTGGCCTACACCAAATTGGCAAAATTCATTTACTTGTAAGTCCCTAGTAAATGGTACTACATGTGCCCAGGACCTGTACATTAAATACTAGTAGCACTCTTTGTGCTACCCACTAGGGAAGCCTTTTTAAAACATCTCAGGCCAGCAATTGGAGCAAGTAATTTTGCCCTGGCAAAACAAACCTTTTGCCTGGCCTAATATTTCTTGTAATACCTGTAAGTCACTCCTAAGTTAGGCCCTTAAGGCTCAAAGGGTAGGGTGCATTGTATTTAAAAAGTAGGACATGTGTGCTAGAGGTTTGCATGTCCTGGCAGTGAAAACCTCCTAATTTTGTTTTTCACTGTTGTAAGGCCCATCTCTCCCATTGACTAAAACAGGGTTACCTTATTACATGCTAAATTTGGATTAGGAGCAGATCGAGATATAATGTTTACACTCAAATAAATGGTTACAGTTATGAAAATGCCACTTTTTGAAATGTAGTACTTCCTTGTCCCAACCATGTGTGCCTTAAGTCACTGGATCACATGACTGTGACTGGTTCTGCTACTGGCGTCTGTGTATTGGTTACAGACAGTAGCATGAGGGGGAGGCTTAGATGTGGACATAATGGCTCATTCTGGCAGGACAGTTAGGAAGGTGCAGCCCCAGCCCCACTTGCACTTCAAAAGGGCTTTGCCACCGGCACTTACAAACAAACCTGACACCATGCCTGCTCCACCTTTTGTCACCCCAAACAGTTGACAGGGGAAGACTTACGAGAAGCAGATGTGGGGGTAAGAAAGGGAGTCCCTCCACACAAAACACAAAGGCTGACATGAGGTATAAATATTGGCCCTCCAGAGCCAGGACTTGTGGAAGTTACAGAAAAGGACTGCGCTGCTGCTTGAAGGACTGCTTTGATGTCTGAGAAGGAAGACTGGACCTGCTTGCCTTCATCCCAGGCTAACCAGAGTGACTCTAAGGGTCAGATGTCTGACATCCTGTGTGAGCTTGAACAAGCTTGAGAGTCATCGGTGCAACTGCCCAGCTGACCTGCTGCAACTGGACCTGAAACTGGATCGGCATAAGCCCTGCTGGCTTCCGCTCGATTGAACTCCTGATCCCCAAGCGGTACCTCCCCATGTGGTCCTGGACCATTGGCTGGTATTAAAGATTACTCCTCCTAAAGAAAAGGTGAAAAGCCTGAGGTTTGAGCTCCTCCTGAAGGCAAACAGGCTGGTTCATGCGAAAACTCTGCCGTCCACGATGACCACTAATTCAAAGCTTTGGGGAACTCTGCTCTTCATGCTAACAACAACAGTCTTAGTGACTGGCAACGTGAGTCCTGGACTTCATGCTACAGACTGCGGTGACCACCAGCGCAAAGCTATAGCAATTATTGTCTGCGAGGCTTGACTGACTCTTTGAGTTATAGCGATGACCATCTATGGCACCATTATTTTCTTCACACTATAGTGACGACTGTCCATGACATCCAGCCTCCTCCTCATGGCCTCCTCCAATGTGAACAGAACTCTTCGCACCGGACTTAGAAGATTACTTTTTAGCAGGACTAACTGGGTCTCTTTATGTGTAAAGTTTTCAGGATTCCAAAGGAAGTCTCATTAGGCAGTATGTTTAAAACAGTGGTATGATTGTTGCAAGGCTATTTTTTTCAGCCTTTGTTTGAACTTAGTCTTGACTATGAGTCAATGAAGATGCAGATAGACTGGCCTCTAGGTAGCTTAACGGTCACAACAAATTAATGTTGGCAAGAGGGTGTGTTGGTTTCCTTTTCTAACTGGATCCAAATACAGGCTTAATTTGCGATGGTTCTTAGCGCAGTAGGAGGGTTGTGAGAACTAAACTGAGCCTGCTCTGAATTCAGATGCTTCTGAGAGGCTATACACATTTGTTGCAATGTTGACATAGTGTATGGAAAGCCTGCTTTATCAGGACTACTGCTATTAGATTTAATATAGACTATCTTCTAGCCATATTTCTTTGTGGATCATCCAAAGTCTCAAACAGTGGCTTAACTTGACTTTCCACTTCCTAATAAAAAACAGTTGATTTCTAAGTGTGGCATTACAATGGATTGGGTTCACAATTAGTATAAACCCAGAGCCTAAATATAACACGGAGAACTCTTACGATAAAAAGCTTTTCGATTTTTTAATTTTCCTTAGTGTATATGTTTTTATTGCTTGGGCTTTCAGATTAGTATTTGTCAGCTTTAAGTTTAGACATACTTTAACCCTTTGCATGCTGATGACGGCCCCCGGCCGTCATGCACTACGGTGCTCGTGTGCTGATGACGGCTGGGGGTCGTCATGAACCCGCCCACTTGCGATTTTGCCGCACAGGCGCAGAATCGTGGCCGCATGCAAGGGGTTAAGAAAGACAACAGTAGATCAAACTATCTCTCAGAATCAATCTACTGCATAACTTCAGCAGTATGCTTTGTCAAGATATGCTTCGACTGCCTATCACTGACACAAACTGCAGCCTGACAGCGATGAAAAAAACATGAACGGAACTTTAATATCTCAGTCTCAGTCTTTCGGAAGATGTATTAATCTACAATAAAGTAAAACTACTTGCTGAAGCCTTCAAAGAGCGACCTTCAAAAAGTCTTTTAAATTACTCCTGTTTCTACTTTCGTTGTCTTCTGTCTTAACCTGTATTCTTGATAATTATGTTCCAAAAGAACAGGTAAAATAAAAAAAATAATGGGTACCTTCACCACGGGTCACCTCTTTGCACTTCAGATGTAGAGAAGGGAAGTTGTCCGCCTGCATGTGTGCTTATTTAGTAAATAATAACTGCTGTGATTTAACAATTACAATAAAACAAAAAGAAGCACGAACAAAATCTGAAAAATTCAGATAACATACTACAAATTCAGGACGCCATTATTTTGCTTAAGAAGCATACATTTCCCCACATTACTAAATCTCTGATTATAGAATAGATTTGTGTTTTTACTGACAATGCAGGAATGTTTTTGTTTTTCAGTATAACTTTTCTATTAGAGCTTCTAGAGATTGTGATCAAGCAGCCCATGTTAAATCTAACTAGCCACATAAAGCATGCAGGCACCAGCAGATGCTGTGCTAAAAAACAGAAGCCCACGAGGTGCCACACAGATCACATAGTTGCTGGATGTGGCAGTCAGAATAAGGCAGACAGGTAATTTGCTGCAGACAATGAAGCTCTTAACAGCTTCTTCACATTTGTATTACTATGTCACATCCCATAGCTGGTCTGACATTGACCGTGCTTGTTACACAGTAGGCTCCCACTGTTCCTTAATTCTAGTCAGGCCATCTCCCATTGGGTGCAAACATTTTCAGTTATGAGGTGTGGGATCAATTACCACGGGGCTACCAAACACATTATATATGAAAGCAGCGGGGGTTATGTGCTTCGCAGCAAGCTGACACGGGTAGGCAAATGACTTTAGCCGAATGGTCTGGGATTCTGGCAGCAACAAGAATTGTGTCAGAAAAAGTATTTGAAGTTTTCAACACGCTTCAATCACAATACAGCCAATGGTGTATTGTTGACGTTTCGACCCAATCACAAATTAGCAGGTCTTATCAGGGCTAAGGCCATCTGTCTATGCACCTCCATGTCATTTTTAATGACATGTATGAGACTTGCCAAGGTACATGAAAACAACTTCCACATCTTGCGCTTTCAGCTCTGTGTAAATTCTATGCCGTCTAATATGATTGATACGTGTTGAAAATCGGAAAGACTTTTTCTGGTAGGATTCATGTTGTTTCGGGTGTGTATAAGAATTGGGAGTGTCTCCAATACTGTTATGCTATTTTGTATACAACATATCACACTTTTTTGAGCACTGCACCCTCTGCATTATTTCACTTTTTGTATAGCACTTTCGTTTTTTATGAGACCAATATATCTCTCTGAAGAAGAAAAGAATGGCTCAGAGAACTTTGTGGGCATTAAAAGAAAAAATGCAATATTTGCATTAAAGTAGAGTGATCCTAGTACCAGGGATCACAAGTTTGGGGTGATTAATGATTGTGTAACTGAATTTGAGCTTCAACTTGAGCACCTGCTTTATTCATCTATTAGTGCTTCCTGTTGAAGCTGACTTTTGTAACTCTTTTAGAATGGCTCTGGCAGCTTGCTGGCAGCTTGCCGGCGCCATTCTAAAATAGATACAAAAGTCAGCTTCAACTTTTGACCCAATCCGTTCTGCTCGCAGATTTTGCGGGAAATTCGCAAATCTCGCGGATTGCGAATTTGCCAAAAATCCGCAAAATCCGGGAGCGGAACGGATTTTCCACCCATGCTTAGTGATTGGGTGTGTGAGTGACTGTATGGGTGGGTGAGTGTGTGTCTAAATGGGTGTATGAGTGAGTGACTGGGTGTGTAAGTGGCTGCATGGGTGATTTAGTGGCTTTATGAGTGGTGTGTGAGTTGGTGTGTGAGTGGCTATATGGAAGAGTGAGCGTCTGTGTGAGTGGCTGTATACATGAGTGAGCAGATGTGGCAGTGCTTGTATGGATGTGTGAATGGGTATGTAAGTGGTTGTGTGCATGTGTGGGTGAGTGTGGAAGTGCTTGTATGGGTGAGTGATTGGCTGGGTTTAGAGGCTGTATGGATGAGTGAGTGGGTTTGTGAGTGGCTGTATAGGTGAATGAGTAGTTGTGTGATTATCTGTATGGGTGTGTGTGTGGATGTGTGAGTAGATGTATGGGTGAGTGAGTGGTTGTGTTAGTGGCTATATGAGGTTGTTAGTGAGTGTGTGAGTGGCTCTATGGATGAGTGAGTAGTTGTGTGAATACTTGTATGGTCTGTGAATGGGTATGTGAGTGGTTGTATGGGTGTGTCAGTGGGTGTATGAGAGGTTGTATTGGGGTGTGAGTAGGTGTGTGAGTGTATCTGTGGATGATGTAATCAGTGATGTCATCAGAGCATCCACTGGGGACCCTGCTATGTTTATATTTGTAAGTGCTTCCCATTGAGGTTTAATTTCCGTGAAATGCGCAACAGGGCCTAAATGGAACATCGTTTTTTCCAAGAAGGGTAACCAGTTTTGCTGAAAACGTCTACCCAACTGGAGCACTTTCATCTGTTTAATTAGTAAGTGCTACCTCGTTGGATAAATGTCTCATGCATATTCTGCTCACCGCTGCATAAAGTAACATGAGTTAATGTATTCAATGATCTTGTGTGTATGTAATTTTGGCAATGTGATTGTTCCTCAAGGATCTTCATCCACAAATCTGTGATAACTTGTATCTTCATCAAGAGAAGATGACAAGACTACAAAGAGGTGAATCCCCACCAAACAGGGGTACTGACTGAATGAAATAAGTGCTTCTTCATTTGGTGGATATGTCCTCGTATTTTTCCGCATCAATAACACGTTCCAAAATTATCAGGAAATGCGCTCTGGGCTTTTGTTGAGCTGTCCATCCATGTGGGAAAAGGGGGAAAACCATTGCATACTACTAATGTAAATGGGGAGGGGGCCAGGTGGCCTCCGTCTCTGGCCTGATTTTGGCCCTCGGGACCCCATCCCCTAGGGCCTGGCAACATCTCCCTGGGTACCCTGGCCCCACCGAGGGTACTCTGTGTGCATTCTGTGGACGGCGGGGGAGCCGCAAGGCCCAAGCAGTCCCAGCCGGCTCCCTACCTCCTGCAGGAGCCAGCATTGCTCTCACACAGTAGACGATGATGTCCAATCAGAAGAGTTATGTGGCTAACATTTCTACTATGTTAACCTCATGGAACAATGTTTGCTACATTTTACCCGAGTATGTGTTGGGAGACAAGTCAGTGGATATTTTCACTTTCATAGTTATAAAGGTTGACATCGTACATGATGAAGCATTTAAGTTGTTTCCAATTCAAGCATGGGTGCATCCTTCCATGGGGCCAGCAAAGGTTTGTAGCTGCAACACATTTGTAGTCTAAGACCAGAAAATTCTCATAGATTAACATTGCAGCAAGGCCAGTTGCAACCATAATCACCAACCGGACAGTCAGGAAGCATGTAGGGTACCTGAGTACTTAAAGCCTGTCATTGTTGCTGCAATGTTCTCGAAAAGACTTTCTCTAGAGGCTGGTGACTCTGGTTAGCGGTCTTGCCTGCCACACCTATTGATTCACCTTGAGCAGTACCTCTGATAATTTTTGTGTTAGCTCTTCAACTCCTACTGCAACATGAGGTCACTCACCTATTGGCCTAAAGGACTCCTACTTCTTTCCTTAAGTAACATTTCACTGTGTTCTCTGCAACATACAATATAAGGCCCAAAGTGTTTCAGTGGTTTCCTGCAGTCTGAGCACACTGCTTCTTTGTGAAAATTAGATTTTTCTATTACCTCATTGATGGGGGCAGCTGTAGCCCAGAACCTTTAACTATAAAAGTAACTGAGCTACTTACCTCAAAGTTAGTCTTTTAGGGAAAGCTTATGATCTGTTGACAATGTAACTGAAATTCATTAGGCTTCTTGTTGTTTCCCTGTAATATGCTTTTAAGAATTTAACACTAACAAAAGAATAGGAGAATATGTTAACTGAATTACCCATGGCAAGTTTCAGCTTGCATGGGATGTGATTGCCAATGTTTTGCTTATTCAGTAAAATGCCCCCACCCAATTTAGGCCTATCTGTGCCTTCCTGAAAGGGACCCCCAGGAACTTTATGGATCACCACAGAAACAATTGTATTTTCTTCTTCTGCCTTATCTCTTCAGGAGGACCAATCATGATCTTGCTTAATTAGTTCAAAAAGCTCATTGGGCTGGCTGTGAAAAGCAATAACAAAGTATAGGCGGCTGCACACATTTAACATCGTTTTCATGTAAGGTCACATTACAGTTACCATCTAAAAACAAAATTATTGTAAAAATGGCAATTAAAATATCAGTTTCCCTCTGTGCACAAGGACAAACAATCACATAATTATGGGGAATGGGGAGGGTCTTTGTAAGTGGAGGCGTGGTTATTTCATACCTCTGGGATAGTGAGCATGGAGAAACTCATCAAGTTTTTACAGAGGAGAATGGAAACGTATAAGACTGATTGGTCTTGTCTTCTGATGTGCACAGTGATGGAATGTAGGGACGTAACATGCCCTATGTTTCTAGAAGTGCTTAGCGCTGTCTTGAGTTAACTTAAGGGAGACCATTCATCCTCAACTGGGACCCAGATGCTGCAGAGCAAGAGAGTAAGGTTTTATCTCTCACTGGAATGGAAGTGAGTTGAGTGGGTATTAATGGGTTTCATTGTTTGTCTAGTTGGAAATTGTTGCTCTCTCCAGCCAGTAGATAAGACTATCAAATGCGATACACTGCAATATTAATTCAATGATTTGACATATTCTATTTGAGATTTTAGAACTAAGGGCCTCACAGCTGCACCCACCCTCTGGAATACATATATCTAAAATCTCTATATGGACTGAAACCACCCTGATAATATGCATAATTGAGGCACTTGTAGTAGGCCCCCAATAATGTTGACCTCCACCCTTTTAAAAGGCATTCACACTATTACTCATATTTGGGGAATCTTGGTTACTCTTCAAGAGTTCCTTCTGACTTCGTGCATCCGTCAGGTAAGACAGAATTTGTGTATCTTAGCGTTCATCTGGGGCCAGAAAAATGTCTGCCCATACTGCCATGGGTTTTTATGGCATGAAGCGGGCTTGCTAAATGTTCAAGAGGAAGTGTGGAACTACCAATCCCATGGTGGAACTAGGAGCAGCACATTTATGCTCACCAAAAAGGAGCCTGTTTCTCAAGTGTGCATTTAATAGCCCTGAGATACTGCCTCCATTTTCGTGCCCCAATGAGTCTTATATTCTTTGAGGCTGTTTGATTGCAGCTAAATCATCAAATGAACATTGAGTAGAGCCAGATAGTGAGACCCTAACTCCATTTCAGGTCCCTCCGAAACAAGAGCAGAAGTCTTTGTGACCACTAGAATACAAATCTACAATGTTGCACTTCTACATCTTAATGACATCCTGCTCTTTTTCTCAGGTTTTGGAATATCAGTCTTAATCTGAACATGTGTCATCTGACAAGGGATCATCATATGTAGGCTTGGGCGAAGCACTAGCCTACGCTTGCTTAGTTTGCGAAGTTTGTGCTACTTCGCACTACGCAAACTGCACGTAGCACAGTGCAAAGAAGCATAGCATAGCGTAGTGCAGCAGTCATTTTTCGCTTGCTCACGGTCCTCAACGTTAAGTTGGTGACCGTGATCAAGCAAAATGACATCCCAGCGAGGCTTTTTCCTCGTTCCCGATCAGCAACATCAAGAAGTTGATCGCAAGCGTGGAAAATAAACCTCCCAAGGAGATTCTCAACGCGGGGAGGTCAGGCTTTTCATTGCGAGTGGTCCTGTATGCTTGCGACCGCTCGTGATGAGAAACTACCAGTACGCTTTGAGAAAGCTGCCGCTCGAGTAAAAATCTACTCACGCGGCAGAAAACTACAGCTCTCACTGTGCAAGATGCCGTTTTCAATGATTGCACAGTGCGGGATGGTTGTCCACACTGTGCAATCATTAAAAACGTCATCTTGAACAGTGCGAACAGGCTACTACGCAATTCGAGTAGTGCTACGCGTAGCTCACATAGTGCGGAGTGCCCTTTGTGTAGCTTCACGAAGCGCTACTTCGCAAACTACGCCCAGCCCTATCATATGTGTGTGTGGGTGACCCTAGGGATACTGCTTAAAATCCACCATCCTTTTCAATTTTTTCAATTCAAGGGACTGGCTATCCCAAATGTTTTCAAAATTCAATCACAAGAAGGAAAAACTTGCAAAAATAATGAATTCACATGCAAAGACTTACTAGTGACCACTGTGTCTAAAGTGGATGTCCATAGTGTATCGCTTTTTTACTGTTCCAGGATGACCACCATGTTCAGAAACATTTTGTCGGCCCCATTGCTCAATGTAACCTAGAGACACCATACACTTTAAAATTTGAAAAAGGACACCCAATATATTTTATGAGTGGCTTTCTTGGAATAGTATTGTGTATAGTGTGTCATTACTTTTACAGATCCAAGGTGGACAACAGCTTGCTTCTAAATGTGGCACCTATGTTGAAATTTTAAAACAATTATATATTATATATAGGCTTTCCTGTTTTCAGTTTCTATTTTTGGTAAATTCTGGTGGGGTTTTTTCAGTGTTTTCAAGATCTTAAAAAACAGTTGTTATCAGTGGTTACACATTTTCACGCCACTAAAAACAGCAGAAAAAGTGTTTTTCCGGTGTTTATGGAACATTTTGCTTTTATCATTGATTGCTTTCTACACTGAAAAAACATGGTAGATAGACGCAATTCACTTACTATCAATACTGTCCCACTAGAAACTATGGTCTGATGTATTAAGGGTTTTTACCCATTCTCTGTGAGTAAATGTGATGACACATATTAGGAAAGATTTTTTATAAAACTAGCCGTTTTACCTATCAGTGAAAGAATCAAATGCAGCCAAAATATCAAATGTGAGTTTGATATGTCCTGCTTCTCTATAGTTTATAAAATAATTAAGCTAAACCTAAAACGTGAAACTGAACCCTGCATCTTTAGACCAAAGGCCATAAAACTGAAAAAAAGTAAAAGGAAGAAGAAACAATATTTTAGTGGCATCCCTAAAGAACAAAACGCAAGCAGAATAATGTTAGCCAGTCTTTCTTACTACTAGCTTGTATAACAAAGTTACATTTTATTGACCCCTTCAGTAAGAACAAAATGACTCTTTCACTTTCTTTTTCCTTTCTTTGAATGGCATTTAGTTTGTGGTTGTGCAGGTGTTTTTTCAGTGTTTATATGTTTTCACCGGTGAGGGCTATTTTTCTTTCAGTGGGGTTTTATCAGTTATTATAGGTTTAAACCTAAAACCCCACAGCCTAATTATATACAATACCATTGCAAGATGACCGACCACCAGCTGCTATGTTTAATTTTATTTTTGTATTTCATTCATATGCCTGTCAATTGTACGTGGTATATTTTATTTTCTCCACTTTCATTTGTTTAATTTATGTTAAATATCAATCAATCAATCACGGCATTTGCATGTGGTAGAATGTGTTTCTGTTTAGCTGCAGATTGATAGGTGGGAGAATGCAAGAATAAGCCAGTGGGTGGAAAAGTTGCATTTTCAGGTGAATGGAAGGCAAAATGTAGAGCACAATTAGGACAAACCATGAACATTTTTGGAAACTGGAGAGTTTTCAGTTCATTTTTTGATAAGATAGACAGGAGATGGTGTGCAGGCAGGAGGAAGAGCGAGCGTTTCAAAGTTTTGTTTCGCTGCCATATATTGGCGCTAAGACAGAAGACGCGAACATCTCTCTGCAAAGAGCCATTGTCACCATTTTCATCAAAATGCAACCAAAGGAGCAAAATGCAACCTCCAGTGAAAACTAGCAGATGCCTATTACTTATTTATGGACTTAATGGTTCTGTAAAGTGCTCTTGTTTGGACAAGGCAACCAAAGGCACACTTTAGAGCATTTTACTGAAACGCGTCACCAAGGGAATATGAATCATAAATACTAACTCACTAAATAAATGAGGAGGACAGAATAGGAAATTATTTTTGTGGAACTAAAAGATAGGTGGAAGCCACACCACAACAGGAATCAGAGGCAGTATAAGGAGGGTATGTCAGTACAAAGGAAATCCCTGTGGGAGAGAAGGTGCAAAAGGGCAACCTCATTCTACCACAAATAACTTGCAATAGCAGCTGACGTCACACCATGCACACAATAAATGTTCAACTTTAACGCCTCTTTATAGTATCAGCCATTCATAAGCAAAAACAAGCTTGGCATGGATGAGGAGAACAGTGTCTTATGGGTAGAACTACTGCAACCACAGCTACAGCAGCTAAAACACTGCCTTGCAAGATAACACTGCATTTATGCAGTGTGCTGGACATGACAGCCCGGAACAGCTTTTATTACATGATGACTTGGGGAATTGGGGTCTGGCACTTGTTTACCTTACTAATTATTGTTTTTTCTTCACCTGACTCTGTTCTAAGGCAAGAGCAGAACTCTGGTTAACCTTCCTTTCGAGAGCGGAGGTCCTACAATGTAATGCTTTCACAAGATGCAAATCGTGCATGCTTTGTTTTTTTGCTCGAGCTCTTACCCCTAGTCTGTAGCTGGTGCTAATCTTCTGAACTAAGCACGCTGTAAAGGGTAATAATGTGTATTTAACATTTTGCATGATTTTGTTTCACATTATCAACCGGGCGGCTCCTTCATTTGAGCGGAGGAGCGTCGCCCCACAAGCCCCAGAACTGAAAAATAAAATGCTAATAAAGTTTATTTATTACTACTTTATTTTTCAACAACCCGTCCCGAACTCAGTGTCAGGATGGGGCAGGGCTAGTGCTGCCAGTGTCAGCAGCAGGAGCTTTGCGCTTAAAAAATGTGCATGTCTCTTTGGCCGACTGCCTTGGGATGGCCAGCTTGACATGGACATTTTAAAGTTCTTTACCCTAGCAGTCTTAGACAGCTGGGTTAGAGAAAGCGCAGGCCACCAGTGCTCAATGGAGTGCTGAGAGAGTCTGCTCTATCCAATGCTGGTACTTCTCTAATGCTTTGAGAGCAGTGCCAGAATTGGGTAGTGCAGTTTTCTGATGCGGAGCTTCCAGGAGAAGAGAAGACACCCAAGGGAGGACCAAGTCGCGTGGCAAGTAAGAAAGGTAAGTCAATTTGTTTTTGTGCCTCACCACCCTTATTACAAGCTTGTTGCCACTGATTCTCAGCCCAATTGCTAAATATGGGTCTACAACACTTGTGCATAGAAAAATTGCTCTGGCATGCTCTCGCGCCTGCATTAAACAACTGAGACCAAATAGGCATGTTTGTCTATTTACAACCGTCGCCAACCACTGGAACGTTTGACTTTCTCCTTCTGCTATGGAAATACTTAGCCTTTAGCATGGCATATGGTGGCAGAGTTCATACCCATTGTCAGTATAACTTCAGGCTGGCTTATTAAATGTTTAACCATATTCATTGATTTGAAACTAACCCTATATCATCAAATTAGCGATCCAGACTAAAACTGGGTGTAAGAAATTGAGATACTAGTTGAGGAAGGTAAGTAACCTCCTCAAGTAATACCCACAATCCTTGTCAGAGTGAAACCTTAAAGTAACTAAATTAACCTGAGCTCAATCTCCTGGTAACTATGGCACAGAGCGCACAGGCTTAATTTGCAGCCAATGTGTAAAGCATTTATGCAGTACTCAAAGAGTCATATAGGCAAAACAAAATGCAAAAAAAAATGTTAAGAACTAAAATGACACTGTGTTTATTGTCCTTCTCTAAAACGCAAATTTTATTACCTGCATTTGAAGTCCTCTTATCTCACGCACCTTTTGCTCACTATTATGATGTGATGCTAAAGGGGTCGGTGATAGACTAACACTGCAGACAAGCATGCCACCTTAGTTCAAAGAGAGCATTTCAGCAATTAGGCCACTTTTCCGCTCTGTCATAAAAGTGTTTAATATTATTGGCCCCTTAATTTACGATTGTTGATTATAGGCCAGTTATTCACATAACCTTAGTTTGGATTGTTTAAAAAAAAGTAAAGATCATTGCTATAACTTCGGAAAAAATAATTTCTGATAAGAGCATTCTTAATTTAAATTCTTTATTTCCTTAGCTCTATTTTTGTATGTTGACATCATTTCACATTCACTCCATTGCATTTCTTTAGAAAACTGCTATGCTGCTCTAGCCAAGCTAAGAAAAGCTAGCTAATGCTACCATTAGGAATAAGCTGGTTTACCTTGGTTGGCCCTTCTGTGTAGTTCGGGCTGGACTGTTCCCATGAGGCACAGGGTTAAGGCTGATTTGCATATGGCCATGTCTGAACTGGGGTGGTTTGGAGTGCAAAAAAACGATGGATTTAGGCCCAGATCTCTGTACTGGGCTGAATGTATGACATTGTTCTGCATTCTTTCTATCAACTGTGGTTTTTGCATTTGGCCCTTCTGTGTATGCACTGTGGGAGTTTAGTCAAAAATAGGTCTGAACTAAACGTTTTATTAGTGGCGTGCAATCTTGCAAAACTGTAAAGTTAGCTAGACTTTCGGTATTTCATGTAATTTGGATTTTAAACTACTTAGGCTTTATTACATAATTTTCTCATGAGGGACTGATTCGAGAAGAAAATGTATTCTAGGAATTTTGAAACTGATGCAAGAAATGTTCTACTTTGAGTCTCATGCTGGTATTTTGCATGGCCTTGGTTTGGAAGGTATGCTTTTACAAATACTTTCATGTGGGATACCAGTCAGGTTAATTTTCCATAATCCATGATTTGTAAAAAGTTTTGTGAAATTTGCCATATTGTGGCGTAGTTCGTGGAGTTCTGCTACGCGGAACTCTGCAATGTTACAAAAAAACTCAGTTGAGTTCCGCAAGTGGGGGAGTGCAGTGCAAACTACTGTTCGCGCTGGTCTTCCCGACGCTTGGCTAGAAATTTCTAACCGAGTGGCCACTTGCGAACTTACAGTTCGCGAGCACGAGCAGGGAAAAGACTCAGCTGCACTACGGGAAGTTTTCTACACTCCGCAGAGTGCAAAAACTCTGCAAACGGAGCAGAGTTCACCGGCCAGGCCTAACCTTTTTCCAAATGGCCAACCCCTTGTCAAAACCCATGCCAATAATAATTATAATTACACATCAAGACTGTGATGTCCTTTTCCCATAACCTCATGGTCCCATCACCTATACTACTGTGACTGGATATTCATGAGACTAATACAAAAATTAATTCCCTATTAAGATAAACTACGTATTTTATTAAAGCCAGAGTTACCTAGGAAAGAAAGAGAAGACTCCTTATGCGTGACCTTAGACACTTTGCAAAATTACCTTCAAACTCTTCATCAAAAAATAAGACATTTACAGCAATGGTTAGATTTGTTCATTTTAAGTCCTGTTTATTGAGCTTTCAACAGTTAATCCAATAAAACAAGGCAGTGCCAAAGGTCACAATCTTAAAACATTTTTACATGCAGAAAGCAGCATCAAAATATGTGAGTTGTACACCACAACGTCTTAGGCACAGAACATGCTAATCAATCAAGAGAGTCTCTGGCAGGCAGTGCCGGTGCGTCCATTAGGGCTCTGGGGCGTTGCCCCACAAGCCGCCCACACCCGTAGCTCCCTTGGCATCTGTAAACTTAAGTAAACTTACTCAATTTACTGAAGTTCAAGGACGCCGAGGGAGAACTGACAATCATGTCAGTGAGCATGATGTCAGACCGCCCACCCCCTTCAGTTTCTGAAGGGGGTGGGCGGGCCGGCGACATGTTGACTGACATGCATGATGCATTGTCAGACCAGGGGCAGGCAGCACCACAAGTGCGCATGACTGGTGAAGGTCGGTGAATTTTTCCGCTGTGCCCAGACATGCGCACTAGTGTCTGCTCTGGCTGGCGCATGCCCATAAGGAGAGCGAGGGTTGATCAAAGGCTCAACCCTCGGTCTCCTAATGGGCAGGCGGGCCGCGAGTAACCTTGCTCTAAGCCAATCCTGGCGCTGCTGGAGCAGCACCAGTATTGACTGAGGGGTTGCCACTCCAGTGAAGGCACTAAGGGCGCAGCAGGGGATGGCGCTGACCGGCAGTCAGGTAAGTTTTCTTTCTTTTCTTTCATTTTTTTAAAATTCGCCGGCCCCCACCCCTGCGCGAACCCCCGCGAGTCATTATCGCGTTCGATATCCAATATTACACGTATATGAGTTTTTAAAATGGGCAATGATATATCAACCCTGTACAATCCAATATTTATCAGTTCAGGGTTTTCTCCTATTTGTCTGTATCCACTCTCCCATCTCTCTTTTTCACCTATGTTCATCATTTAATCGATGCTTAACTGTTATTTTCTCATAACAGAAGAACCAAAGGAGCTTTTCCCTTCTCTTCTAGAAGTTCATGTGATGTTGATTTCCCCATAAATGTCCTTAAATATGCAGTTTAGTAGCCCATGTTCTCACTTTAAGATGATTTATAGACTGTACTCTTATCATATGTATTAGCAGGAGTTGCCAATGCACTTTGAAATTGCAAATATATGTTAAACGTCCTAGGATATGGAAAGATTGTGAGATAAGTAAGCATCATGGCTACGCTTTTTCTTTATAAAGCGCTTATTACTGGCAGATTATTCTTTTAAAGCACTGTAAATAGCAGGCGATAAAGAGCTGATTGGCCCTGCTGGAATGCGAGCCTTTGACGCGCATGTTGAACAGTGCACAGCAAAACAAGACAAACAGATTAAATCAGCTTTTTCATGAAAATAAGTTTCCGTGACAGAGCCAAGAAGGGAAGAGGGTGAAAGTAGACGATAGCGGGTGGTTTACGTGGGGGTTAGGTTGTAAGGGTGGATTAGGCAGAAAACAGGTTAATACAGGAGGGAGTTTGGATCTGGGTAGAGATGAAGGGGGAACAACCTTAAAAAAGAGTACAGGTTTAAGACAATAACCCCCTGAAAAGATTCAAAGCTTAGATTAATATAAAGGAATTAATATTTCTTCATGAACAACATTCACCAGGTTGGTTTCAACAGCCTGGTGGAAATAACCCACAATTCATGAGAACCATCTCCTGCCTCTTACTTGTTACTTGTTCGTCTGAAACACACAATGTATTAGCAGCAGTCTGGAGACCACCATGGTTGGTGCCTCATTGTGCAGTAAGCATGCTGTGCGCTCCCGGGTGGCTCACGGAGGGCTCTGTCACAGCCTGCTGGGCCCCGGACGGGGTAATGCGTGGAGAGGTGTGTACGGGAGAAGTGCACAGACACTGGTGTTTAATACAGGGCTCAGTGGAAGTCTGTTGGTAGATAGGGCCGGGTAATGAGAGTAGAGCCTTGTACGTGAGGCATGCGTAGGTACTGTGCAGTTCATGGACTGGTGCCCGGCTGCATAATGCAGGGAGACGGATGAAGAAGAGACACACAGAGATGCCCCACATATGGAACAGGAAACATGCATGGTTCCCCACATATGCAACAGGAAACATACACAGTTGCCAAACATATGGTGTATACAGGAGACATAAACAGGTCCCCAACATTAGATGTGTACAGGAGACATACCAGTGACGGTTACCCAGTGAAATTCCCCATGCTCTTGACTTCGTTAGATGAGAAGAGCAGAAATAACCTCCATGTCAGCATATTTATGTAAGTTTTGATCATTCTTTTGATTTCCTTTGGTTAATGCTGTATACATGAATCCATCCCTGCATGCATTATCTCAGCACGAGCGCCTACATGTGCAGCTTGGAACATGTGAAGGTTCTCTCCGAAGTCAGGCCTTGCACATATGCACACAGCATGTGAAGCCATCCCACGCACATCTTCTCAGAGCAACGAGTCTACTTTGTGCAGCTGTGTGTATGATTAAGGCTTTCTCTTCATGGTGCATCATCATCTCGCTGACGCCGATGCTGTTTGGAGTGTGTGGGGGCTGACTGTAATAATATCCAGGGGTAAGGAGTGTGTGTGTGTTTGGTAGATAGGCTGGGGTAATATCCCAGAGTTAGATGTGGGGGACTGGGGGGTTCTTACAATAAAAATATCCCGGTGTTGGAAGTAGGGGGGGGAGTGAGTGACTGTAATAATATACCGGGGTTAGGACTGTGGAGGACGAGGGGGGGGGGGGGGGGGGCGCGACTGAAATAATATACCAGGGTTAGGAGTGGTGAGAGGTTTGTTGGGGTATTTGCTAATATTATTCCTGCAATTTTCTATCACTGGCTCAGTCGACCTGGCGAATGCTGCTCCATATAGTAATTCCTGCAAATGTCTGGTGTTTTGGTATCTTCTAAAACCAATAAACTTTTGTCATTTAAAAAAGAAAAGAAGATAGTTGGGTCTCACTTAAGATGTATGGTATTTAATGGCCAATGCTCGGGTGGCCCCGTTTTCAAGGCTAGTATGTCAACCTGCTGAGTTTTTAAAGACACGTCAGTGCATTCTTGTTATTGCAGTTTTGTACGTCTGCTGGCAAACCTCTAGATTGAGACATATCCTCAGGGTGGCAGTTTAAAAACAGTGTCATTCAAGACTTGGTACATGAGAGCTTTGCATCCGGTGGCTTGGGGCCTCGGGGTCCCAAGGGCAAGACACACTGTACAAAGCCTCACTCAGCAAAGCTATTTCTCATATCAACCTTTTCTATGATTTAGGCAGTTGTTGGCTTTGCTTGGAACACACACTCAAGATAAATCCACTAATAGGGGGACAAGCATGGAAGGGGAGGGGAGAGGGGTTTGGTCTGAGGAACCCAAAACATTTTATGAACTGGGCAGCAGGCCGTCCCCCAAGGCTGTCCCCAAGGCTGTGCAGTTTTACATCTAAGAAGCTGTCAGTGTTCACTTCACACTCAAGTGGGGTCCCAACCAAAGATTTCGCCTAACTCACGCCCACTCTCTACATGCCAGGAAGGCGCTAAGACAGTTTCCATTCTGTATTATAGTATAAAGTATCTCCCTTTATGCCTCTTGACCCATCTAGAGATCTACTGAAATGGCAGAAATGTGCTGGGACTAAACTGCTGCACACTTGGGGCATTACCACTGATTTTAGTAATACTCTAATACTGCACTTTATCGCAGAAATTCTCTGACATGACCCTCTAGCCAAAAATGTGGAAATACATGTACAAAATTATCCCAATACAGGGCTAATACCATGGAGTAACATTGTTTGATAGGGAGAGTAACTCTAATCACCTAAGAAGACATGGTTCCTAAAATACTTTTTTCCAGTGCTTTAAAAAGAAATAAAGAGCTGCAGGTACTCACTATTTAGTAACTGTTTGCTCCTGAGAAGTACAGGTACTCTTCCAATAAATGTATTGCAGCACTAATGAGATGTTCACGCAGTCTCCCTTCCAAATTAAAGAAGTCAAGAATCCAAAAATACGTGTACAAAATGATCCCAATACAGGGCTAATACCACGGAGTAACATTGTTTGATAGGGAGAGTAACTCTAATCACCTAAGAAGACAGTTGAGTATATTTTAGTACTTTTCTTCATGGTTCCTAAAGTACTTTTTTCCAGTGCTTTAAAAAGAAATTAAGAGCTGCAGGTACTCACTATTTAGTAACTGTTTGCTCCTGAGAAGTACAGGTACTCTTCCATTAAATGTATTGCAGCACTAATTAGATGTTCACGCAGTCTCCCTTCCAAATTAAAAAAGTGCAGGTACTGAGAACCGGACAGCACCTGTTCACTGGAAGCACAGTTTTTTTTAGAGCAATGGGATAGTGATTACAAGCCTGTAAATAAATAGTGTACAATAAGGAACTCAAGCTTGGGGGTAATGAGAGGAGATCTTGAGATTATACGTATGGAATTATCCATGAAGGTTACAAGCACATTTGCTACATCAGAAAAGAGTCAAAAAGACTTTCAGGAGACATGTGGTGTATTGAAAAATCTATTAGTTCCGACTATTAGGACTAAAGTGTTAGATGGCACTTTGTAGAAAATAGCCAGTGTTAGGTAAATTATGGAATATATGAGTCACTGACTGTATGGGTTACTGAGTGAATGTGAGAGTGGCTGTTTGGGTGAGTGTGTGCTGTGTCAATGACTGTATAGGTGAGTGAGTATGTGTTAGTATCTGTATGAGTAAGTGAGTGGGTGTGTGTCTATCTGTAAGGGTGAGTTGGTGGCTGTGTGATTGACTGTATGGATGAGTAACTAGGTGTGTGAGCATCTCTCTGGGTGACTGACTCAGTGGGTGAGCGGCTGTATGGGTGTTTGAGTGGATATGTCAGTGGCTGTATTAGCGAGTGAGTGGGTGTATGATTGGCTGTATGGGTGAGTGAATGGATGTGTGTTTAGATCTATGAATCAGTAAGTGGGTGTCTAAGTACTGATATGGTTCTATGAATGGGTTTGTGAATGGTTGTGTTGGAGTGGGTGTATGAAATGTTCTATGGGGGTGTTAGTGGATGCATCAGTGATTCTGTGGATGATATCATCAGTGATGTCATTTGAGATCTCATTAGTGATGTTGTTTGACCATCTGATAAGTGATGTAATATGTGAGGTCATTAGCAGTGCATTGAACTGGGGCACAAGTTATAGTTAGCTCAGCTAAGTATAATAGCAGAATTTCACTGGTTTTATACAAGTGAAACATGAGCCTAACTATACGTCCCTGTAACCTTTGTTTTTTTCAGTGAATTTCTATGGTTTTTAACTCGTAGTCGTGGTTGAGGTGGTGAAGAGAGGAGGCATGGCCTCCACCCAGCTCTCAGCAATCCCTCTGTCTGTGACTCACTGGAGGTAGCAGAAGTGGTTCCTGGACCCCAAGGACCCTCAGTCTCCGAAGAGACTTCAATGCCCAGGCAGCAGTGCGCCAGGAGGGGCATCTGCAGAGTGGTAGATGAAGGGAGCATGGCTTTTGACAACCTCTCAGCAATTCCGCTGTGTGGGAATTACTGGAAGTAACAGGATGGGTAGTTGGCCCCCGAGAACCCTCAGCAGCCAAGGGGACTTCATCCCCCTAACCAGCAGTGTAGCAAGAGGTGCGTTTGCATAGTGGTGGAGAAAGGGGGTGTGGTTTCCGAAGACCTCTCATCAACTCCACAGTGTGGGACTTACAGGGGTTAACAGGAAAAGTAGTTGCCCTCCCCCAAGGACCCTCCGGAACCAAGGGGACTTCATTCCAAAACCAGCAGTGCCCCAGGAGGCGTGTTTGTAGAGTGGTGGAGAAAGTGGTCCTGGCCTCAGAAGTGCTCTCAGCAATCCCACCATTTGGGACTTACTGGAGGTAGCAGGAGTGCTTATTGGCCCCCAAGGACCCACAGCATTCAAGGGGACTTCATGCCCCATTAAGCAGTGTGCCAGAAGGCGTGTTTGCAGAATGCTGGGAAAAGGGGGTGTGGCCACTAAGCACCTCTCAGCAATCCAGCTGTGTGGGATTTACTGAAGGCAACATGAGGGGCTGTTGGCCCCCAAGGACCCTCAGCAGCCATGGGGACTTTATCCCCCAAACAGCAGTGCGCCAGGAGGCACATTTGCAGAGTAGTGGAGCAACCGGTGAGTTGCCAGCATTGTTTTATATTTTATTTTCTTACGGGAGGGAGGCATGTTGCCCCCCTTCCCTAGGCCAATTTGGGCCCCAGGGACCGCATCCCCTGGGGACCGGCCTTTTCTTATTTTTTTTAGGTAAAAGGGAGAAGGGCTGAGCGGGTCCCCTCCCAGGTTGAATTCGGGCTCAGGGACCCGATCCCCCATGGCCCAGCGTTTTTTAATTAATTTATTTTTAAATAATGGGAGGTGGCCCTGCCCACCCCCTTCCAGGACAATGTCAGACCAGGGGGCCCCATCCCCTGGAACCCGGCCTATAGTGTGGATGCCCTAGTCCTACTCAGGGCATCCATTCAATTTAACAGACATAATCAAATGTTAATTGATATGGTGGAAATGTGCTTAACGCAAAACATATTTTTATTTGAGGAAGAAATCTTCCAACAAATCAAGGGATGCGCAACGGGGTTCTCATTAAGCCCGGCATATGCATGCCTCACCATGGGATGGTGGGAACAACAAATTGCATGGCACCCGGACAATGACATCTATGTAAACAAAATAGCAAAATGGGTCAGGTATATCGACGACCTACTAATTGTATGGGAAGGAATGAGTCAAGAATTCAAGACCTACTTTCAAATCGTAAATTCATCAAGTACCAACATAAGATTCACTTATAACATCAGTAAAAACAAAGCGATTTTTCTTGATACGGAAATATACATTCGAAATGACAAAGTTGAAACGACCTTACACAGAAAGGAGACTACCACAAATTCAACGTTACATTTAGGCAGTTTTCACAAACCTTCCGTTAAAGAAAATATTCCGTATGGTGAATTTTTAAGATTAAGACGGATTTGCTCTGAGGAATGCGAATGGAAAAAGACTAGCCATGCAATGGCACAAAGATTTAAAAACCGGGGCTACAATAAAAAAGTTATTGAAAAAGGATGGAAGAGAGCAAATGAGAAAGAAAGGAAAGACACATTAACAACTAAACGTGAAGCCACAAAAACCACAAATAATGCAGAGGAAAGAAAAGTAAGATTGATTCTAGATTACACAAGAGAATCCAAGCAAATTGTGAGCATCATAAGAAAAAACTGGAAACTACTTCAATTAGACCCAACAACAAATAAAATAATGGGGCAACATCCACAGGTAACCTTCAGACGTGCTAAAAACTTGAAAGATAGACTTATACAGAGTCACCATCAGGATCATACTAGAAAAAGGAAAGGAATACAATGGATGAAAACAAAAGGGTTTATAAAATGTCAGCACTGTAAGGTGTGCCAAATAGCAGTAAACAAGAAGGAAGTATTGATGCCCAACAACAAAACCTGGAAAATCAAGGAATTGATTACATGCATAAGTACTCATGTGGTATATGTGATAGAATGTCCATGTTCCCTCAAGTACATTGGAAGTACAAAGAATGAATTAAAAAAGAGAATTTTAGAGCATGTGAGAGCAACGGTAAACAAGGACAGAAACAACACTGTCGCCAAACACATGGAGAGTACTCACAATGGGGATTGGACATTGTTAAAATTTTATGCATTGGAAACCATCGCCCCTCATGAGAGGGGTGGTGATAGAGAGAAAACTTTGAGATGCAGAGAATCTCGACAAATTCTTAATTTCAGGACAATGACCCCGATGGGTCTTAACCAAAGTGAAGAACTGTATGTACATTTGTAAAAATGATGTGGACTGATGAAATATGGTGATTGAGTAGTTCGGAAAAATATAGAGGAATAGCATTAAACCAAAAAGAATGTGCAATATACTTGTAAAAATGGAAATGAATATATATATATAGCCTGTATATAGACGTACCATAATTTGATAAATAATTTGTGCTTAAATAATTTACTTGGTCAGGACATAAAAAGAAAAAATCAACGAGTCATTAAGAGTAGTAAAAATGCTGATAGAATCCGCTAAATAAAACTATATCCTCAATAGTTAAGCCCACTAGAGGGCGGAAAATACTAAATACAAAACTATATCTGGATTTAATTCCTTCTATAACTATGAAATTAAAATGAGGATACTTACAATTAAAGCCCACTGGAGGGCTAAAAATTAATCGTAAAAACAAACACGGATAATCTATCATGACTCGAATATAACTTCGTAAAATATGGCAACATTTCGGTTTCCTTTAAAACAGATTAATGTCCCTTAAACAAATTGGAAATGTTTTAAATACCAAAATACTTCTTTAGTGACTAGACATACTAGGTTTAACTTATGTGTATTGGTCAAATGTTGATAAAAACTAAATTTCCCAAGTTACTTCCGGTATCACAAAACAGGAAGTGATGCATTGTGTAACAGAATGTTTGGCGGGAACCTCCGCAGAAATAGGAGGGACTCATTTTCATCATTGTATTAACCGTGAGAAAGCTACATGTTTGTAGCGAAACGCGTCGGAATGATTTGCTAATACGCTGAATAACAACTGCGAAATAAACCTTTTGGGAAAAGAAAGAACTTTGTGAGTGCGTACTCAATTCTTCTAATGAAGAGGTGTGCGAAATAATTAAGGCTTGGCTCTGCTGAGGAGTACTGCACGGAGACAGGAGCGCCAGGGTTTTTGCAACCTGAGAGCCGATTCGGTGGATATATATATATATTTACATTTGCCAAACTTTCCCTCGCAGGAAAAATTTGGGTCGCACTCCAACTTTTTGTAATTCCAAAGCTTGTGCTTAAATTTATTTATCAATTAACAAGCATGCTTTTTAGCATGAAAGCAAAACCACCAACGTTTCGGTCTCACAAGCTTTGGAATTACAAAAAGTTGGAGTGTGACCCAAATTTTTCCTGCTAGGGAAAGTGTGGCATATATTCAGCAACCTGGCTCGGTTGCGAGTCACCGCACCGTCCACAGAGCGCCGGAGCAGCAGAAGGAGCCGAATGTTTAGAAATTTATATCTATACATATATACATATACATATATATATATATATATATATATATATATATATATATATATATATATATATATATATATATATATATATAAATTCACTGAAAAAACACAGGATTCAGGGACATTATAGTTAATTGGACATTTTACTCGTACAAAACCATAGAAATTCAGCAGTTATAGTTAGTTGAGCTAACTATAACTGGTGCCCCCGTGATGCACTGCTGATGATGTCACATATTACATCATTCATGACATGGTCAGTGACATCACTGATGACATCTCAAATGACATCACTGATGACATCATCCACGTGATAATCTGATGCACCTCCTCACACCCTAAAATAACCTTTGATACACCCACTCTAAAATACAGACTACAATTTTCGAAACCATAGACACACCAGTACCAGTTACTTCATACCCACTCACTAATTCTTAGGTCTACACACACATCCACGCATTCACCCATACAGTCACTCATCAATACAGCACTATTATATGCACTCATACACCTATACACACACTCACAAACCACCACTTATCCATAGAGTTACTCACACACCTAGTCAGTCATGCAAAGAATCAATCACACTCCAGTGTACTCACCTATACACACACCAGCTCACTTATTCATACAGATACTAATACATACTTAGTTGCTTCTACAATCACTGACACAAGCACACACTCATCCATACAGCCACTGCCACAATCACTCACTCTCACATGTAGTCATTTATATACTCCAACACTCACATATACTGCCTTTCACATATGTAGTTACTCACACATGTACCACTGAGACATTCATTCAGTCACCAACACACCCATACACACACTCACCCACCCATACATCCCTTCACAGATGTACTCTTGAACCCATACATCCAGTGAATGACCCACTCACACATCTATGCACACACCTCCAGCCACCCATACTGACACTCAGACAACACATCAATAACCCATATAGACACTCATGTAGTTACTCACCAACTCATGGAGCCTCTTACATTCCAACTAACAGAATAATACAGATAGTCACACAGTTTATTCACTAACTCATACATTCAGTAAGACATGTTTAATCACTCACCTATTACCGTCATTCATGCATCTACTAAATCACCCATTCAGACACTTATACACCCACTCATTCTTCAATACACCTTGGCGTATATATAGATATATATAAAACATATTTAAACTTTACAGAAACACACTGTCACTGGATGATGTCATCAGTGATGTTATTTGAGATCTTATCAGTGATGTCACTGACCATGTCATGAATGATGTAATATGTGACGTCATCAGTAGTGCATTGTGGGGGCGCGAGTTATAGTTAGCTCAACTAACTATAATGGCCGAATTGCTCTGGTTTTGTACGAGTGAAATGTCCAACTAACTATAACGTCCCTGAAACATATGTTTTTTTCAGTGAATTTCAAAGGTTTTTTAAATGCTAATTTCTAACTATTCCTACAGAAGTAGGACATGTGCAGAAAGAAGCAAGAGAAATGCAGAAAGAGGCAACAGAAGTCCAGAAAGACAAAGAAAGGTGCAGAAAGAAGCAAGAGATATGCAGAAAGAACCAACAGATGTGCAAAAAGAGGCCTTATTGCAAAGTCATCCTGTGCCCCCAACTTTTTGCAGACTGGTAGTGGTAGTAACTGATTCTGACTAACCTGGCCTGGAGCCAGTGCTATGCTGAAAGACACTTAGAATACAGTGAAAACACCTACATACACTAGGGTACATTATGGGTTGGGGTACCCCTGTGATTGGCATGACCTCCCCTGTAAGGCCCTAGTGCATAATTGGACAGTGGGATTAAAACAACCGCTAAGTCAGAGGTGCAAAAAGAGGAAAGAGAAGTGCAGAAAGATGCAACAGAGGTGCCGAAAGAGGCAAAATAGGTGCAGAAAGAAGCAAGTGAAGTACAGAAAGAGGCAACAGAGGTGCAGAAAGAAGCAAGAGAGGTACAGAAAGAGGAAGGAGGGGTGCAGAAACAAGGAAGAGAATTGCTAAAAGAAGCATCAGAGGTGTAGAAAGAAGCAAGAGAAGTGAAGAAAGGGGCACACAAGTTACAGCAATAAGCAAGAGCAGTGCAGAAAGAACCAACAGAGGTGCAAAAAGATGCAGAAGGGGTACAGAAAGAGGTAGGAGAGGTACACAAAGAAGCAAGAGAAGTACGGAAAGAGGCAGGAGTGGTGCAGAAAGAAGGAAGAGAAGTGCAGAAAGAGGCAAGAGAATTGCTAAAAGAAGCAACAGAGGTGTAGAAAGAAGCTAGAGCAGTGCAGAAAGAACCAACAGAGTTGCTTAAAGAGGCATGAAGGGTGCAGAAAGAGGCAAGTGAAGTGCAGAAAGAAGCAACAGAGGTACAAAAGGAGGCAAGAGTGGTGCAGAAAGCGGGAAGAGAGGTGCAGAAAGAAGCTAGAGAGTTGCATAAAGAGGGAAGACAGTGCAGAAAGAGCCAAGAGGGGTGCCGAAACAGGCAAGAAAAGTGCAGAAAGAGGCAGGAGAATTGCTGAAAGAAGCGACAGAGGTGCAGAAGGAGGCACGTGAAGTGCAGAAAGAGGCAAGAGAATTGCTAAAAGAAGCAACAGAGGTGTAGAAAGAAGCTAGAGCAGTGCAGAAAGAACCAACAGACGTGCTTAAAGGGGCACAAAGGGTGCAGAAAGAGACTAGTGAAGTCCAGAAAGAAGCAACAGAGGTACAAAAAGAGGCAATAGTGGTGCAGAAAAAAGGAAGAGAGATGCTGAAAGAAGCTAGAGAGTTGCACAATGAGGGAAGACGGGTGCAGAAAGAGGCAAGAGGGGTACAGAAACAGGCAAGAGAAGTGCAGAAAGAGGCAAGAGAATTGCTGAAAGATGCAAGAGAGGTGCAGAAACAAGCAAGAGAAGTGCAGAAAGAGGCAAGAGAATTGCTCAAAGAAGCAACAGAGGTTTAGAAAGAACCAAGAGAAGTGTAAAAAGAGGCAAGTGAGGTGCAGAATGAATCAAAAGCAGTGTAGAAAGAACCAACAGAGGTGCAAAAAGAGGCAAGAGGGGTGCAGAAAGAGGGAAGAGAGATTCAGAAAGAAGCTAGAGAATTGCACAAAGAGGGAAGACGGGTGCAGAAAGAAGCAACAGAGGTGCAGAAACCTGCAAGTGAAGTGCAGAAAGAGGCAACAGAGGTGCAGAAAGACACAAGAGAGGTGCATAAACAAGAAAGAGAAGTGCAAAAAGAGGCAAGATAATTGCTCAAAGAAGCAACAGAGGTTTAGAAAGAACCAAGAGAAGAGGGTGCCGCTCGCAGCTGATAGCAGAATCCGTGACTTTGCTTCTTCTTTTTCCCTGCTTGCCGTGCCCTGAAGAAAGGGCGAAATTACCTACTTGGAGTGAGTGTGGCTGTTTCAACAGGGACTGCGAGACCCAGGGTTCCGCGCAGGATCACCGAAGCGCACCTGGAGTCTCTTCCCGCCCCCTGCTCCTCCCTGATTGCCTGCCTGCCTACAAAACAGCTTGCGGCCCCCGCTTCGCAGGAGCCGCTCGCAGCTGATAGCAGAATCCGTGACTTTGCTTCTTCTTTTTCCCTGCTTGCTTTGCCCTGAAGTAAGGGCGAAATTACCTACTTGGAGTGAGTGAGGCTGTTTCAACAGGGGCCGGGACTGCGAGACCCAGGGTTCCGCGCAGGATCACCGAAGCGCACCTGCAGTCTCTTCCCGCCCCCTGCTCATCCCTGATTGCCTGCCTGCCTACAAAACAGCTCGCGGCCCCCGCTTCGCAGGAGCCGCTCTCAGCTGATAGCAGAATCTGTGACTTTGCTTCTTCTTTTTCCCTGCTTGCCGTGCCCTGAAGAAAGGGCGAAATTACCTACTTGGAGTGAGTGAGGCTGTTTCAACAGGGGCCGGGACTGCGAGACCCAGGGTTCCGCGCAGGATCACCGAAGCGCACCTGGAGTCTCTTCCCGCCCCCTACTCCTCCTATAAAGACACACCCCTGACGCTAAGCGGGACGCCGGACGAAGCCCGGACAATGGGCGGACAGTCTTAGACAGTCCGATACAGGCTGTGACTGGACTGGGGCCGTTATACTGTCCGTGCTGAACACGAGTCATCCGGCTGCACTAAGACTCTTTGCTCTTGGATATACATAATCTGTGACTCACTATTATAGCATTCTTGACATATATTGTTAAATCCACTTGCATGGTAAAATTCAAGCGTTGCTACTATTATTATTTGGGATGCCTAAAAAGATTCCGGTCTCCGCGGCAAACACCATGGATAATTATATGGTACATGTAGTATCCAAGATTAATAACGAAAGGAGACAGTCACTAGGTTTAAGTCAATCCCCCAATATCTCCCCCCTGAGCCCACCACCAAACTCCCCGTGGGTAGATATACCATCTCAGGACATGGGAAATGAAGTCCCAGATACAGAGACACATGATAGCGGGACCCTTAATCATAGTGTACTCATAGAATCCGACCAAGATTCAGTCCACGATAATGATACTGAGTCCCTGATAGATGATACAGAACAAGACCCCCCTGTACAGGAGGGTACACAGGTGAACACTGTAGATGAAGATCCCCCTGTTCTTGTACCGGTTACAGGGGCGTTTAGAAAGTGCAGAAAACCACAACTACATCGCGGTGGGTCTCACCCAGGGAGAAAGAGGGTCGCATCGCCACCGAAAACTAGGGATAAAAATAGGGGGTAAGGAGATGAAATTGGGAAACAAAATGTGGATGAAGAGTTTTTAACTAGAATAGCTGACATGATTGATTGCAAGTTTAAGGCACTCATCAAACCAGTAGTGGCCAAATTAGACAAGCTCTCTGCTGATGTAAAGAAACTAGGTGCGGTCCAGAAAAAGATAGCGGAAGAGGTGACAAACATATCAACTATAGTCACAAATCTAGCTAATAGTACAAAAGAGCTTACCGCGAGAGGAATAGAGGGAGGTGCAAATGAAGCACACACCAACCCCACCGGACAGGCACCAGCAATAGAGCACAATCAACCAATGATAAGAGAAGATCAGCCTCAAAAACCAACTGTATCGATCACATTAAGTACAGAAAAAGATTCACTAAAATTCATAGAAGACGCGTCACCTCTAGTGTTGGTGCTGGCAAATGTTCCCCCTTTGGCTATAGGCTAATTAGAATCCCCCACAGCATTGACAAGTAAGGCCCTGCGCTGGCTGCCTGGTAATATGCAGATGGCCCCCTGGGGGAAACAACAGCTATCAGGAGACCTCAAGTAGGCCAGAAGGGTACCTTGGATAGGGCATAATCCAAAAAAGTTCAAAGGTAACTGTATAGTTCTAAACTTTACAAACTCTGCTGCATTACCAAATATTCTATCAAACATCCTCCCTCCTCAGCGCAGGAGAGGCACCATTGTTCCACTTACTTTAGATTTTTTTGGTAAGAAACAGCGAAGCATGACTTACCCCAAAACAACCCATACCTATACCAGGCCAGTGTGGACCGGAACAACAAATGGTGGGGTTTAGGTGCATCAGCTAATAACTGGGGGCACAGTTTAGATAGATGGGAAGGACCACAACAGATACACCAACAAGAATATCAATACCCTATCCATTTTAATAACCAGTATAATATTCCCATTTCTAACAGGTTTGATGCCTTCTATGGTCAGGGAGGGTTGGAAGGGATGGAATGACTACTCGATACACCCTTTTTTCCTGCCCATAGTGATCGTATACAACAAAATGTAGGACTAGGAAACGAGGACCATATATCTGCGCTGCATGGATTTAATACCGAGATGATAGTTCCATCAGCCCAGATAAATGGACCTATAAGTCCATTAAATGTACAAAATCCTGCTCCTATCCAAGCTGTCACAATTCATAATTCCGTGGAAGTACAGGTAGGCAGTTGTATAGGCCCAATGCTCCCTATTCCAGTTGAAAAGGAAAATGTAGATACAGATACTAAAACTTTGTGTTCATCATTAACATGCAATGAAAGTTTAATATCTTAGAATATAGCCGGGCTCTTTGATAAATCTAGTGATACTGGGTGGCTGTCTTTTGTCAAGGAACATGCGGTAATATGTCTCCAAGAAACATGGCTGGTGGACAAAAATGTACACATCGAGGATTATCAAAGCTTCTTTATTCCAGCAGATCCCTCAGCTAGTGGCAGAGCAAAAGGAGGGTGAAGGACTGGGTTATTTAGGACCCAGCGGTGCCAGGGGACAACACCTGAAACCTTCGTGGGTAACCTGCTCCGGCGTACGAATGACAGAGACACGGGACACTTCCTTCGGCGTCAAAGATTCAAGGTTTATTTGCTGCAGGGAAACACAGAAATCACAGGAAGTACAACGAGTGTAGTTCGGGGAGACTGCTTCAAATTGGTTCTGTGGATCGCTCCTTTTATACAGAATTCTCCCATAGGTTTGCATAGCACACAAAGGTTTACAACTCGGTTCCCACAATTATCCCCGAGAGGGGTCGCTTTGGTCACTTTGATACTCATAAGGTCCGGAACATAAGTGCGGAAACATTTGGCGGTTCCCAACTGTAAAAACCCATCTTCCCACCATTAGTACATTCCAATCAGCAGTAAAACAGATCGAAAAAGGAACAAGAACAGGTGTAGAGGAAGATGGAGACAGTGGGAAGATTGGAAAGGGTGTAAAAGGGGAGGTACCAGGAAACACGAGCTACAGGCATCAAAGGGACGCGCCTAATGAGATGCACGGCTGAGACAATAGTCCGGCACGGCGAGATGGGCCTCGAGCGGGGCCATCTGCCTTACAGCATCATCCCCCTCGTCATAAAGACACTCACAAAGAACATGTGTCTTCCTCAAATATCTTGGGAGTCCCAGGGTCGCGAAGCGGACAACGTCCGTTCGCTGGCTACTTGAGGGCAAGAGACAAAATGGATGCCGTATCTAAGATGGAACCCGTGGGTATAGATGAAAAACCCACGTAACAAACGAACGGTTTAAGTTAGCACAGCGAAACTGCGCACACTTACTAAACTCGTCATTTGCGGTTCGTAGATACCAGACTCGACCATATTCGTGCGAGTCGAAAACACCACTTACAATTGTCACGGAACCTCAGACGCTCCTTTTGCCCTCATGTAGGCAAGCACTAGTCGGAATCATACTCGATATTCATCAGACCATCTAGATGTTGCTGTAGCATAGCTCTGTCCAACCGAGTTCCATTGGTAACAGGCGGCTGTCTCATACACGTTGTAGCACAGAGGCCACATAAGGCAGGACCGCACTGCACACAAAGGCAACACGTGAACAGGAACGCCACAACAACTCCGATAACCATCAGAATCTTCCAACCCCAAGTCGACATCAGGCCCCAGAACCACCCAAGTAGCGTCCAATCCCCTACATTCACGTGTATGGATTCAGAGATCTTATGCAACTTTGAGATGGCTTGATAGACGGTCGGAGCGTTATCAGGAATGAAAATACAGCAGCTCGAATGGATCACCTTACATACCCCACCTCGATCTGCTAAGATCACGTCTAAAACCATACGGTTTTGTAACATCATAAGTCTATCCGCCTGAAGTTCTGTGGTGATATTACCAAGGGCACTGGCAGTAATATTAGCTGACGATTCTACCACTCGAGTCAACTGTCTCAGGTTCCTACTATTAACCATAGGTCCCCAAAACGGGAGGAAACCCTTGAAAAAGTCTCCAGCCTCTTGACCGGCAGTATCCTCTTCGCTAATTACGCCTCTCACAACTCTAGTCTTGTGATAATCTGCATCTACAGTGAACGTCGGAGGCAACAAGTTTGCGATAAAACATGAGCCCATGAAGTCAGAGGGCAACCATGCATACGCACGATCATGACAGACAAAGTAGGTACCCTTGGCAGCCAGAAACAAAGGGGACGAGATCATCGGCAGCATGTAATTTTCAGTGCAAGCACTCTCTCCAAGTCGGGCTTTCGATCTTCGGCCACGACCCATTAGACAAAAATTACCAATGTGGGGTACGACCCATATCGGAGGCGAGCTTTTAAGCTGTTTATCACTCGTGAGAACACTATACTCAACCTTACTCAGGACCCTATAGGCTTGTACCTCTTCCACTGGAATGAGCGACGGCTCATAGATATCTCTATCTAAGTCTTCTATCGCTATAGACAGAGGCTTGTTATATGAGCCAGGGCCAAAGTAGGGAGAACGTGGCTCTCGATTGGGGTAAGAATCTAGTGCGCTTCGAAACATTGTTTGAAATGCTCGAGCGGACCCTTGGGAACTATACGGTAACACCAGATATGGAATTCCCTTATCCGTGGTATGTGGCATTAACCCACACACCCAACAATTAGTAGTGTTAACCACTAACTGGTGCTGGTGAAGGAGCTGAATAAAGGAATTGTTGCGGAATTCTGCACGTCTAGACTGCTCGTGTTCGGGTAAGATGTGAAAAGAATGGGGAGATGCAACAGTGGTAAGTTTAGGGTCAGGAGTAGGAGTAGGTATGGCAGGAGATAAGAAACAAGACATCATGTAATACACCCCACCCGCCAATAATGCAGAAACAGTCAAAAGTAATACGAATATTTGGAACATAAAACATTTGGTACGACTAAGTTGTTGCAGCTTGAACCTTTGCGCCTGAGCTTCTTCCAAGTCCATCAGCTTCGAAAACGCCATCCCCTACGACCGTCCGCAACGTTTCTTGACGCACTCCGTTCTGTGTAGCAGTAGTCAATCCCTAGGAGTTCCCAGGAACTGACGGTCTTTAACCTAGTGTCAAGACCTACTAACCAGAAGGAAGTACACGCGCGGCCCTACGGCCTTTATTCACAATTATGTGTATGCAAAGTGTCTCTCAGCCGTGGAAGCAAAAATATGAGGAACGAAACTCAATGTATATATACAAAAATAATTACAATGATATGAGTGTTCAAAACTGATCGTGTGAAAACGGGATAATGCAGTTGTCAAGGGACAGAACAGGATCTTTTATTAGTCTTTAGTGCTGGATCGCAAAAAGTATCGAGTTTTCCCAGGACGTGTCTGTTCGTCAAACAAAGGATCCGTTGAAGAGACAGCGTCCTGCTGATCAGTTGAATGTTCTGGTCTTGAGTCTTTTGATGACAAATGTTCAACAGTTTCTTTCTGCTGCACCGAGGATTCTCCGACAGGTTGTGCGTCGCTAAAAGGTACAAACGCCGGCAATCCTTCGGATTCAGTTGATGCAATGCCTCTCCTCACCCACGAGTCTGCCAGCAACGGAATAGGGACTTTTTTCGTATGGGTGGCATGCACCCAGTTCTTCCGCCCCTCGAGACGAACAGCAGTTCTCGTGGCAAGGAGGACCTGGTAGGGTCCAGTGAATCTTGGCTCCAGATTCTTCTTGCGCGTAAAATTGCGTGTCACCACCCAGTCTCCGGGTTGGAGCTGGTGGCCTGGACCCTCCGTCTGCGTCGGCAATGCTTCGTAAACCTGTTGGTGAATTAACCTCAGTTTAGCAGTCAAGTCATGAAGATAATCAATCAACATTGGGTACTCAAGATCACAGAACACACCCGGTCTAGGAACCCCCCAAACATTCGCAGGACGACCGAACACTATTTCATAGGGACTGAGCCCTATTCGGGAGTGTACAGTTGCCCTTGTTGACAGTAATGCTAAGGGTAAAGCGTCAGGCCACGAGAGACCAGTCGTAGCCTGAATCTTCGCCAGCTTCAGTTTAAGGGTGCCGTTGTACCCTTCAACCAAACCAGCTGACTGGGGATGATTGGCGCTATGGAATTTCTGATTAATTCCAAGGCCCTTACACACACTCTTCATCACACTCCCCACAAACTCACTTCCGTTATCCGACCATACAATCCGAGGCATTCCGTACCGAGGAAAGTATTCCTTCAGCAGGATTTTCGCAGTTGACAAAGCGGTGTTGTCCTTGAGGGGATAGGCTTCGATCCATCGGGAGAATGCGCAAACCACAACTAAAACGTACTTCAAGTTATTGCATCTCTCCATATGGATGAAGTCTAGTTGGATCACCTCAAATGGACATGAAGGGGGAGCAAAACTACCAGGAGGAGTTGGGGTTCCCTTACCAGGATTGTACAACATACATACCATACAGTTCTTAACCAAGCGTTCAGCACATTTCGTGATACCATCATTCTTCCACACAGGAGACAACAACTTACAAATACCTTTCACGCTAATATGTGCTAACCCATGTGCCATTGTCACAACAGCCAGCACATACGCATCCGGCAACATCCATCTTTTCTGTTCCGACAAATCAATCCAACAACCATTCGCATCCAACTTTCCCGTAGTTTCTTTCCACTTCGTCTTTTCAGTCTCGGTGGCCTCATTCTGAATTGCTTTCACGCTCTCGATAGTGTCCTCACACATACTCGACTCTGTAGGCCACCTAACCGAACTCGTCACATACATTCGAGTGCTAAGGTTCCGGGCAGTCTCCTTAGCAGTTTCATCCGCAAATGCATTACCACGACCAACATCATCCGTCACCTTACGATGCGCACTACATTTAACAATCGCTACCTGCTTAGGCAACGTAAGTGCATCCAAAAGATCATTCACAAGCTGGCCATGCTGAATCTTCGTACCATGCGATGTCAGAAAACCTCTCTCTCTCCACAGCCGTCCAAAGCTATGGGCGACGCCAAAAGCATATTGGCTGTCGGTAAACACATTCACACGTTTCCCTTTCGCTAACACGCACGCTCTAGTGAGAGCGATCAGTTCTGCAGCTTGGGCAGAATTCTGATTTAATCTTGCAGCCTCAACAACAGTATTCAACGTTACAACAGCATACGCAGTAGTCACATCACCATTTGGCAGTTTAAAACATGAACCATCCACATACAAGGTCCCATCGGGATCTTCCAAAGGTGTGTTTTTAAGGTCCACTCGACCTTTTGTTTCCTCCTCTGCCCTCAAATAACAGTTGTGTTCTGTTATTTCGTCTGATTCTGAGCTAATTGGTAACAAAGTCGCCGGATTCAGAACATTGCAACGTTTTATCTGAATATGACTTGCCAGCAACGTCAACTCGTACCCAGACAACCTTGCACTCATCAAGTGCTGAGTTTTCGTACGATTTAAAAGAGTATCGACTGCATGCGGAACCATCACCGTAAGCATATTATCCATGACCAATCCTGCTGATTGTTGGATGGACACCGCAGCTGCCGCTGTTGCTCTCAAACAACTCGGCAATGCTCTAGCTACCGGGTCCAAGGTCGAGGAAAAATATGCACATGGACGTTGCTTACCACCGAAAGGTTGCGTTAAGACACTCAAAGCACAACCTTCCCTCTCGTGAACATATAGTGTAAACGGCTTACTGTAGTCAGGAGTACCTAACCCAGGGGGTCCTTGCTATTCTCAGTTGTCAGGAGTACCTAACACAGGAGCCGAACACAATGAGTCACGCAGTTCAGAAAAACTTTTCTGACATTCTTCCGTCCATGGTAAAGGAGTTGACACATCCTTGCACGTAAGAGCTACCAATGGTTTCGCTAGCAATGAAAAATTCGGAATCCATTGTCTGCAGTATGACGTGATGCCTAGAAAGGCACGCACATCTCTTTGGGTTGTTGGCACAGCCATTCGCGCAATAGCTGCAATTCTCTCTGGGGTCAACCGCCTTCCCTCCTTTGACAATAAGTGACCTAGATAGGTTACTTCTTGACAACAATATTGGAGTTTAGAAGGTGACACCTTGTGATGTAAATCGCAGAGATGTTGCAGCAACGACACCGTAGCAATTTTGCAAATGTCCTGAGTATCTGCAGCTACCAATAAGTCGTCGACGTATTGGATTAAGGCCGCACCAGCCGGCAACATGAACGCATCCAGTTGACCCTTCAAGGCTTGACTGTAAATCGATGGACTTTCACAGTAGCCCTGAGGAGCGCGTTTAAACCGGAAGCTGCGTCCACCAAGAGTGAAACCGAAAAGGTCTCTGCTCTCCTCTGCGATCGGGATGCTGAAGAACGCATTCTTCAAATCAATCACCGAAAACCAAGATGCAGAAGCTGGGATCAGAGTCAGTAGCGCCGTAATGTCAGGCACAACGGGGAACTGAGGAATCACAATTTTATTTACCTCCCGTAAATCGATAACAAAACGATAAACAGGTGGTTTCGAAGGATCAGTACGTTTAAGAATGGGCAGTACGGGGCTGTTGCACACGTTTCCCCGAGTCTTTTCAATAACGTCTTTCTCGATCAGATCATAGATGATCGCTAACAGTGCTCGTTCACCATCAAGAGAAATACGATACTGGGGAATACGTGGCAATCGCACATTAGATTTCAACTGAACAACATAGGGTGAGATGTCAAGCAGGCCCACATCATTGGGACCTGTTGCCCACAAAGACGCAGGAAGAGAACTCAATTCCGGTGGAAGCTTATCGAGAGACAAGTACATAGGAGAGACAACCTTCTCTCCCAACGTAAGCTTTACACCTGCAGGAGAACAATACAAAGTTGCATACAAACGTTTAAGCAAATCCAGGCCCAAAAGATTTTCACCACAACCAGTAGTCAAAATCAACGGAGCTTGCAGCTCACGAGGCCCAATTGTAAGGGGCAAAGGGCGTGAAACTGGATTGCTAACGGGGGCGCCAGAGAATCCAACGGAAACATTTGTTAAGCCAGACAAAGGTGCGCCAGGGAGTTTCGAATGCATAATAGAACTTTTCGCTGCACTAGTGTCCAACAGAAAAGGCTCAACGACGCCCGATGTAGCAACTGCGACGTAAGGCCCTCTCTGATCAACCGGAACTGATACCACTCCCTCTCCTTGTCTATGGCTGTCCTAGTAATTACTGTCGTCAGTTCCCTGATCGACGTAATAATCGTCTACATTGTACTGCGCAGATCGACCTTGTGATGATCCACGTTGATCAAAACAGTTATTAGAATTCGATGAGTTATCTGAACGGTCATTCTGAGCACCACGACCTCTACTGCGTGACGTCTGCTGTGAACCACCACGACCTCCTCTAGATGAATTACCGCTATTACGATCGTTTAGAACAGGACAATTGAATTTTAAATGACCCTCCTGTCTACAATAGGCACATTGATTGTACCCTAACGAAGATCTTTGGGAAGAGGAGTCATTTCGAGATTGTGATCGGTTCGATTGCGACTGCGATCTATTTTGTTGCGGAGCATTCTGATTCGAACGTGGAGGATACGCTTGCTGTAACAACACCTTAGTTTTAAGCTCTTTCGTCTTTTTATCAGCACGGTCGTTCTCTTCTTTCTCTCTATTCTCATAATATTGTGCCGTAGCCAATATTTGAGCCGAGGTAGAAACGGCCCACGCACTTTCTGAATTTTTCAATTTATTGCACAAATCGGGCAATAAGTTAGAGACAAATTTATCCACGAACAACCGTTGACCACCCTCAGTGCCCATATCCTGACCACTATGGTCGATGAATGCCTCCTCAAACCTCGTAAAGAAGTCGGAGACACTCTCGTCCTTCTTCTGTCTACAAGCTGACAATTTGTCCCAATTCACCCTCATAGCTGGCATAAGAGTTTTCATTAGCGTAATGATTCTTTGAGGAAGAGCGGCAATCAACTGCTCGGGTTTAGCACCACCAGTTTGTCGACCATCCGCTGCTGTAATGGCAGCCCAATCACCACCTAATTCGTTGGCGTGATTCTCCTGACGAATCTTAGCCCATACCGGTTGCGGTACAACATTGCCAAACAGCATGTCAATATCAGCAAGATTCATTACCGTAGCATCTACGAGCTGCGATAGTTCCTTGTAATACCCTGCAGGATTTTTGCGAGGGTCAGGCAAAGATTGCTTCACCTGTAACACTTCAGAGCGTTTCCATGGGAGATGTATCCACACTCTCTGAAAGAACGGCAAGATCGGGGGGTTTGCCGCAGGATTACCTGGCATCCACACTGGTGGAACTTCTCGCATAGGAAACTGACCAGACTCATCTGACTGTCTTTCAACATCCTCAACAAACAAGGCTTGAGGTATAGGAGTGGGACGGAAAGATAGCAACCGCTCAACAGCACGTCGAACGTTGGTATCCACTATCAGTCCAGTCGAGAACTGAAGCTGTAGATCAGACAAAGCGGTCAGCACCTCGTCAGGTGCATCGGCAGATATCTGATCGCGAAGGACCTTACACATTTCTTCAGACACGAATCTTTGGGTTGGTATATTGAATTGACAAAACGTATCAAGTACAATACGTGGAGGGTTTCTAAGCGGATGTGTCATCCAACCCATCGCCATATTGTATAACGAAGCGCGTTCCCTGTTACCAGGAAGCTGACTACGTCTCTGAGGACCATCTGAACCAGCGGATCCAAGAACAGGTCCGAGAAAATGAAAGAAGCTAGCCGCAAGAGGAGAAGTACGACTACGAGTAGAGGGAGAAGTATAGGACACAGGACTAACAAGTGAAGGAGTAGAGACAGAAGCAACAACAGGAGTTAACAGGGCAGGAGCAGTAGCGGGAACAGGAGTATGTGGAAGCGGTGGAGCAGTAGGGATAGCAACAGGCAAAGGAGCAGGAACAGTCGGAAGAACGGGTGCGGGTTGAGGAACAGGCGGAGGAACAGGTGGAAGAATAGGTGGAAGAATAGGTGGAAGAACAGGTACAGGGGGAGCCACAGGAGCTGCGGCACCCTGTACGTACGGAGGTGGCGACTTCATAAGATAGGACATTAAAGGATCCTCAACTATTTCTTCCTTCTTTTCCGACTCCGTAGGCAAAGCAGGATAGCATTTATCTATAGTCGTGCGCTGTAGTCTATCAAACACTTCCTTTTCCTTAACCTCCTTGTCACGCTGAAACTGCTCTGCTTTCTTCACAATGGTAGCAACACCATCTCTCTGATTTCGTTTAGTCTGTCTGATTTCTTTCTGTCGGGCTTCTTTACGCCACAACCGAAAGGCATCAAACATGGCCGGCCTTGACTTTTTCTCGAACAATTTAGCCTCTAGATTATCTAAAATCGGGGTCTCAAAGCTACCATGAGGTGGCCAACTAAGGACACCGTCCTTCTTAGTATAGCGAATCCAATAATCATTAAAAGTAATCGGGCCTAGCCCGTGTTTGCTGTACAGTTCATAAGTCGGAGTTCCAACCGGAGGTATCGGACACGAGTCCTCCAGTCGGGAATCCGCACCACAACGTTTGAAACAACTAAACAAAGTACTGCGACCAGGCATCTTGCACACTAGCCGAGTTTCACAAACGTCAAGGGTTACGGGATTTACCAAGTCCCTGCAAAGAGCAAAAACCCTCGGTTTTTGGCGGCTGCAGTCGTCAAACAACACAACAAAGTACCAAGAACCACAAATGCAATGGAACCATGCAACCACTAAGCAACCACAACCAAGAACTCTGGGAGCGACCCACAAATACTTAACTCAAAGATCGATGGCGTCACCAGGAAGGCCCGTCAATCGTCTCGCTCTACCAAGGTCTACGCCAGGCGCCAAAACAGGTCTACAGTCAGGGCAGCAGTCCGTCGCAGCCGTCAGGAGGCGGGAATCTTCGCGGGAAAAGTCTTCGGGCCACTTGTTTCAACAACAGGGTCGATGAAGCGGAGTGCACCTTCCCTCAGAGATTTCACACAAGTTCCTCACGATCGTCGGGCTTGGACCGGTACCACTGATGCAGCCCCACGTTGGGCGCCAACTGAAGGACTGGGTTATTTAGGACCCAGCGGTGCCAGGGGACAACACCTGAAACCTTCGTGGGTAACCTGCTCCGGCGTACGAATGACAGAGACACGGGACACTTCCTTCGGCGTCAAAGATTCAAGGTTTATTTGCTGCAGGGAAACACAGAAATCACAGGAAGTACAACGAGTGTAGTTCGGGGAGACTGCTTCAAATTGGTTCTGTGGATCGCTCCTTTTATACAGAATTCTCCCATAGGTTTGCATAGCACACAAAGGTTTACAACTCGGTTCCCACAATTATCCCCGAGAGGGGTCGCTTTGGTCACTTTGATACTCATAAGGTCCGGAACATAAGTGCGGAAACATTTGGCGGTTCCCAACTGTAAAAACCCATCTTCCCACCATTAGTACATTCCAATCAGCAGTAAAACAGATTGAAAAAGGAACAAGAACAGGTGTAGAGGAAGATGGAGACAGTGGGGAGATTGGAAAGGGTGTAAAAGGGGAGGTACCAGGAAACACGAGCTACAGGCATCAAAGGGACGCGCCTAATGAGATGCACGGCTGAGACAATTTTCCGGCACGGCGAGATGGGCCTCGAGCGGGGCCATCTGCCTTACAGCATCATCCCCCTCGTCATAAAGACACTCACAAAGAACATGTGTCTTCCGCAAATATCTTGGGAGTCCCAGGGTCGCGAAGCGGACAACGTCCGTTCGCTGGCTACTTGAGGGCAAGAGACAAAATGGATGCCGTATCTAAGATGGAACCCGTGGGTATAGATGAAAAACCCACGTAACAAACGAACGGTTTAAGTTAGCACAGCGAAACTGCGCACACTTACTAAACTCGTCATTTGCGGTTCGTAGATACCAGACTCGACCATATTCGTGCGAGTCGAAAACACCACTTACAATTGTCACGGAACCTCAAGGGCTGGCAATATATGTTAACTTGGCTCTTACATGTCTTAAAGTTGAACATCACACTGGAAACAGGAATATTCAGGTTTTAGAGTTAAAGAGGGGAAAAACTAAGTTCACACTGATTAATTTCTATAATGCAGTGAATCAGACTGGCGATTGTAATATACAGTCTTTATGTGAATTCTTAAGGGATAATGTTAGACATTTGCCCCGCCAAATGCTAATTGCAGGCGATTTTAATACACATCCCTGTGGGAACCCTGGAGAGACCGCTATTGGCCAACTGGGATGTAATAGCCTGGAAGGTTTTCACTTTGACCATTCGCGGCGCGTAACAGAACTAAACACGCTAATGAATGAAAACAACCTAATCACAGCAATGTCTACAGTGGCGGATCAGACTCTCTTTCCTATTCCCACATTTAAAGGCCATGCAACAGGTTCATACATAGACCACATTCTATTGTCTGTTGACCTCGCTAATATTGTTCTGGACTACTGCATTCAAATGAGCATTTACAGCTATCACAACACTATATGTATTAAAATGGGTGGGAAAATCTTTGAACAATGAAAACCATGTGTGCATCGTGGGTCCATAAAATGTATAAATGGAAAGCGTTGCTTAAAATGGTCATTGGTGAACTGTGAAAACCTGTATACATCTATTAATAACATGTGTAGCCCAGAACTCTCAGTATGCATATCACCTGTATCAGTACCGCAACAAATCCTAGCATCCTTTGAGGATGTTGCTTTAAAAGTAGGATCATTGTTAATGGTGTCAGTCAAAGGGAATGCAAAAAGTAATCCAAAGTGGTTTGACAAAGTTTGCTCCAAGGCTAGCCGTGAGCTCCAGATAGCATTGAAAATAAAACCTAGAGAGCCGGCACTTATCAAGGTCATGCGTGCTAGGTATAAAAAGTCCCTTGACAATAGTAGGAGAGAGGTAAAGAAAAGTGTTTTGGAGACTTTTCTAGATCCTGAAACATTAAGAAATAGCTCCAAGTTTTGGGATATTATAAATAAACCCCTCTTTGATCACCCAAGAAATTCCACTATGGGTACTAATATCCCAGAGGAAGAGTGGGTTAATCATTTTAGCTCTATTTTTAAAAATAATGAGTTGCAGGCTGAATACATTCCGGTTAAATCTAAAGAAAATTCATTGCTCTTCTCAACAAATGAGGTCGTAAAGGGAATTGAAGGGCTGACAAGTAATAAGGCCCCAGGACCGGATGGTCTTCCACCGGACCTCTTTAAATCCTGTGTATCACTATGGGCACCAGTTCTTACAGCCGTACTTATTGCGGCTGTGGCTTGTGGTTGCCCAAAGTCATGGGGGGTATCTACCATTGTGCCCGTGTTCAAAAAAGGAGACCATAATAGCCCCCTCTGCTATAGACCAATATCTTTAATCAACTCTGTTGCTAAAGTAGTGGGGGGAGTAATTTTAAATAGATTTGTCACATGGTCAGACGAAAATAAAGTAATATCCCCAATCCAATATGGATTTAGGCCCGCCCACTCTACGATTACCCAATGCCTAAATTTGTACCTAATTATAGGGAAGTATACCAAGGCCCGATAAGGAACAATTCACATGGCGTTCATGGATCTTTCGTCGGCTTTCGACTGTGTAAGCCGTAGAAAGCTCTGGGACGCCATGGCGAAAATGGGCGTGGAGCAGAACCTAATTAACTTGTTAGAAGATATGTATTCCGATATGAGAGCAAACGTCAGGTACACACAAGATCTGAAAGTGACAAAAGACTTTGGAGTGTACCGGGGAGTTCGACAAGGATGCATTCTGGCCCCGTTCCTTTTTAATTTATATATAAACGAATTGGAGGAGCACCTTTTAAGAACAAATGCAGACTATCCTTATATTGGACGTAAGGGACTGCCGGTTCTGCTATATGCGGACGACGCAGTCCTTTTATCCAGAACTGCTAATGGTCTTCAAACCTTATTAAATTCTTTTTTCACTTTTATGAAATCTAGAGATTTGAGTATAAACAACTCTAAATCTTTCGTGATGAAGGTTGGCCAGGGTAATAAAAAGCCAAATCGCTTAAACGTTAACGGAGTATCAATTCCCGTAACAAATACATTCGCCTATCTTGGAGTCCTGTTCGATCATCAACTGAACTGGGGACCCGTAATACAAAAAAAAAAAGGGAGAGGTAATTAGGGCAAATGCGGCAATATTCGATTTTTCAAGAAAAATGGGCAACAGCCCAGTAGCTGCATTACTCCAACTTTACCAGGCCAAGAGTATTACTACTGCATGTTATGGCAGCGAGATATGGGGATACGCCCCATTAGGAGCCCTAGAGATAGTTGAAAATAACTTCCTCAAACAGTTACTAAGAGTTCCTAGGGCAACAGCTAATTTCTCTGTACATGAAGAGCTGGGTATCCCGTTTTTATGTGATAAAATGGCAGTAAACCCTCTAGTATGTTGGCTAAACTGCTGGCTAAATGACGACATACCACTTACTCAGCTCATATTGAGAGAAGCGTTAACATGGGAAAATAGGCTGAAGGTTCCTTGGATAAAGTATCTGAGTAATTGTTTTAATGATATAGGGCGACCCGGACTTTTCTTAACACCAAACTCCATTACGAAATTGGATGTTATTCTTGTGAAGAAGGCTTTTATCTTTTCCAGATACTTAGCCAGGGAGACTGGTGAAATGAGGAAAGGTAGTGTACGAAATCATGCACTAATAAAAACAACTTTGCTCATGGAACCGTACCTATCATGGCCAATGTCAAGTTATGACTGTTTTTTGTTGACAAGGTTTAGGCTGGATTTATTCCACTTACTTCTGGCTGTGCCTAAGGGATCTTATCGTGGACAAGTGTTGCCGGCTTGCGGCTGCGACGAAAAGTCTCCGCAAGACCTGGCACACTTCTTATTTTTTTGTCCTTTTTATAATAGACCAAGGAGGCTATATTTAAAACCTTGTCTTAAAAAACTGAACTTTTCTCAATTCAGGCCAGCACTTTATTATCTCCAGATGCTAAGTTGTGATTGTACCCTGTTCGTATGTAGTTTTTTAAAACTGGCAATCAAATTTAGGAAAAGTATGGAAGGATAATAGCACTGTTAATTGAAAAGATAACCTTTTTATGTTCTTAGAACATTTTTATTTATTAATCTGAATGTTTAATATGCCTGTAACTTTTTGTGAGTGTTTCTTTGTTAAGCCATTTTTAACCGTTTTTTAATGCTAATATGCGCTAATATGTGTATAGTGTGTAATGCTTTTATGGTTGTCATCTTAAACAACCGAATAAAGTTTTCTTGACTTGACTTGACTTGACTTGACTTGACAAGTGAGGAGCAGAAAGAAGCAAGAGCAGTGTAGAAAGAACCAACAGAGGTGCAAAAAGAGGCAAGAGGGGTGCAGAAAGAGGTAGGAGAGATGCACAAAGAGGCAAAATAGGTACAGAAAGAAGAAATAGAGGTGCAGAAAGAGGCAAGAGAATTGCTGAAAGAAGCAACAGATGTATAGAAAGAAGCAAGAGAAGTGCAGAAAGAAAGAGGCAGTAAGTTGCAGAAAGAAGCAAAAGCAGTACAGAAACAACCAACAGAGATGCAAAAAGAGGCAAGAGGGGTGCATAAATGGGTAGGCACGCTGCACACAGAGGTCAGAGAAGTACATAAAGAGGCAGGCGGAGTGTAGAAAGAAGGAAGAGAAGTGCAAAAAGAAGAAACAGAGATGCTAAAAGAGGCACAAAGGGTGCAGAAATAGCAAGAGAAGTACAGAAAGAGGCAACAGAGGGACAGAAGGAGGCAAGAGAGGTACAGAAACAGGCAGGAAAGGGCCAGAAAGAGGGAACAGGGGTGCAGAAAGAGGCAAGAGATCTGCGGAAAAAAAGCAACAGAGGTGCTGAAAGAGGCAAGTAAGGTGCAGAAAGGGGCTAGAGATCTGCAGGAAAAGCAACAGAGGTGCTGAAAGAGACAAGTGAGGTGCAGAAAGAAGCAAGAGAGATGCCGAAAGAGGCAATGGAAGTGCAGAAAAGAGCAACAGATGTGTAGAAAGAGGCAAAAGGGGTGTAGAAAGAGGCAAGAAATGTGCAGAAAGGGGCAACAGAGGTACATAAAGAGGGAAGCGAGATGCAAAAGGGCAGGAAAGGTGCAGAAAGAGGAAACAAGAGAACAGAAAGAGGCAAGAAAGGTGCAGAAAGAGAAAAGAGGGGTGCAGAATGAGGCAAGAGATCTGCAGAAAAAAGCAACAGAGGTGCTGAAAGAGGCAAGTGAGGTGCAGAAAGAGGCAAGAGATCTGCAGAAAAAAAGCAGCAGAGGTGCTGAAAGAGACAATTGAGGTGCAGAAAGAAGCAAGGAAAGTGCAGAAAGAAGGAAGAGAAGTGCAGAAAGAAGTAAAAGGGGTGCTGAAAGAGGCGCAAAGGGTGCAGAAATGGCAAGAAATGTGCAGAAAGAGACAACAGAGGTACAGAAAGAGGCAAGAGAGGTGCAGAAAGAGGGAACAGGGGTGCAGAAAGAGCAGAAAGAGGCAAGAGAGGTATAGAAAGAGAAAAGGGGAGTGCAGAAAGAAAAGAGAGAAGTGCTGAAAGAAGCAACAGAGGTGCTGAAAGAGGCAAGAGTGGTGCAGAAAGAGGGAAGAAAGGTATAGTAAGAGGCAAGAGCCTTGCACAAAGAGGGATGCAGAAAGAGGCAGGAGGGGTGCAGAAAGAAGACAGAGGTGCTTAAAGAGGCAAGAGAGGTGTAGAAATAAGCAAGAGAAGTGCAGAAAGACGCAAGTACAGTGCACAAAGAACCAACAGAGGTGCAAAAAGAGGCAAGAGGGGTGTGGAAAAAGGTAGTAGCAGTGCACAAAGAGGCAAGAGAGGTACATAAAGAGGCAGGAGGGTGCAGAATGAAGGAAGAGAAGTGCAGAATGAATTAACAGAGGTGCTAAAAGAGGCGCAACGGGTGTAGAAAGAGCAAGAGAATTGCAGACAGAGGCAACAAAGGTACAGAAAGAGGTGAGAGAGGTGCACAAACAGGCAGGAAAGGTGCAGAAAGAGGGAACAGGGGTGCAGAAAGAGGCAAGAGATCTGCAGATAAACGCAACAGAGGTGCTGAAAGAGGCAAGTGAGGTGTAGAAAGGGGCAAGAGATCTGCAGAAAAAAGCAACAGAGGTGCTGAAAGAGGCAACTGAGGTGCAGAAAAAAGCAGGAGAGATTCAGAAAGAGGCAATAGAAGTGCAGAAAGGAGCAAAAGAGGTGCAGAATGAGGCAAGAGGGTACATAAAGAGGCAGGAGGGGTGCAGAAAGAGGCAAGAGATATGCAGAAAAAAGCAACGGAAGTGCTGAAAGAGGCAAGTGAGTTGCAGAAATAGGCAAGAGATCTGCAGAATAAACATCAAAGGTGCTGAAAGAGGCAAGTGAGGTGCAGAAAGAAGCAAGAGTGGTACAGAAAGAAAGAAGAGAAGTGCAGAAAGAAGTAACAGAGGTGTTGAAAAAGGCGCAAAGGGTACAGATAGAGCAAAAGAAGTGCAGAAAGAGACAACAGAGGTGCTAAAACAGGCAAGTGAGGTTCTGAAAGAGAGAAGATATCAGCAGACAAAAGTAACAGAGGTCTGAAAGAGGCAAGTGAGGTGCAGAAAGAGTCAATAGAAGTGCAGAAAGGTGCAACAGAGGTGCAGAAAGAGGTAAAATGGGTGCAGAAAGAGGCACAAAGGGTGCAGAAAGAGGCAAGAGAAGTGCAGAAAGAAGCAACAGAGGAACAAAAAGAGTCAAGAGTGGTGCAGAAAGAGGGAAGACAGGTGTAGAAAGAGGGAAACATCCTAAACAACAATGTTTTTTTAACGAGTAACCTGAACAACGAATACTCAACAAAAAATTCTAAACCACGACTTCTAAAACAACTACTTACCTAAACCATGAGTCTCTACTCGGCACCAGGAGAGGTGAGAAGCAGAGTATCTTTCCTCCACCCCCCCCCCCTTGACCATACACGCACATGACCCCCTAAGACTTACTCGGCACATGGAAAGCGGGCACTGATGAGAACGGGATTGCAGACAGCCTTAATCCTGCCACGATGGTATGATGTTGTGGGCACAAAAAACCACGAGCCTCTCTTCTCCGACCCCCCTATCCCCCCCCTGACCAGACGCGCTCACTCGGAACAAGGAAAGCAGAAACTGTGGAAATGCAGCAGATTAAAAGGTCTGCAGTGAGTCACTGACACTAAACAACCCCTGAAAATCAAAAATAACAAACTGTGCATTTAATTTTCGAACATCTGTAGGCATTCAATAGCGAAGCAAAGCGTGCAAACTATCTTTATGTAACTTCTACGTGTTGGTTTCTATGCAACCTGTGTGGAACTAGCATGAACAGCTAGGATAATTGTGATACAACACTACCATCCTGTGGCCAGAAGTTTATATTGGAAAACATGTTAAATTAAGGAAGCAAGAGTGGCTTGCACACCATTAGTACCAATTTAACACCCACATTTAGCAATAAGTAACAGTTGACCATTTTAGGTTTGCAAAGAGCCTTCCACCACGCTGTAAAACTTGTCGCTGTATTTTTGGTAACGTTTAAGCCGTTTGTGCTAGAAACAAGGCTTTTTTTGTTCAAATCTGCAGATTAGGGAGCAGATGATGAATTAAGTGGCTAAAGCAGAAAATGTATAATTGTGGTAAAGTCGGTGCAGCCATACAGTCACATTTTAACACCACTCTGCAAAAGCTGCTCCTGGCGCACTGCTGCTCGGAGGGATGAAGTCCACTTGTGTCCTGAGGTCCTCAGGACACAAGAGGACCTCATCGCCCCACCAGCAGTGCACCAAGAGGCGTTTTTGCGGAGTAATGTAAAAAGGGTTGTAGCCTCGGCCCACCTCTCTGCAATCCAGCAGTGTGGCACTTACTGGAGGTGCCAGGCGGGCTAGTTGGCCCCAAGGGACCCTCAGTATTCAAGGGGACTTAATTCCCCAACTTAGAACGCACCAGGTGGCACGTTTGTGGACTCATGCAGGGAGGGTGCAGGGCCTCTGACGAGTTGCCAGTTTCTTTTTTGTGATCTTCTGGGAGGGGACACCCATCCCCCCAGGGCCTGGCAACATTGTTGTTTTAAAAATAATAATTTGGGGAGGGGAACCGCGTGGCCCCCCTCCAGAGGACAATTATGGCCCAGGGACCCCATCCCTGGGGACTGGCCAGCCTTCTTTTTTTCATTATTTCTTTTTGGGAGGGTTGGCACTAGGCCCCCTCCTTAGGCCAATTATGGGCCCGGGCCTTCCTTTTTAAAAAAATTAATTTTACCTGGAGGGGGCCGTGTGGCCCTCATTCCCTGGGCCAATTACAGTCCTGGGGACCCCATCCCCCAGGGCCTGGCCAGCTTAGGGTTTTTTTGGAGGGAGGCTGCATGCCTCCCTCCTGAGGCTAATTATGGCCCTGGGGACCACATTCCCTGGTGCCTGGCCAGCCTTTTTTTAATCATTTTTATGGGAGTGGGCCCAGTGGCCTCGGACCCCAGGACCGCATCCCCTGGGGCCGGCCCTCAAGTCGGAGACCGTGGAGGGAGCCCCAATGACCCCATGGTCCCGCCGGCTCCCCGCCTCCCGCCGGAGCCAGCATTGCTTTTGGGCAAGGCGAGCTGTATGTTCTTCTTGCCCAAAAGCAATTCTGCCGACGCCATGCATGACTCCCGGTGAACCCTTGTCTACTCGCACCACTCATTACTGGCCTACTCGTCGATTTTTTGCTGGTACATGGCACACTGGTCGGGGTGGGGGAGGGGGGATCGAGTTGGGGTTGGGTGGGGGGGTTTGGTTTTTGTTTTTATTGTCCTGCCTTATCGCAATGGTTAACATTTGCTTCCCTGACATCGTACTCTTTTCTTGGCATATGTACCTCACTTCTCCTTTCACCCTCAGGGAAGACATGCTTGTCTGTCCCGCCAGCTGTATATGCCTATTGCCTCTATACTATGTCACGATGCCTACTGATGCTTTTGTTGAAAAATTAATAAAAAACATTTGAAACTAAAAGCAATTCTGCCTTGCTTCGTTTAAGCGAGAGCTGGCTTCCTGCTCTCGCTTCAACGAAGCAAAGCAGGGTTTGCTATGACAGGGCGGGACCGGTGCTCCCGCCCTGCCATAGCAAACAACAATGTCCCTGGGGTGGGCACCCCGGGACATTGCAGGAGCCACGCCTAGGGGTGGAGGTCCCCAAGGCCATCAAGGGCTCCACCAGGGAGGCCACCCCTCCCTAAATTTGCATAGCCCCAGGGAGGTGGTTGTCCCCGGGTCCAGGGGTCCGTAACGGACCCCCATATTAGCATAATAAATGCCCTGGAGAGGTGGTGGTCCCCGGGCCAATGTGAGGGGGGGGGGCAGGAGCCCTCCCCACATATTTTTATTCTATTTCAGCACCGGGAGGTGGCGGTCCCCGGGGCTGTGGTGAGGCTGCGTGCCCCCGCACATGAATAATAAAGCCCTGGGGAGGTGGTGGTCGCCGGGGCTGGGGGTCCCCCGCAAATTAATTGGTGATTACCCCCGGGACCTGGCACACCCGGGGGCTTGTGGAAAAGGAAGCGGGGGAGCCCGCGCTTGTTTTTTTTTATTTCCTCGTCCGGATTCACACACCCAGCGCGGAATCCGCCATTTTAAAAACAAAAAACAAAAGCCTTTTTTTTACCTGGGGTACTTGTGGGACCCCCTGACCAGGCCTAGGGGTAAGGGTGTTTCTACCTCCTTTGCTTCTTTTTTACCTTTTTTAAAAAACTTTTTCTTGTGACTCGGTTACCGAGAGGTAATGGCATGCGTGGTTCAGTCATATAACCGATCCCTGGGGCAGTCAATTTATTTATTGCCCCGTGGAGGCTGCGGTCCCTGGTGCTCATGGGAGTCAGACCAACAACAGTCCCTCCCCCCCCCCCCCCCCCCTCCCCCTTATTAAAATTAAGCCCCGGACAGTTGGTGTTCTCTGGGGCACAATTAAGGACAACGAGGGGAAGCCACTGGGAACTTTTCTACCTGGGGGTTATAATGTAAACAAGCGCCCTCCGAAACTTTCCATGCATAACAAGAATTAATTGTTTGCCAACATGACGACAGCATTGTACGTGTATGTTGGAAAATAAAACATTTATTTCCTTGGGATTTATACTGAGAAACAGTTTTCAACATCATGGTAACACTAATAGCTGTTTGGAATAATGGCGAAAATCTGCTATTTTACTACACACCACCAGATGGAGGACAAGTACTACTTGCATTGTTTTTATCCTCATTCCACAGAAAACAATATGAAAACAGAAATCAGAAAGCACTAGGATTATGGGGATGACTAAAAGCAAGGTGGAGTAAAACAAAAGGCATCAAGTAAAAACAAAAACATTTATCATGCTCATTCACAGGTGCAACAACTCGCATGAAATGTGCGGACGATCGCGTTACAGCTTTGTTTTTACCATACCAAGCATAAAATATACAGAACCAGAAAGCGGCACTTCTAAGCCTTTTTGGTGTAAGTATGGTTGGGTTCACACATTAAATAGGCTCTACTAATTGCCACATAATCCACAATCAAAAGATACTGCTGTGGAAGTCCCTTCGCAGAGGTTGACTGGTCATTTTTCTTTTGCTTCTTGTATTTGAGTGTCAGACTTTTACTAATGAGGCTAAACTTTGCACAGATAGGGCTAACGTATAAAAATTAGAAAATAGTGGAGGTAATACTAGTATAAAATATGATGCATAATTTCTGTTTTTTTGCCGCATAAGTACATCCTGCTCTAAAATATGGTCCTTCCATTCCGCATAATTTCAGTGGCACTGCTTATACTTCCGATTCACACATTGACATTTAAAGACACTGAGCAGAGCGTTTCTCTTGCATCTGTGGGAGGGACCTACATAGCACAAAAGAATGTCTAACGAGAGTAATTTTACAATATGACAGGGGAAGGAGAGAGAGATGCGCAGCATGTTAATCTTCATGACATCACACATGAAAATAGGGAGCACCCTCCTGATTTCCCATATTGACAGGAGCAAAATGACCGAGTCCAACACTTTTTTGGAAACCCAAATATAAACTATACACACATTTGTTTCTATTGGATTTTTTTTAGTTTAGAGAACAATTCGGACTTTAAAACATCCCTGCAATACTCCAGGGGCCATATGCATCAACCTATTTAGGAAGTGCAAACGGTGCGAATCGCTAAATTCGGCTGTTTGCGATTCCTAAATAGGTTTTTGGGATGCATCAAGCATTTTTGGCAAAATCGCTATTTTTAGCGAATTCCAAAAATGCGATTGCTTTTAAGGAATCGCAAATTTGCGATTCCTTAAAAGCAATGCATGATTACTTTTAAAATTGCGAATTCGCAATTAGGGGGTGCAAATTACCACGAGGTTGAACCTCGTGGTAATTTGCGAAAATGTGTTAAAATGCTCAAAATTGCATTTTAAAACATTGTCATGTTACAGACACACATGTCCTTAGGACATGTGTGTGTGAAACATGCACTTCAAAATACATTTCAGGGGTGCAGGGGGGGGGGTCCTTTGGACCCCCCCTGCACCCATGGAATGCATTAACATTTTGCGAATTCTAATGAAATTCGCATAATATTTGCGATTCGGTAAAAATTGCGATTTTTACCGAATCGCAAATTTTATGCAATTTAAATCATGCATCCCGTTTTGCGATTCCTTATTTGCGGTTCCCTAAAAACCGCAAATAAGGAATCGCAAACCCGGACTTTGATGCATGTGGCCCTAGAAGCCTAGATTTGTGCCTCCTTGGGTTCACAACCTTTCAAGGTGAAATGGGACAGTTTGTGATCTTATGTGTCTGTCGTGATCTTGATTATCGGACTTTGGTTAAATTAGGTGTGTAAGCCATGCACATTATTAATGTAAAAGGAGAATTTTATACATAAAATTGTGGAATGTGATTTGGCAAAAGAGCATTATGATTTGGCAGACTCTACCAGTTTGGGACACTTGGTTCATTCATTTTGCTAGTTTAGAATTGGAAGTGAGTTTCTGGGCCAGCAAATGGAGGTGAACACCCATAGGAGTGAGGATATTTGTGTGCATCTTGTCATGGTGGGGAAAGGCACACCTATTTACTTCTGTCAAAGGCAGGAGTATGCACCTTTACAGAGCTGAAATGGGGAAGGAACTTTCATATTCCATAGTGGTACATATAGAGCAAGTTTTCTGTATAAGCAAAAATATGTTTGCAGAAGAAAACAGTTATGATTGAGACAACACACATTTGCTACATATACATGCATGCATTTTTTCATATGTTGTAAGTTTTCTTGGGCAAATGAGACACAATAGGGTACTCCTAGAATATTATTGTATTATATATAGAACATTCTTGGACTAGTGGACATTACAGAAGGACTTCCCTACTGCTGACGCCTGCCTTTCTGTTTGAGAAGGAAGACTGGACCTGCTTACCTTTATCCCAGGCTAACCAAGAGTGATCCCAAGAGTCAGTAGGATGACCTCTTGTGTGAGCTACAGGGACACAACAGGTTTCAGAAGCCTCCCTACACGTGTCGAGTTGCCCTGTTACCGGACCTGGCTGTACCTGCTTCTGGCCTCTTCCTGGAGTGAGTCCTGAAACCCAAGAGGTGCCCCCTATGCTATCGATCAAGGTTGGCATCAGAGCATATTCCTCCCTGCCTAACTGTGGGTTGCATCAAATCCGATGCAGCGCAATGCAACTTGATGCATGACCTCACATCACAGCACCTTGCAGCTCTTGTCTGACGGCCTCATCGGAACTGAGGCAACTCGACGCAGAACCTCACATCTCAGCCTACATCGAAACTGACACAGCATGACACAGCCCTCGCAGCTCCCAATCGGAAATGATGCAGCTCAATTCAACTTGATGCAGGATTTTTCACTGCAGCACAGCACAGCTCTTGATCGGTGTAGCGTCCTCCCCAGTCCGGGTGCTCACCAATGACTACACCACACATGGAGCTTCGAATAATACATCTTTATTGTTTTGTGTGTAACTGCGATCTGAACATTCTAAGCCTGCACTCACTTCACTATGCTCTAATGCTTATGTCACAGTTCTACAGAATCCATCAGGAGCCACAAGGGTTCTGTCATTGGAAACTCACATGGCACTAAATCTCTTCCAAGTTAAACACAAAAATATTTTTTGTAATAACTTTATACACAATCATAACTCTTTAATGAGTTTGTATGGCACTTTGATGACATATCCTGACCTTGCCATCTGAAACTGGTAATAGGCAGTAAAAGTGTCTCTAATTTGTGTTGATGATGTATGAAGAGTAGCAGTCAGGGGGACTTCACTTGTCTTTTCATACCCATTCTCTACATTGACATCAGTGCCTGATGAGCGATGAGCCACATGTTGGAAATTCAAGGAATCTCACATAATGGACTTCCGAATACTTTGGGCAGTCACCATGTGTCCTTTGCTGGTCACAACATGAAATGTTACAGCATCAAAAGGAGCATTAGACTTTCGTTTCTTATGCTGACGAACAAGTACTCAATCTCATCTAGTAAACATAATGTCTTTTGCATGTCAACGCTTGACAGCAGAGGCCTTCATTTTCCTTTTATGATCTAAGTCTTTCATGCGGGTTTCTTTCTCAGTATTTGATCTTCTGTTGGTCCATTGAGGTAACTTGGTCGCCATGGCTCTCCTAAACATCAAGACAGCAGGGTTTTCACCTATGGTCGAGTGAGGGGTCCAACAGTAAGCTTGAAGAGTCGAATTTAAGATGGTTTTAAGGTCGAGCTTTTCAAGAACAGCACGCTGGACAACTTTCTGAAGAGTACTCATGAAATTTTCGACAAGGCCATTAGTATGTGGCTAAAGAGGTGTGTTCTTCTGATGTTTCACATTAAGATGATTGAGAAAATCTCAGAATTCTCGACTGTTGAAAGGAGGGCCTTTGTCAGACTTTAAGATTGCAGGGACACCCCATGTTGCTAAGATGCTGTCTAATCTCTCGAAGACTCTTTTTTGAGTGATAGACGAGAGATCTTCTATCAATAGAACATGGGAGTATTTAACAACAATCACCATCAGTTGATTTCTGTTGTCAAGAGGACTGAAGAAATCAACAGCAATTCTTTCCCATATATGCATTGGCAACTTTGACGTGTTTAAGGTGTGTTGAGTGGTTTTTGATGAGTCAGCTCCATAAATAATAGGTCTTCAATTCTCTTTCAACTCTCATCGAGATGTGGAAACCAGACTCGGTCTCAAAGAGCTTGTTGGTGGCAAGAATTCCACCATGCCCTTCATGAGCTATTTCAATTATCTGTTGTTGCAGGCTCTCTGGAATGACAATTCTCAAGCCGCTTTGAATAAGGCCTTCCTGAGTAATGAACAGTTTATCTTTAAAAAGTTAAAACTTCTGGTTTCACTGTCACTGGTAAGAGGTTGTGGGTGCAGGAACCTAGACTGATGTGTAATAATGTGTTTCAGTTTTAGCGTGTCATTATTTTGACTCATGGCACTGACGATTTGTTCCACAAAAATGGCAGCCGGAGTGCTTGATTTCACAATGAAATATATGTATGCTTCAGCAATCTTAGAAGGGGTGCCAGAGCACTGTAAAGACAGTTGTGAGAAGTATTGTGCAGAGTTTTGATCTTGCCCTGGAGTATGCAAGATGGTGTAGGTGTATTCTTGTAATCACAAACCCGAAAAGTTCAATGCGAGTAGGTATTTTTGCCTTTGGATTGCCAATGATGGTCAACAATGCTTGATTTTTCGGTCATAAGCGCAAAGGGCTTCCTATAAAAGAATACGTGGAAATGTTGAGAAACCCACACCACTACTAAGCTTTCTTTCTCAGGTTGTGAATAAGCAAGTTCACCTTTGGACAAACTTCGGCTTGCATATGCCACAATATGTCTTCGAGCATTTGGGTGTTTGCTGTGTTGTGCAAGGATTGCATCTAACCAGAAAAGGGCTAGCATCCACAACAACCTCAGTATGAAGCTACGGCTCAAAGTATGACATTTTAGTAGCATTCTCCCTAGCTTGTTTGATTTTCTGGAAACTTTGCTTGCATTCATGTGACCAATGAAAAGAAACATTCTTTTTCATCAAGTCTTCTAATGGTGCACTGACAATGGCAAAGTCTTGTATATATCTTGAACAATAGCTAGCCATGCCAAGGAATGAATGTAATATGGCAACATCTTGTAGGGTATTGGCAGTTGACATACTTGCACTTTAGCAGGATCAGGTGTCATGCCTTCCTCAGACAAGATAAGGTCAAAGAATTTAAAGTTTGTTTTATGGATCTCAAATTTCTCAGCATTCATAGTTAAATCTGCATCAGCGAGAAAACAACATACCTTCGTGAGAGCTTTATCGTGCTCTTTTTTTTGTAGCTTCAAAAACCAATATGTCTTCACTATAATTGAAAGCATTCAAGACAGGTTGTATGGTTCATCAAATGACATTTCGAAACAGCTCAGCAGCTGATGACAGAAGAAAAGGTTGTAATGTACCTGGACTTCTCCTCAACTTCCTACTGATGATATCCTTTATTCAGATCAAGGCGAGAGAATATCTTCGCACCAATTAATTATGTTGTCATGTCGGCATTGTGCGGACCTGGAAGTCGTTCTCTTTTGATTGCCTTGTTCGCTCGACACATATCCATGTAGATGCGTGCAGCTCCTTCACTGTCCATTTTGGGTACTATCAGTATGGGAGAAATCCATGGCGCTGGACCAGTGGAATCGTAAATGAAATTATGTTTGAGTAAGGGTTCAAGTTCTTTTTCAACAGCATCTTGTAAATGAAAGGCAATTTGCCTGGGTCATTGAATAACAGGATGGACATCCTCATTAATGTGTAATTGAACTTTCATAGTCTTGAGGTTTCACGACCCTTGAAACGACAAAGGGACTTGACTTACTATTTCCGTGATGAGCATTCATGTTGTACTTCACTGATATCAGTCCCATATCAGCAGCTGTGCTGAAGCTGAGTAAACAGAGGCTAGACGTGGTACCTTGAAGTATATGAATGGGTGCTTGTACTTTTGTTCTTCTAGTGTTCCATTGTTGCTACAATCAAACTTTGGTGCAGCCCATGTACAAACTTTAGTTTACGATGACATAAGACAGGGCAATAGAGACAGTTCATTATATTTCTCCTCAGGCATATTTACTGAAGCTCCACTATCAATAAGAAAGGTATTGAACAACTGTTGACTTTTAGTGTGATTTTCGGACAATGTTTGAATGACTTTGGTGCTTTGTCATGTCGACTTTCCTTGGACCGGTATTTTTCTTCACAGGCTCCCAGTCCAACTTGCCCAAATCTCTTGGCAGTTCATGCTGGACTGTTCCCATGAGGCACAAGGTCAGACTGATTTGCATATAGCCATGTCTGAACTGGGGTGGCAGAGTGGGCTAAAGAACGGTGATGGATTAAACCCAGATCTTTTGACTGGGTGTGAGTGTTTGATTGATTCAGATGCTCCGTCCATCACCACCCCCTTTTGTACCGCTTTTGGCCGCCATAAGAGTGGCAGGGTATGCTCAGACGTGAGTCCCTTGCTCACTTTGCCACTGGATTCAAGCAAGCCGGGCTAAAGACGGCTGGAATGCCAGAAACCGGTCCTCGGAAGCTTGTTTCCGGTCCAGGGAAGACATGGCTTAGCAGTTCGGGCTGGACTGTTCCCATGAGGCACAGGGTCAGACTGATTTGCATATAGCCATGTCTGAACTGGGGTGGCAGAGTGGGCTAAAGAACAGGGATGGATTAAACCCAGATCTTTTGACTGGTTGTGAGTGTTTGATTGATTCAGATGCTCCGTCCATCACCACCCCCTTTTGTACCGCAAATCTCTCTGAGGCAAACATCCACAGGGCACAACCATCTTCTTCACTTCCACTTGACATTGATACTGAAGAACTGATTGACAATGATTTAGTTGCAGATCGACTCCATTTGGTGTTGATTTGCCTCAGCTGATGAGGTCGCTTATCCTTATGAGCGTGCGTCAGACGTCGCTACTGGAATGTTTGGGAGGCCATTTTGTCTTTGCGAAGTGACACACTTACTTTTCCCTTCATCTTGCAGGCCATTACAAAATGGTTCTCTTTTGGACAGCCTTTGCAGATCTGCCCAACGGCAGGACATTTACCTTCGTGTAGAAATTAAAATCCACGCCTGAAGCACAACTTCTTTTTCCGTGGAGAAATCACTCTGTGTCCCTCGGCCTTGTGACTGACTCCCTCTGGGCACCTCCAGCCTCCATGTCAGCAGCTTGTCGATCAGCAGGCTCTTCAGCTCTGGCAGCCATGAGAACTCACTCCAGACTAAGGGCCCGATTATGAGTCTGGCTGTCCGAGGACCTCCAGACTTGTTGTGGCGGATACAGCCACAGCCACAGCCACACTGGAGGCCTGACAGCCCAATTACTAGTCGTGCAGTTGGAACCACCTGGGAACGCCTGCTCTTCCAGGGAAATGCCATTCCCTGGCAATGGAGCGGTGGTCAGAGGCTGCAATATGCTTGGCAGGACCCCCACGGTCCTGACAAGCATATTATGAGTTTACTCACTGCCAGGGTTTTCATAGCAGTTCCATAGCCATGAAAACCCTGGTGTAGAGGAAACAAAGAGGGCCTTGAAGGGCCCCCTGTGCCTCGAAGGGCCCCCTGTGCCTCGACTTCATGTGGATGTACACAGGGGGCATCAAATGTGCCCCCCTGTGTGCATGCACATAGATTCCTGTACGACATGGTCTTTCAAGTCCATGCTGTGCAGAAACTTTGTAGTGTGGTCCCATTGTGGTACCTTTTTGAAAGGCACCACTGCCCTTAAAAGAGGAACCTCCATGGGACTGCCACGCCACTCGCCTGCCAGACTACTTGTAAGTCATAATATGTTGGGCGGGCGGGGCGATCTTTCGCAGAGCGGTGGCAGAGAGGTTCGCACTGCCGCATCACTGCTGTAATGTAAATGTAATGTGATGTAAATTTAACTTACATAGCGCATAACTGTCACCCTACGGGTATCCTAACACTGCGACTTACCCTGCTGTTAGTGTGAATAGAGATAGCCTATTACCCAAACTTGGTGACCCGTTTGTTTTGCTAGTTTTTAGGGAAGAGCCATGTCTTTAGGCTCTTCCTGAGTGGGAGGAAGGACTTTATTTGTCTGATATTCAGGGGAAGGTCGTTCCAGAGTTGTGAGGCTGCTACCCCAAAGGCTTTGCCACCTGTCCTAGTCTTCTTTTTTTTGTCCTCATCTCACCAATAAGCTTCTGTGGGTCTTATGAAGCCGATATTTTGATCTGTGGGTCCTCCAGCTTACTGCACTTGCTTAGTTCCCCCGACCGGTTCCGTTTTTAGGGGAAATTGGTGTAATCATAGGACCAACTATATTAATCTCAGGTTACGTCTCCATCTCATAAGAGGCAGCCAGATGTTTGTCAAACTGTCCCCTTCTCCTTCATGGTCCAGGCGGGGCATAGCCAGTGTGGCTTTAAGCCAATCCTCACTCTTCGGAGGGAGGGAGTGTTTCCACTTTTTACAGACCTCTCTCCGGGCAAGTAGCACTACGTATAACAATAACCCGAGGTGGATCTGCAGGGCATTCTTAATTAACCATCATCCCCAAAAAACACTAGTGACAAATTGACTTCAATATTAGCTTTGAAAATATCACCTAGTTTTCTTAAATCTAGTGGTGGTTACCAGATTTGCGCCTGATGAACATAACTTTCTCCCAGGAGTGTACCAGGTAAATGTCTCCTGCATAGATATTGGGCCAAGGCCGTGTACTGTTCTGAACACAATACAGAGAGATTTAAAATTAATTCTCTCATTTATGGGCAACCAGTGAAGGTCTTTGAGGGCTTATGATGTTGAGAACCTACGCTGCCTATTTAACGCCAATGTGGCTGCTGTAGACTGGATCCTCTGTAGCTTCCGTAGTACTGATTGTGGTGCTCGCAAGTATGGGGAGTTATAATAGTCCAACCTGCTCAGTATTGGACTCCTCACCACCAGAGGTCTAGTAGTGGTGGGCAGTAGCGGGAGGATCTGGTGCAGTGCTCTTAATAAGGAGAAACAGGTACCAACTGTTTTGTTAACTTGTGACTCCAGCTGGAGATTATCATTCATTAGAACCCCCAAGTTACGCACTGTTCTCACTGGAGTTAGCGTTTTTTCCGTAGGGGTGAACCTAAACTCGGAGAGGAGTGGATGAACAATGTTGGCTACGGAGCAGTAAACTATCTCCGTTTTCTCTCCATTAAATTGTAAGGAGTTTTCCTAAGACAACTGGAGGTCTTGAGCATGCACTCCGGAAATTTCTCACAGGATACCGCTTGGTTTCCTTCTAAAGAAAACACCAATTGCGTGTCGTCCGCATAATTGACTAGATCGATACCAAAAGATTTGATAATTGGGATCAGAGGGCGCAAATAGATATTAAATAAAATTGGGCTAATTGCTGAACCCTATGGCACCCCATGTCGCATGGGGTTCTTAGGGGAAGTAAACGCTGGAATAGTTACCATCTATTGCCTGCCCGTCTGATAAGATTGCAGCCACTTTAACGCCCCTCCTTTTACTCCGATGTTATTTAGTCTTTTCTAGTAGGATATTGTGATTCACTGTGTCGAATGCAGCCGGCGTATCTAGTAACACTGGTACTGATGGATTACCATTGTCGGCTCGCATTCTCAGGTTATCAAGGGCGGTCACTATGGCTGTTTCCGTTCCGTGTCCTGGTCGAAAACCAAATTGATCCCTGTCTAGCAGATGTTTTTTTTCTAGATAGAGCACAGAGATTTACTAACTACCCATTCCAGAATTTTTACTGGATACGGTAGAAGAGAAATTGGTCTAAAACTCGATGGGCAGTTATGGTCTAGTGACGGCTTCTTAAGCCACTGCGTCACCACTGCCTGCTTCCAGACCTCCAGTACGATTCCCCTTTATAATGACTGACAGCAGGTCTGCTGCAGCCAGGGAAATAGTTCTAACTGGAACTCTTTCCAGATTGCCTGCGGGAGGGGGTCTAAAGGGGAACCGGAGGAGGCACTATGGGCTAGGTTATTAAATGTATACTCAGTGGGGATTTGAAAGCATTCTAAAGCAGGCGGCTGATAGCGCCTCTTTTTGTTGTTCTATTGCTAATCTCGTGGAAGGTTTCTTTTCCTCATCAGAGCTAGTATTATTGTTGGAGTTTAGTCCACCAACTATATTATTGATCTGTGCGTCAAAATAGATAGCGATGTTGTCACAGAGTTTTAGTATCACGATCACTTTATTGCCTATACATGCTGGATTGGATAGGTCCTTTAAGATGGTAAAAAGCATTTTTGTACTATTAGGTGCCTGTAGAATAGTTTTAGCATAGTACGCTGCTTTAGCCCTTGAGATTGCTTCTTTATATGAGGCCTGTAGTAATTTCAGTTTTTCTTTATCTGATTCCTCATATGACCTTCTCCACTTTCTTTTGGCTTGTTTTAGGTTTTTTCCGCATAAGTTTTAGCTCTTTGCTGTACCAGGGAGCCAAGGGTTTCTTTCTATTCTTCACCTTTTCTCTGGGACGATCTGATCTAGAATACCCTTTATTTGATCACAGTAAGTTTGATAGTTTTCATCCACTGATTTACTGGACATAAATAAATTCTAGTACCTCGATCACCTCTGTTACAATCTGGTTTGCAAATAAGAGGTCTAGGGTGTGCCCTCCTTGATAAGTCGACTGATGCACTAATTGGTGTAGATTGAGACTCTTGCAGGCTTGTTCCAAATCTCTCAGTGGGGGGCCGAGTGTCCCATTATCCCAGAGATGGAAATCGCCCAATATGATCATCCTTGAGTGTGTTAGGGTCATGTTAGCAAGGGTGTCAATTAAAGACTGCTATTGGGTATTTTGTCCGGGGGGCCTACTAGAGCATAATATTCCTGTCAACACTTTTCCTCTTTCCTCCTGCAAAGAGAAGCCTAGAAGTTCAATCCCCTCGACATCGTCAGTGAGTAGAGGGACAAAGTCCCATTTTTCTTTAAAAATCACCCCAACTCCCCCCCCCCCTCACATCTCCCCATCAACCTGGGTTTGTGAAAGATTTTATATCCCTCTGGGCAAGCAAATCCTAGCTCGACCACAGAGTCAGCACTGGTCTATGTTTCAGTTAACAACATGGCGTCTAGGTCGACGCGCTCCGCTGAAAATTCATAATCGGCCCCTAATAGTTTCTCTCAACATTGGCTGTCTGAACGAATCTGACAAGCATCCATCGTTCATTCTGAGGCGTATAGCTTTCTCATCATCAAATTCATTGAACTTACAGTGTTTGAGTGTATCCAGTCTCTCAACAAATTCTTTGATGGTTTAACCAGCTTTCTGTCATTCTTGATTAAAAATGTACCTGTTATAATCTACATTAGACATTGTATTGATCTTGGGATTCAAGGCTTCTTTAATTGACTGTATGCCATTTTATCAGCTTGCGGAATTTTCTTTATGACTTCTTTAACACCTTCACCAGCAAGATTCTAAAGGTACTTGATAAACTTCAGCTTACTGACAGAATATGGACTCCCAAAATATTGCGATCCAAACATATTGTGACCAAAATATTGATGACAAAAACATCGTCATTATGTCTTTATAATGGTAAGTAAATAAATATTGAAAAAGAAATATTGATGTAGTAATATCTTTTTTTTTGTTTTTTGTTTTAATTTTTTTTATTGATAAAGATAAATAAGGTGTAATTCCATTAAGATCCAATACATATTCAGTTGATAGATTATAGATATATAAAATTCCAAACGTGCAATAAATTAGTCAGCAGAGTACAAAAAGAAGAAAAAGAAAAATACATACATTCATAACTCACAGGGAATTCATATTGCTGTTAGAACACATTAATAAGCTTAAAACACTCATACATAATGTATTCATAAAATTTGTCTTCTTTTAATTCTTCCATTTCTTGAGAGGCTCCCAAATATTTCTACCAAATTCTCGCGCTGTCCTCCCCTTAAATTCGTATAGGCATGCCTCTAAATTATGTATACCAAACAATCTGGACAGCCACATTTGAAATGTAGGAGCAACAGTATCCTTCCAACCTGCCGAGATAAGAATTTGCAATACTGCTACTGCTATAAACAATAACGCCTGAGCGTCTCTCCCCACATTATGTTTATTGTCTGCCCCTGTAATAACCAGGGTAGGGGATAGGTTGATGTTAATACCTAGCAGCCCCTCCAAAAATAAAGTTATTTCACTGCGTATTAAAACCAAGTTGGGACAGTAATAAAACATATGCAATAGATCTGCTGGGCCTGAATTACATTTGGGGAATTTGTCGTCTTCTCTAAGTCCCCACCCAAATAATTTCGCTGGGGTATAATATAAATTAAATAAAGTCTTATAGTGTTGAGATCTTAAATTTGAAGCTCGAAGTACTTTCTTACTTAATATTAGGGCAAGGTCTATATCAACTTCCGGATCTCCCAATTTTTGTGCCCAAGTGACTTCAGTTTTTTACAGATCATCTATGAGGCCAGGCAGAGATAAATTGTAAGCAATTCCAATCTTCTTTCCCCCTTATTTTAGATATTCAATCAATTGGCTATCTGGGAGTAGTAAAATTTTTGGTCTGTAAGCTAATAATGTTTGGGCGATTTGTTCATATAATATCCAGTGACTACCGGGGATCCCATACTTCTTCTGTACCTCGTCAAAGCTAAGAACGGCACCGCCTTTCATAACATCGCCCAGAGATATTATCCCATGCTCTCTCCATGCAGTACAATACACACTTTGGCCCAAATATGGAAATAGATTCGACTTCCAAAGATTTATATTGGTGTTTATTTTGGGGATCTTCATAATTTTGCTGATCGCCTTCCAAGTTCCCCAGACCCCTTCAATGATCTTATATCTTGATTTCCTATAAAATCTTCGATCTAACTCGCATTGCAATAACCCATAAGCTGATGGAGTAATATCATTGTACTAAATATTCTTCTTAATATATATAAAATTAATTAATGAATATTAAATATTTAAATAATAACATCAACAAAAAAGTAATATATATTTTAACAAAGATAACAAATAAATTGAATTAAAAAAAGTTAAACACAAATATATAATAATTAATTTGTAAATTTACAGATATCTACTTAAAAAACTATTTTTAAACTATTAATTTTACTTGATATTATAATTTCAAAATTGTTAGATATTGTAATATTATTAAGAACATATATATTTACATACACTAATAATATAACATTTAAAAAAAGATTCTAATCAAATAAAAAAATTAAGCTACTTAAAAGTCTCAAAAATGTGTACAACATATTTAACACTTGCAAAACATCAATAATGAAACATATTATCATTTTAAATAAACAAAAACAGAATAGTATACATTATAACAATAAAAAAATAAAATATATATTTTAGTTCATATACTATTTTCACTACAATCTATTTAAAATTACCCAAAGTATAATAATAATAATTTATTAACAAACTGAATATAAATTCATTAAAATTAAATAACTTCCCACCCTTTACCCCTATAAACTCGACAACCCAAACCTAAAATAATTTAATTAAAATATTAAACATAATTATCATTTAATTCATTAATTTTTATTACTAAACAAATATTAATTAATTATAATAACCCAACCTTTACCCCTATATTCCCTCAACCAGAAAAATGAATTAAACAATTAAGATAATTATTATTAAGTAATTGATAATTTGCAACAAAATACTATTTACTTAAAAATAAATTCCTACTCTTTACCCCTATAATCCCACAACCCGCACCCAGAAACAAAATTACACAATTAACATTCAATTAATTAATTAATAGTTATCAACAATTAATAATTAATTAAAAATAAATTACTTCCCACCCCTCACCCCTATAAACCTCACAATTCGCACATAAAATGTACTTTACAAAATATATAATAACACAATTAGCATGTCGCCGGTTCCACACACCGAATTAGGATATGACTGCACATGGTGTGGCAGCTCCGTCACATTTCTCAATGGGAGATTTGCGGTGGGCGGAAACCGTCCACAGCACAAGCTCCCATTGAGAAATGAGAATTTGTGAAAATCCCTGTACCATGTGTCATCAATATTCAGCTGTTTGGTGGTATTGCATGGCGGGGGTGGTTTCAAGAAGGCAGAGGCACTGTAAACATTGGTGGAACTTAGGGGCTCATTAGGATGGCGGCGGACACCCTATTGGAAATGGGACCGCTCAACAGGATGTCAGCGGTACTGACAGACCACCACAGCGGTTGCCATGCCTATCCTTAGCATTGCGGCGGGTGCTGCTGGCTGCAGCGCACGCTCCAATGCGAAAAAGGGAACACCTGACATATCCCTGAACTACGTTGCAGGCACCATGCACTGTTTTCCACATGGTGCAGAGATGGTATACAACGTTTAGCACGCATTTATTACAACGCGGTGCTGTTACCACGCTACTTTTACCACGCAAGTCGTTACAACGACTTGCGCTAAAGGGCGCTCCAGGATAGTAAATACTTTAATTTACTATCCAACTGCTTCCCTAGAGTCCACCGGGACTGGAGTTTGAATAGTAAGTTAAAAAATGTACTATCCAGCGCCCCTCCACGCAAGTCGTTGTAACGACTTGCGAGGTAAAAGTAGCGTTGTAACGGTACGCATTGTAAAAGTACGCGTGGTACCGTCATACATCCTGCAGAGATTTGTAGGGGGTTACCATAGGTGCCCCCTAAAACCCACTGCTTAGGGCCAGGGGGGCCAAAGTCCCTTTCTGCCTGCCTTTCCATGGCAGGTTACCTTCCATGAAAAGGCAGGCGGAAAGGGACATCATAATCCCTACGGCGGTGCCTTGTAGGAACTGCCACAGTTATAGGGATATGATTCCCCTCCGATGCACCAGTGGGTTCGAGTACCCGTAGGATGAGTGCCGCCAACTATCCACCTGCCATGGTAATATGGTGGGCGGATACCATGGTCCGATGGCAGTGGGACCACCATCGGCGGGCTGTCGTTGGCAGTCCCACCATCATCAGAATCGCCCCCTTGCTGTTGTGGAAAATAGTGTTCTTTCCGACGCTGCTTGCTGATCTTGTTTATGCAAACCATCTCTGAAGCCTTGCTATGTGCTGTCCTCCGGGTCATGCTTGATGCTGACAGGAAAAGTGACCTCTTTCTTGGTCTCCATAGAAAAGCAAACTTTCACGATTCCGAATGCCACTATCGACTTTCTGAACTTCGGGGATGTCTAGAGCTCCGAGTCCCACTTGTCAGCTTTGGTGGTGTGCTACTTCAGGTATGGCTGGCTCCGCAAGCACAATCCCGGGTGCTTCCTTTGGGTCACTCCCTCCAGTGCTGTGGCATAATTACTCTCTTTAATTGGTACTGGTAAGCAGATGACCGTTCAACTTTGCCTTTATGCATTTCTTTGTTATGTCTGACACCTAGTTGATCTCTATCATGCAGCGCTTTTGTTTGCAGTATTATCTTGCAATTTATTGTCGCTATCTGCTGTTCTTTCAAAATCTGTTCGCATCTGCCTTCAACTTTATCCGTATGATGTATGACTTGAGTAGCACAGTAACTCTCTTTTCGGTTTTCCCAGCAGGTTCGCGGCTAACGATTTGTAGACTTTTCAGCAAAGCTTTTGTTATCTTCAAAAGCTTTTCACGGCCCGGGGTTACGCATTGGTTCTACATATGCCACACAACGATTATGCACTTCGACAGAGGCAGACGTGACATGCATGAGCAGTTTGTTGGACCATGGCAAACTCTCTGGGAGAGCACTGTCGATCTTCTGGTTACTTATATCTCGTCATCAGTTGTAGCATCCCTCACAGCCCAGGTACTTGCCAATGACCACGCTTCACATAGAGCCTAGTATAACACATTTTTCTTCTTCTGCGTGTAACCATGAACTCAACAATCTAAACCTTTATTCACTTCACTATGCTAAAATTCTTATGTCATAGTTCTACGCAGTGCATTAAGAGTCACAAGGGTTCTGTCATGCAAACTTACACAACACTACAATCGAAACCGAAGGTGAGCGACGTGAAGCCTCGCACCAAGGACATACATTACTAATCTCAGCAGAATTAACCTGGTCACTGTATCAAACCCATGCTACATTGTGGTTGGCCTAAACGTATGACTTTGTCCAAGTCCAGCGCGACCAGATAACCACTGTTGGTGCTTTGTGGTTCTTCATGCTATTTTAACTTAAAAATGTCCAATATCTTCGGTCCATTTATAGGATTTTTGTTGTTCTGGTGTCATTTTATTAAATAAAAGTTGCTCAATCTTTCTAAATTGGTTTTGGGTTATTCTTATGTTATGTTTTCACATTATTCCTGTTTGGGTGCTGCACAAACCCTTTACACATTACCTCTAAGTTAAGCACAGGTTAATTTAGTGACTTTTGTGGTTTACTGTGACAAGGATCGTGGACTCGCATCCCCCTTAACCAATAATCCAATTTTTATTGTTGCATAATGCATACTGGGTGGTGTCTTGTTAGCTACATTTTACCTAGTTAGAATAACAGAACTGATAACAATGATTTGTGGGTGAAAAGTACAGTTCGGGAGACAGTGTCAGTAATGACCCAGAGTGAGATGGTCACCTTAGCGATATTAAAGAATATTTAAAATTCACAGCCTACAGATGCTAGGATTAGAGAATGCTTGAAAGCCATACACAGACAATAACTGCTGTGTGAGACCTCATCCCGGCTCACTTCATGACTCTCACCGCTCTTCCCTATAGCTTACCCCTCTAATTGACCATCTGAAATGTTGCCCAATGCAAAGATTTTCATCACTGTCCTACTAGTCTTGTGAGTGAATCACTATGAGATGCATGGCTTGCACATCCCACAATCGAGAAGTGAAATTAATTGAATCAGATATATTAAATGATTATCTACAAAGCAGAGCACTGCTGTGTGTGCTGCAGGATCACAGAGAGGAAAACGCTGCTTTTTATAACAGAGCTCATTTTGTACTGTCTCCAGGGTGATGCGTGGGTCCTGCCCTGCTGCTCTTCAGTGATTAACATGTCATAATGTGCAGAGCTACCAAAGTGTCAGATATAGAGCACAGGGCACAGCTGGCTCACAGTTCTCCTCTCAGAGCCAAATGACTCAGTTTAGGACTCTGTTATGTAAATAATTCAACACAGCATGAAATATGATGGTGTTACAAGTAAACATGGCTCTAAGATCCTGGATTACTTTCACTAGTGTCTACTCTTTTTGCTTGACTTACCCTCTAAGCTGAGAGGCTGAGTGAGACAAGTTCTAAACTCTGTGATGTCATCTGGAGTGAGTGATGTTGCTTTTCCTACCTCTGGCATGTTGGTGAATCAACATCTATGGTCAGTAAAGGGCAAGATTGATTAGCCACCCAGTGGTTTCATCAATATCTTGAATGTAAGTTTTCCTACTTTTATTACGCTTGCGACACTGCCGATTTTAGCAACTGGATAATTTTGCTCATCATAATTAGTTATGTACCATTTTTGTTTCCTCTTTCTGTGATGTATGACACCTCTTCCTATGATGTAATTAGACAAAGAAATAAATATCCTGTGATGTCTCCTTTTTTTCTCCTGTGATGTGAAGTAAAGCCACTGATGGCAAAGTGGATTAGTTGTTGTTGGAACTGGCCCTTTCTGCAAGGTCACCCCAAATCTTTGCCTACCTTTTCTGAATCAATTTTTGGCTATACCTGATTGGTAAATTTAATTTAAACGTAAGCCCCTAGTATATGGTAGTACCTGTATCTAGGTTCTGTAAATTAAATGCTACTAGTGAGCAGCAGCACTTATTGTGCCAACCCCTAAAATAGCACTGTAAACATGTTTCAGGCCACCTACTACAGCCTGTAGTGCTGTTTTGAATAGCCATTGAGGGCAGGCAAAATAAACCTTTTGTTAGGCCTAAACTTTCACTTTTAATATTTGAAGCTCACCTCCAAGGTAGACCCTAAAGGCTCATATGGCAGGCTGCAAAGGATTCAAAACAGGACGTTTGTTTAAGATTTACATGTTCTGGCAGTGGAAAACTCTTTCCGTTGTTTTTCACTGTTGTACGGACGATCTCTCCCATAGGCTAACACTTGGTTACCTTATTAAATTAATAAGAGCGGAATTTAGATTGGGAACAGTTTAAGAAATACTGTTTACACTCAAAAGATTAATAATTTAAAATCCTCCTTAATGACAAAGTCAGATGAAAGATTCCTTGGCTAGCATCAATGAGACGACCGACAAAGCAATCAACAGCCCGTGGTGATTGCCAATATGAAGTTCCAGTGACGACTAGCTCTTCGTGCTACAGCAATGACCATCTGCAATGCTCAACCTGCTATTGGTACCTAAAGCTCCCTCCTCATGGCCTCCTCCAATGCAAATTAAACTCTTTATGCCAGGACCTGAGAAGGTAACTTCAGTGAGAGTAACCTAATCCCTGTATCAATCCCATTCTCCATCGTGGTTGGCCCAAACTTGTGACTTTCTTCAAGTCCAGCAGGACCAGATAACTAAGAAGTGTGTTTTCTGCTTCTTTGTACTATTTTCACTCACTAAAGGTTTTATAAAACAATATCTCCACTTCTACTGATTGGATTTTTGTCACTCTGGTACCATTTCATTTATTAAAATGTACTCAATTTTCCTAAATTGGTTTGGAATTTCTTTTGTGTTGCATCTTCGCTTTATTACTGTTTGTGTGCTGCCTGAATACTTTACTGTGCCTCTATGTTAAGCCTGACTGCTTTGTGCCAAGCAAAACAATCAGATCTATGCCTAACTTGATGATATGGTGGTAGTCGATAACGTGGCGTCATTATATTTGCAGGTCGATTTTACAGACCGCGAATCAGTGTTTGTTGGTTGCTGGAATCAGACCAAGCCTCCCACTCCAGTCTGTACTTCAGTGGAGCAACTGGAAGGGCAGGTCCTAAGGAGTAGAGAGTACTGAGCGGTTGGTTTTGTCTGTTCTGAGGCATGGGCTCTGGTCAGGGTAGACAAATAGCCCAGCGCGTGGAGAGCACTCGTCCCTCAACATGAGAGGTTTGTAAGGCAGTCTGGCATGGCGCCTCTTGCCGAGAGCTGCTGCACTAAAGACGCATGCCTGGGGGAGACAAATAAATTCACCTATGTCAGGGCCACCTTCCCAACCCACCTGGGAGCAAGTGCGCTATATGCAGGTCCCCACTCCTAAGACCCACCGCCTTTGTTGAGAGAGGACGTCCAGAGCACCGCCATTCTGCGCCTTCATGGGCGACTCCTTTCACAGGCATTTTCAAAGTTTGGTCCAAGAGACCCTGGAGGATCCCGGGCATGCTGCCATGTGGAGTGGTTCACCACTACTCGCAGGCAGCTGCTGGGGAGTACTTGGCCTGTGAGCCCCCCCTGCTGAAGTAGGCCCTGTGTGTGTGTGCAACCCCTCCTGCCCCCCCCCCTTCTGCACATACCTTGTGGAGGCACAAGAATCATTTTTGATGCTACGAGGCAAAAACTCAACAGAGGCCCCAGTGAATTCTAGCATTAAAGGAATGCCTTCACTGTCTGTATTATTAGAAGTAGGCACCCAGGTGCTCCTGCGCCCGACGTTTAAAACAGCTAATTCTCTGTCTCACCATGACTCAGACAGATTACCGTAACACCATTAATAGGGGTTCAGGAGTTAATGTGCCTACCTGAGGTTACGGTTGATGATGTATGGAGCGTGTGCCAGGACCTCTGGTGAATTGGTAATTTGTGTACTTACGATACACAGTGAATTCTGTGATTCCTCCCTCTAACCTAACTACTGCATATCCAGGTCTGATGTTATGACATGCGTTGTTTTATGCCTTGGAATGACAGGATAATGAGTATTATTACAGGATCTGCAGAATATGTACAGTGATGGTGTTTTCATGACATGTGGAACATGTAAGTCTTTATCTTATTGGACTAACTGTGATGATTTGACAATTATCTATTTGCCAATGTGATTATTGGTTTATGTGGTTTTGGTCTATGTTTATATACAATACAGATACATATTTTTATGTACTTCTGTGTGATGTCTCTTTTGTGGTGTATTTATTGAGTCACTGGTGTGTGTGTGTTGCACAAACGACTTACACATTGACTCTGGGATAAGCCTGACTGCTCTGCCAAGCTACCAAGGGGGTGAGTAGGAGTTATCTTGAGTGTTTAACTACCGTACCCTGACTAGAGTGGTGGGTTCTGCCTGACATAGGTGCATCCCCTAGCCAACCAGAAACCCCATTTCTAACAGTATGTTCATAAGGTACCACATTGGATCAGAAGAATTTATGGAGAAAGTCTAATTCTTAAGCAATCAGAGAGTGGACCAATAATGCAGGTGAATTATACACAGAAATAAATAGTTTGTCAAAAATGAGACTGAAACGAAATGAAGGAAGGGTTAATGGAAATAGTGCTTAAAATAGCCCTGTGTGTCACATTTTAGGCTGTTAAGCTGATTGATCAGTAAAGTCTGATCAATATGAGTCTTTAGATTTGGGACAGGAGATGGAACAGTAAATCAATGCTGATCTCATTCAGGCCCAAATCGTTAAATTTGGACCCTAGTGCAAACTCCTGCGGGGAGCTAAATTATAAGAGATGAGAAGTTGATTGCACCTCCTAATTATAAGGGGTGTTAAAATCCTCACTTTCTCATTTTCCTCATGTACCAATCAGCACTTGAAAGCCACCACTATATACAACGGAAATATGTAGTTAAAATATAAAGCACTAAAATATTCATGTTGTGCCATATTTCAAAGGGCAAAACTTACAATATGTCGTATTTATCATAAATAGTAAATATCGAGCCCCGAGATAACAGGTTTAAAAAGTGCGATAAATTGCACATGAGTCTGCGGGGCACACCTTATCAGGGTCTTAGGGCCAGGTGTACGACCCGTACATTTTGATTCGTAAATTGCGTCACTTTGCAACTCGCAATTTGCGTCTCGTAAAATGCAATTCACAACAGTGTTCAGGCACTGTTGGCGATTCCTGATGAGGTCGCAAATTGCCTGCCTCATTAATATTCATGAGGCAGGTGCTATTTGCAGCCCCATTAGGAATGGCCATCACTAACAGGGATGGTGGACAGCTGGGGTCAGAAGACCACCATGTCGATAGCTGCTTTTTTAATAAAGCAGTTTTTTTTTAATGCAGCCCGTTTTCCTTAAAGGGAAATGCGATGCATTTAAAAAAGAAAAATGAAATGTCTCAGTTACATTTTTAAAGGGCAGGCAGTGGTCCCTGGTACCACTGCCTGCTTTAAAAAAATATTTCACATCCATTCCCAAAGAGGAGTGGGTCCCCTGAGGAACCCTTTTTGTTTGCGAGTGGCTTACCACCTACTTGAAGAAGGTGTAAATTGTGTTTTGTGCCCATAACTGCGGTCGCAAAACATTGGTACATTACATTGTGACTCACTATTAGGAAGGGACACCCCTTCCTAATAGCAAATCGCAAACCCTTTTGATATCATTGACTCGCAAAGTAGCGTTTGTACATGCCTGGACCCTTTTTTGCAGTCGCAAACGGGCCGATTTTTCGTTTGCAACTGCAAAAACCAGTCGTTCATCTGGCCCTAAGACATCAGATATTAGTGCATTGGTGCATTTTTATCTCTATATTTTCTTGCTGCATCTAAAAGCCTGAAACCAATGTTTGTATTTTAAGGCAATTGCAGTTGTGCTGTTTTGCACATTCGACAGCTGAAAGGGCTGATTAAGCCAGATTGTGCTGCTTCACACAGGAATAATTTATTTCTGTTTTCTCTACTAATGGAAGTCATCCTCTCATATGCAGATGCAATGATCCTATCAGCACATTTTCCTATGTGATCATTTAATTATGCATTCATCTATTTATTTGTGTATTACTGGTGTACTCAAGAAGCTAAGGGACCCTGCATGCAGAATTGCCCTGGCAGCAAAACAGGCAATGCAACATTAGCATCATACCATCAAGATGAAAAATGGCTCAATACTAACACCACATTGATCTGCTGGTCACAAGCTGGAATTATCCCAGTAAGGCCAAATTAGCCTTCCATCATTTCAAGATCAGAATGCTGAGTACCTTTCTATTAGCTAAGAGTAACACCTACTGTTTAAAACATATGGGGATGGCAGAGTGTAGGATATTGGGTTACTGGTTGATTGGGGTGAAATCGCACTGAGGCAACAACCACAATTCCTATCAGGGTGAAGTCACAAGCAAACCCCACAATAAGCTGAGCTGAGCCTTATGGTAGCTTGGCACAAAAGTAGTCAGGCTTAACCTAGAGGTAATGTGTAAAATATTTATGCAGCACACAAACAGTGAAAACAACACTAGAAGAATCCCATACCAATTTAAGTCAAATTAAGAGTAAAATAAAAAAATATATATGAGGCCAAAGCAACAAAAATCCAATCAGTAGAATTGGATATACACAATTTAAAAAATGTAAGTGAACATAGTGCCAAAAAGCACAAAGCGCCAACTGTGGTTATTTGGTGGCTCCGGACAGCGACAAATCATAAGTTCAGATCCGGACCAGCCCCAACGCCACACTCTGAGGAAACCTTGTCTACGGAAGCCCCGGCCCCCGGACACCCTTCGCCACCACCAACACGGACCTAATCGCGCCCCACGCCATTGCCTCAATGAATTGCATACTCATTGGAGACCTGATCTTCCACCTCAACAACACCAGTGACCCCAACTCCACCATCCTTCGTGACAACCTCATCAACATCAGACTTAAACAATTCATCACCTCACCGACCCACAGAGCAGGACACACACCCTCGACCCCATCTTCGGGGCAGGGAACAGCGTCCACTTCAGCCACACGACACAACCACCAAGGACTGACCGCCACTGCGTACACTTTGCCATCGACATTCTCAAGGCACCCAAACCTGCTCCTCGCCAACGACGAAGGAACTGGAGCAAGATTACTGATGAGCAACTCAACTCCACCATCACCCGAGACAACCACACCTGGTCATTCGATGCAAACATTGCAGCCAGAGAACTCCACAGTTGGAACTCCAACTGCGCAGGTGAGCTTGCCCCACTACGCAACCCCGACAAACAGCACCCCAGGAAAGCCGCCTGGTTCACCACCGATTTCAAAGAAGCTAGGCGCTAACAGATGCCTGGAGAAAACCTGGAGAAACATCAAGACAACCGAAAAATACCCCACCTACAAGAACGTCATGATGGACTACCACAACCAAATCAGAACAACCAAGGGGAACTTCATCAACAAAATACTTTCCAACTCCACCAACTCCAAGGAACTCCTCAGTGTCATCCAGGAATTCACCAACCCGCCCAGCGAAGCCACAGACATCACCCCATCTCAAGACCTCTGTGACAAGCTTGAAACCTACTTCCACCTCTACCACAACTTCATTGACCATCCACTAAATGCCACAGCCGGCCCCCCCACCCTCCAGAGACACCAGCCAGTCCACCATCACCAACTAGACATCGGTCACAACCGTAGACACCGCCTCGACCATGAAAGGCATCCACTAGGGACCCCCACCGACCCCTGCCCTCCTCACATCTATCACAGGGCCACGGAAGCCATCACACCCGAAATACAATGCACCATCAACACCTTCAAAACAGGCACCATCCCAGATGACTGGAAGCGTGCAGAAGTCAGGCCCCTGCTCAAAAAGCCCACAGCTGACCCCACCGACCTCAAGAATTACCGGACCAGGACCATTTCGCTCCTCCCCTTCGCAGCCAAAGTTGCAGAGAAATCAGTCAACAGGGAACTGACTCAATTCATTGAAGAAAACGCCATCCTCTACCCACTACCAATCGGGATTCCGAAGCAATTACAGCACGAGACAGCCCTACTCGCTCCCATAGACGACATCCGCACCCTCCTGGACCAAGGCCACTCTGCAGCCCTCTTCCTACTTGACCTATCAGCGGCCTACGACACCATCTCCCACCGCACATTAGTCCCCAGACTACATAACGCCAGCATAAAAGGAACAGCCCTAGACTGGATCCGGTCATTCCTCTCCAGAAGAAGCCAATGGATCAGACTACCACCCTTCCTCTCCGATTCCACTGAAATCATCTGCGGTGTCCCACAGGGGGCATCACTGAGCCCAACCCTTTTCAACAACTACATGGCCCCCCTTGCAGCCATCGTCTGACAACACGGCCTCAACATCGTATCCTATGCCGACACCATCCAGCTCATCCTCTCCCTCACCAAAGATCCCACCACCGCCAAACTCAAATTCCAGAAAGGAATGCATGACGTTGCAGTCTGGATGACCAACAGCTGCCTGACACTCAACGCAGAGAAAATGGAAGTCGTCGTCCTGGGAACCACCCCCTCAGCATGAGACAGAACCTGATAGCCGACTGACCTCGGAAGCCCCCTACACCCTCAGACCATGCCAAACACCTCGGCATTGGACTCGACTCATCACTCACCATGAACTCACAGGTCAACACTATCACCTCCAGCTGCTTCAACACCCTCCGGATCCTCTGCAAGACCTTCAAATGGATCCTCTCCTGAGTCAAGGAAGACAGTCACCCACGCACTCCTCACCAGCAGACTGGACTATGAAAACACACTCCACGCCGGCATCAACAAGTCCCTACTCGACAAAATCCAGACAATACAGAACACCGCCGTCAGACTTGTCCTCGGCATCCCCTGGCACCAACACATCAGCCAACACCTGCGAAGACTCCTTTGGCTCCCCGTGGAGAAAATAGTCACCTTCAAAATCCTCACACACGCCTACAAATGCCTACACAACAATGGACCCGAATACCTCAATGACAGAATCAACTTCCACGTACCCAAAGGAAACCTCCGATCCCCCAACCTCACACTGCTGAAACCCTGCGCATCCACAGAGCCATAGCAGGCAGAAGATCCTTTTCTCACATTACAGCCACGACCTGGCTAAATAGATCGGCATACCCCCCCCCCCAACGCCTTGAGACCCGCACAGGTGAGGTGCGAGCTTACAATTCCCCTGATTAATTGATTGATTGATTAAGTGCAGGCCATGTAAAGGGACCAAGTTAAACACTCTGAACAAAAACACCTAAAAATCCTGGTTGTTGAGCATTGTGATATCCTGCGTACAGGATGTGTTGTGCAGTGGGGTCCTGAGGAGCTGCAGGGCTGCGACGTGAAAACCGTCATCGGAGATGTGTTGCATAGCAGCGGTTCTGAGGAGCTGTGGGGTGAGGTCCTGTGTCAAGAATGTGAGTAGCAGCGTTTCAGAAGAGTTACAAGGCTCTGAGTCAGGCCTGCACCACAAAGTGGCGGTTCTAATGCTTAGCTGCAAGAAAATGCATTGCACTTTGTCAATCATGCTCAAGTCCACAGCTGGACTGGCGCCTTCAGGTCCACTTAAAAGGGTCCAGGATTAGGGTAGGACCACTTGGAAGTCAAGACTCACAGCAGGCATAGTTCAGGTGCAGAGTTTAAGGTGATTGGAGCTTTTTCTGTTCCTGAAGCTCTGATCTGGAGGCCAGCCAACTTGTCCTGGGTGCAAGATACAGGCCCTTCTCACTCAGGTAGCACAGCAGCAGAGAGGAAGGGCATAAATATAGCAGAACTTCATGCAGCAGAGCCTTCTGAGTCTTCCAGAGGTTTACTGATGAGTTGGTATTGAGGGTCCACTCTTTATACATGGTGCCAGTTCCAAAGTCGGAGAAGGTTCTGGAGGTATCCACAAATTTCAACTGTCAGCTCTGAGACGGATGCTGATGTCTCTGGCGAAGATTGTAAAGTGATTGCTGCGGCGGCACATACTTTTATTTATTCCACCGGCTGGTGAAGAAGATTCTCATTGATTAGATAAGATTTGCCTACTCCAAGAATACCACACGAGGGTGTGGGCTGACACCCCAGCGAATAGGACCCACGGAAGTCATTGCTCAAGCTTCCCGCGTATTTTCAGGTTGTCCAACACACCCACAGTCCTGATGAAGACCTGACACAGATGCATTAAAGTTTGCACTACTACATAGTGTCGAAACGTCAACGTTGTTTATGTCTATCCGTCCATGCAAAGTCGCAACACAAATAAGGAAATATTTCATGTTATTGTGGCTATTGTTCTCAGAAGTGGACAGTCAAGAACATATGTTTCGTCTATATGTATGAATATATGTCACTTATTGTATCCTTGTTCAGAACTTTTGTCACCACTCACAACCAGTCACCAACCATTTCACAGTTTATGTGTTTATTTGTTTCAGGCAGCCAGCTATCCATTGATTAATACTGACAAGGTATACACTAAAGAATTACCTTTAGAACTAAATTCAGTGTTGTGTGTCTCCTTGTACCCTGCATTCGATGTTTTTCCATAATTTGTATTAAGTACAGTGAAGCGAAGGAATTGTTCTTTCTCCCGACAGAAGCACTGTTTTTGTTTAGCTTCAATACCCAGGTTCTGAGGGTTACTGGGTTACCCCATTATAGCTAATGTCAGCTGCACCCAGTCATGTGATCTAGAGAAAGGCTGCAGGCGCTAAAAATCTGAGGCATTCCAACTTACTAAAAGTGGCATTTTCAAAAGTGTAACTTAAAATCCAACTTCACCATAAAAGAGGATTTTTCATTAAAATTCCAAAGACACCAGACATGAACTGTTTACCTTTCACCATTTGGAAGTTACATCTTATTAAATGGAATAAGGTAACTCCAATGTTATCCTAAGGGAGAGGTAGGCCTCACATTGGTGAAAAGCAAATGTAATAGTTTTTCACTACCAGGACATATAAAACTTAAAAGTACATGTCACATTTTTTACATACACTACACCCTGCTCTCTCAGCTGGTCAGGGCCTGCTCTAAGGGTGACTTATATGTATTAAAAAGCAAAGTTTGGGCCTAGGAAAAGGTTTCTTTTCTGGAAAGTGGCAGAGGTGTTCATCAACCCAAAGGTCCTTACTCTGAAATGGAAGTGCCCTTCTGGGGTAGAGAATGCAGACCTCTCTATGGCCCACTCGGTCAAGGCAATGTGCTGATACCCAGTCGTTAAATCAATCATGCTGAGGAACTTGGCAGCTCCTAACCAATCTATGAGTTCATCAGCTTTGGTTATGGAATGTGCGTTAGTCTTGGTAATTCATTGACCTCCAGGTGATCCATGCACAATCTAAATTCTGGGTGGTACCTTGAGGAGCAGCTTTAGGTACCAATACCACTGGGCTGGACCAAGGACTGTATGAGGGCTCAATGACCCCTAACTCCAGCACTTTGGAGACTTCCTCCTTTATACTGTCTCTCTCCTTATCTGATAGTCTGTAGATTCTTCTCTTCATAGGCATATTGTCCCTAGTATCAATATCATAGGTAAACCATGTAGTAGTGAGTCCCGGGGTAAGGGAGAAAAGAGGCAAGCTGTCCTAATTATTTGTGGCAGTCCCTCCTTTACTCTAGGGGAGGTTAGGGGAGAGGCTAATACTCTTCACTGACCTATCTTGCTCCTTGGAAGAAAGGAGGTCGGGGAAACAATCACTCTCCTCCTCCACTCCATCTTCTCTGTCCAGGAGCATGGTTTCCTCAGACTTTTCAAAGTGGGACTTGAGGCAACTGACATGCAAAACCCTGTAAGGGTACCAGGGAGTCTTGAGGCCCACCAGGTAGGTGACCTCACTCTTACATTTCTTCACCTCATAGGGCCCTGACCAGCGGTTTTGTACGACCTTAGGCCCTATAGGCTCCATCACCACATTTTTTGGCCAAGATGAAACTTGACCAGAGTGGCCTTCTGGTCATACCACCACTTCGTGATCTCCTGGCTGGCTTCTAGATTCTCTTTGTCCTTCATCCAGAAGCGCTTCATCTGGGTACGAAGTGGCAGCATGTAGCTGACCACATCCTGGGGGGCTTTCTTGGGAGCTAGCTCCAAACCTTCCTTTACCAGACTGATAGGCCCTTGCACAGGGTGTCCATACAGAAGGTCAAAGAGGCTGAAACCAACCCCTTCAGTGGTACGTCTCTGTATACAAACAACCGGCATGGCAAGAGAATGTCCGACTTCAATCTCAAGGACTAGAATAGGCCCCTGATCATGTTTTTAGGGTCTTGTTGATCCTCTCAGCAAGCATGTTAGTTTTGGGAAGGTGGGGTGTGCAAAACCTATAGATTACCTCACTGCCTTCCACATGGACTGCATGTATGCTGACATGAAGCTGGTACCAAGGTCAGATACTACCTTCTTGGGGAACAGCACCCATGTAAATATCTTCATCATTGCACTGGCCACTGCAGGTGTAGTCACTTTCAAAGATTTGTCCTGTCCTAGAAGACCTACCCAGGGGAACATCATGAACCAGCTCCAATAGGAAGGCCCTGCAGAAACTGTGGAGCCACTAGCACATGGGTTGCACCAGGTTCAGGAACCTAAGGCTCGCTATACAGGAAACCATTCTCCCAATAGACAATAACCAAAGGTGTTGTCAGCTGCCTGGGCCTCAGCCTGCCCCCCTAGACCTTATGAGTAGGGCACTCCGTCTGTGCCTTGCAGAACTCCTCCCTGGTGGGACCCCTCCTTCCTGTGCCTTGCAGAACTCCTCTGTGGTGGGACCCCTCCATCCTTCTGCAAGTTATTTAGCTCAGGAAGATTACCCAGGGCAACAATATTCTCCCCTTTAGCTTCCGAGCATTGCCCCCAGGCTCAGCTTCCTTCCGGACTGTGGGAGTATCAGGAGCATTTTTCTTCCGCCCGTTGCCCTTCCTCATATTGGCAGGCACCTGGGCCATTCTTGCAGGCTCCAGGTCCTCCTGACTACCCTCTCGAGCGGCCATGGATTGTATGGTCAAGCACACCCACTAAGGCTACCTGCACATCTCCAGGTGTGACCTGAGCTTCACCTCTTTCCAGAGGGTGTGCCCTAGGTTGTTGCCATACAGACAATCCACAATCATGGATGGATTCACAACTACCCTCAAGGAACCTAAATCCACCCCACTAAAAGGCAAATTGAGCCACTGAATAGTGACTCTAATGGTTGTCAGCTACAATAACCTGGTGGAATGCATTAGGGACCACCTGCTCTGAGGTCACCCGATTACATCTGAGAGCTGTCATGCTGGATTTAGTGTCTCTCTAGCCTTCATCCTCTGCTTATTGATGGTGACCCAATGCCTGTAATTCTTCGTATTACTAGAAGAGTGTGCCCTTGGCACCATCTATTTGTTGCCCAGGGACACTAGGGTAACCTCTATCCCCCATACTATATGGGGCAATCTACTTCCCAAGAAATACACTAGCCAGCCGGGGTATCTGACCATCAGTGGGGAGCTGTGACCACTTGGTACACTTGGCATTCCCCTTGTAATTTTCAACCTGCTGGCACTCCTAGCACTAAGGGGGTGCTTTCTGAGGACTTGCTATCAGAGATCATTTATTTTTCTGTCCAGGCAGGAAATGGAAGTCCTGAACCTTTGAACTAGTTTGGGGACTTTAGAGTACTCCTTGTTTTTAGGTTTGTGTCCCCCACTTCTTCTGATGGGGCCCCTGCCCATTCTCGTGGTGATCCTCCCAAATAACCTTTTGTGGACCCTGGTGCTGAGTCAGCCATATCCCTCCTTTGTTATGTTATGTTATGTTACCTGTTTTGTAGAGCGCAACAGCTGCCCCAGCGACGGGGCGTCCCGGCGCTAGAACCGTAACACAATCTACTGGATGCGAGAGAGGGACCTACTGGGCGGGAAATAGGTGGGTTTTGATCGCTCTTCGGAAGGCTAGCAAATCATCCATGCAGCGGATGTGGAGAGGGAGGGAGTTCCACAGTTTGGCCCCCAGGAGCTTGAAGGAGCGACCTCCGATGTGACAAAATTTCGTCTGGGGTATCAGAGCTAGATGTTGCCCCAAAGACCGAAGGTTCCGTTTGGGCTTATAGGGGGTCATCAGAGGACGAAGAAGCTCTGGGCCTTCATTCTTCAAGATCTTAAAGGCAAATAAGAGGGCCTTGAACTGGATACGGGCTTCTATGGGCAGCCAGTGAAGTCTGTACATAGTCGCTCTTACTGAACACCTTCTAGGAAGGCCTACTATCGCTCTAGCTGCCGAGTTCTGGATTCGTTGGAATCTCTTTATCTCTGCTTTATTAGCTCCCAGCAACAGGACGCTCGCATAGTCCAGTCTTGACAAGATAGTGGACTGCACTATGAGTTGTCGTGTCTTGGAGTCGAAGTAGCCTAGGATGTGGTGTAGGCTTCTCAGTAGTCCAATGCAGGTTGCGGCAACTTTTTTAGTGTGTGATTGGAAGCTCAGGGTCGAATCCAGCCACACCCCTAGATTTTTTACTAAGTTTTTTGGAGGGGGTGCTGGGCCCAGGGACTGAGGCCACCATGAATCGTTCCAGTTGTTGCTGTTTTTCCCCATTATCAGTACCTCGGTTTTGCCACCGTTCAGCTGGAGGCAATTTGCTGTCATCCATTTGGCGACGGCAGACAGTCCATCCCTGAAATTGGTGGCCTCCGGGGAGGGAGCCTCACTAAGGCTGATGACTAGCTGAGTGTCGTCAGCATACGACACCATTGTGAGGCCCCATCTCTTAGCAACCTCCGCCAAAGGTTGCATATATAGGTTAAACAAGGAGGGACTGAGAGCTGAGCCCTGTGGTACCCCTTGCCCTATGTCTTGGGGTTTGGAGATAAACGGGGGGGCAGATACCCTGAAGGATCTGCTGGTTAGGAAGGACCGAAACCATTGGAGCGCTGAGTCCACGATTCCTATATCTTCCAGGCGTTTTAGGAGAATGACATGGGACACCGTGTCAAAGGCCGCGCTAAGATCAAGCAGTATCAGCGCGGCACTTTTGCCGGTGTCCATGATTTCCCGCAGGCTCTCAGTGGAGGTGAGGAGCGCGGATTCCGTACTATGGCCCGGCCTGAAGCCATGTTGGGAGGGGTCCAGGATGTTATTTTCCGCCATATACTCACTGAGTATTTTATTCGCGTGGGCTTCTGCTAATTTAGCGACCCAAGGTAGCAGTGAGACAGGTCGGTAGTTCTCTGGTTTGGCGGGGTCTAGGGAAGGTTTTTTTATAACCGGGGTTACCCAAGCCTGTTTCCAGCAGATGGGTACCGTGGCCGTAGCAAATGATAAATTCAAAATCGCGGTTAGGGGTGGGAGGAAGAATTCCAAGGTTCCTAGAAAGTGACTAGGTCTCATTGGGTCTGTGGGTGCACCCGACTTCACCTTCCTACAGAGTTTGGCAAGTTCATCACTGGAGATGGCGGGTAGGCAAGTGAGCCTCGCGTCTCCGAAGGTGGCGTTAGGAGAGTCGACGTCTCCTGGGATGTCCTGGGTGAAGGTGTTATAAATTTTCTTCACTTTGTCTGTGAAGAAGGTCGCTAGGTCTTCACATTGTTGCGTGGAGGTGATATGAGTGGCTGGTTTGACTCCGTTTTGTATTTTTTGCACTATTTGAAAGATAGTTTTCGTAGGGTTTGAGCTGGATTCAATTTCAGAAGCGTAGAAGGCAGCACGGGCTATCCGAATTGCCTTGTGGTATGATTTCATCGAAGCCAGGTATAAGATTTTATCATCCTGCCTATATTCCTTCCTCCATTGACGTTCTATTTTCTTGCAGTCTTTCCTCATTTTTTTCAGGCTGTCGTCAAACCAGGGGTTGGAAGGAGTACTACGTCCTTTAGTCCACTTGGCTGGTATGATGGCATCCAGCCCCTTGGTGATCCAATCCTGGAAAGACGCATAAGATTTTTCTATGTCGTCTGTGGTCTCCAGGGTAGGTTGGCCCAGGCTGGCCGCAAGGTCACCTTGTTGGAGTTTATGCCAGGGTCTTTTTAAACAGGAGGTGGGTAATTTTTTCTTGGGCGGGGAGTTGTTCGGAATGGAGAGGGTTACTAATGAGTGATCCGTCCATGCCATAGGTTTAGGGTCGTCCGTTTTGGCCTCGGGAATATTAGTAAATACTGGATCAAGTAAGTGTCCTGCTACATGTGTGGGGGATTTGACCAGCTGGGTTAGTTGTAAGGCGGCTAAGTCCGCAACAAAGTTGCTAATTTTAGCGTCTGTTCCGTTGTCTATGTGGAGATTGAGATCTCCTAAAATCGTGAAATTAGCCGAGCCAGTGATCCAGGCATGTGTAGCATCGATGACCTCTTCCGTGAACTTAGCAGAAGGCCCCGGGGGTCTATATATAAAAAGGCCCGAAAGAGTGCAGTGGGGGCTTGTGGAGATTTTAAAGCGGGCACATTCGCAATCTGCAATACTTTCCTTTTGGAAGGAGCAGGTAAAGGGGGTTCTGTAGATGGCAGCAATGCCGCCTCCTCTTGAGTCTCTATTGATGCACGTCATAGAGAACCCTTCAGGTATAGTTAAATTAGGGATGCTAGTAAGATCATCTTTAAGCCATGTTTCACTTAGAAACATTATGTCTGGGTTCTCGTCCATTAGGAGAGTTCTTACCTCTGCATGGTGTTTGACCAGCGATCTAACGTTCAGCTGCATGATGGTAAGTGAGGTATCGTTTCTTATAGTCCCTTTATGGCTTGTCAGGCATGGTTCCGGTATGGCCAGATTGCACAGTTTGCAGTGGAGGGAGGTACGACCAATGCAACCTTCTATATTGTTGCATCTGGGGCCGATGTTAAGCGACCGCAGAGTGTTACTGTCGTAAACAGTTTTATGGGCAAGGGGTCTGGCGAGAGGCGAGGACTTGGCGAGGACGGGCGAAGACGGGCTTGCCTTTGGCGCGCCTTCGGCGCGCTGACGGCGCGCCCGCTGCGCCCGTCCGCTGCGCGTACGGTAAATGCACATCCCTAAAAAGGGGAAGAGGGGGGGGTGGGTGTGGCCTCGAGGTAGGCGTGGCCTCTACTCCTCGCCGTCAATGGCGGCAAAACATTTGTTTTGAGGTGGTCGTTGCAGCGAAGGAGTCGCTGTTTAAGCGTCTCACTGGCCCGCTAAGAAGGTGGCAACCAGGTGAGTGCGCGTTTAAAATCAACAGAGTATTTTATAAGTGACACAAGAAAGATAAAAGTTTTTTAGAAAAGATTCCGTCGTCTCCCGGCTTCCGCCTCAGGAGATTGCAGGGTTCTACTAGTGTAGCGCTAGAGACAGCGTTTATATACTGCGGCGGGTGGGCGTGGCCTCGAGGTAGGCGTGGCCTCTACTCCTCGCCGTCAATGGCGGCAAAACATTTGTTTTGAGGTGGTCGTTGCAGCGAAGGAGTCGCTGTTTAAGCGTCTCACTGGCCCGCTAAGAAGGTGGCAACCAGGTGAGTGCGCGTTTAAAATCAACAGAGTATTTTATAAGTGACACAAGAAAGATAAAAGTTTTTTAGAAAAGATTCCGTCGTCTCCCGGCTTCCGCCTCAGGAGATTGCAGGGTTCTACTAGTGTAGCGCTAGAGACAGCGTTTATATACTGCGGCGGGTGGGCGTGGCCTCGAGGTAGGCGTGGCCTCTACTCCTCGCCGTCAATGGCGGCAAAACATTTGTTTTGAGGTGGTCGTTGCAGCGAAGGAGTCGCTGTTTAAGCGTCTCACTGGCCCGCTAAGAAGGTGGCAACCAGGTGAGTGCGCGTTTAAAATCAACAGAGTATTTTATAAGTGACACAAGAAAGATAAAAGTTTTTTAGAAAAGATTCCGTCGTCTCCCGGCTTCCGCCTCAGGAGATTGCAGGGTTCTACTAGTGTAGCGCTAGAGACAGCGTTTATATACTGCGGCGGGTGGGCGTGGCCTCGAGGTAGGCGTGGCCTCTACTCCTCGCCGTCAATGGCGGCAAAACATTTGTTTTGAGGTGGTCGTTGCAGCGAAGGAGTCGCTGTTTAAGCGTCTCACTGGCCCGCTAAGAAGGTGGCAACCAGGTGAGTGCGCCCTGGGGTGCAGTTCTGGAAAACAATAACTTAACATGTGTTCTCTTGCAAGCATATGATACAGCCCCTTGTAATCATTAATCTCACTGCCCTTCACCCAACCATTCAGTGGCGTGAAAAAGAATTCCACAAATGCCACCCAGGACTTCTGGCTGTCCCTAAATTTCTGCCTGTACTTTTCAGGGGTGAGGCCATATTTCCTGACTAGGGTTTAATTCATGGGGGGATAACTCATCCTGCCCCCCTTTTCAAGGGCCAGTAAGGCTTCCGCCTCCTCACTAGGGATATGCTTCCAGAGGATAGCTCCAATCCTCCTAAGGGATCCTATGCATCTGTAAAGCTACCTCATAAGCTTCAAACCACTTGTCAATGTCATCCCCCACAGCAAAGTCAGGCACCGGATTCTTAGGGATGTGGCCCCTCTTGTCTCCAGATGGCAATGTAGGTACGCGAGCACCATCACTGCCTTGAGGTCCAGCTCCTTCAGACTTGGTTCATGAGCCAGTACCCTTTTTCTCTCCTGCAAAGAGTTCTCAGTCTCCATGGCCAGTTTATTTTCCTCCAATACCAATTTCCTTTGCATTGCCTATATGGACAGTTTACTTTGCTCTGCTTCTGTTTTTAACTGGGCCATTTTCAGCCTAAACTCCCTCTATACCTTTCTGCCGACCAGCTCCTCCGAGGAAAGGACTTGACAAGACACGCAGCTCTGGTACAGAGTTCCAACCCAGGGGTCAATAGATCCCCCTCAGCTGAATGCAGCATGCGATGGCTGTTATCCAAGCCCTGTTCTGGCTCCTCCACATCATCCTCTCCATCTTGGTCTTCCGTCATGACTGGCAACTGGTTGGCCTCCACCCATACCCTCAGAGCATTTTGGAGCTCTGCCTTTCCGGTGCTCCTTTTGGCGGGCAGCCCCCTCTCTCTGTCTAGAATTCCTTGAGCTCAGTCACAGGGCAGCTGTCCAGGTTGGGGAGCTTTTATTCCATTCCAGCAGGTGAAGCCACAATCAGGTAATGTAAGGTGGAATTTGGGAAAATGCATAAGAGCCAATCAGGAATGATTTAAAAAACTGGAAATGGTCTCAAATTATTTATCTGGACTTTCAGGTTAACACAAATTCACTGTATGGCACTACGAAAACACAAGTCCTATTTGTCACTAGTAATCCCCACTATAAGAAATTGTGTTGCTGGTTGAGGGGTGTTGAAACCCTGCTCAAGCAGCAACCACAGTCCTTGGCAGGATAGGGCACCTGCAGACCCCAAATAACCTGTGTGCAACCCTCTGGTAGCTTAGCACGGAGCAGTCAGACTTAACTCAGAGGCAATGTGTACAGTATTTAGGCAATACTTTAAACAATAATACAGTGAAAAAACAGCATAAGAAAAGTCCCACAACAATTTAGAAAAATTGCGCAAGAAGCAATAAATAAATCAAGACCAAGACAAAAAATGTCCAATCAGTAGAACCAGAGATACGCAATTTAAAAAACTTAAGTGAGATTAGCACCAAAAAGCCCAATGCGCTACTCGCGGCTATCTGGTTGTTTGAGACTGAAAGAAAGTCACAATTTCAGGTTCATCATGATGGAGCACGGTTCATATAAAGGGACCATGTTAGCCCTACAGGAAAGTTACCTTTAGTTGAACACTAGGGAAGCAGTGCAAGAGATCAAGTAAATTCAAAGCCACTTGGCCATCCTTCTCCAGTGTCTATCTAAGATCAGAATTCAAATGAATGAAGGGATAAAATGCTGATTGGTCTACATCTAAACTTTGTTTAAGTTCGAGAAACTTAGAGATCTTAATTGAAAGAGGCAATTGTGATATGGGCCGACATTTAATAAACATTGTCTGCAGTAAATTGTTTGACTAATGGTACAACTAGGGCCATTTTCCATTGTACAGACAATATAGAAAATAAGACTGAGTGATTTAATGACAATGCCGGTGGGCCCACTTATTGAATCGATGCCTCTACGAGATCAAATAGTACATCGACCAGTTCCTATCCAAATCAACTGGATAGGAGTAAAACTTTAGTATCCTGAGCAGTGAGTAAGGAGAAGATTGTTAAGGCCACTTTTTTCAATTAACAAAGGTTTACCTGGTTGTGAAGCATAAACAGTGGTGGTGCTTAAGAAAAACATACTTATGAATTATGTTTTATTTAGAAGAAAATACAGGGGTCTCAGAGGAGTCACTTATTAATCCATTAACTACTGTGGACCATCAGTAAATACATCAATCTCAGTGTATAGGAAAATCACATTTTATTGATTTCAGCTTTCCTACGAAGTCAATAATGTTCAAAAAAGGGCAGAATGGTGACTTTCAATAGTATAAAAAGTGCAAAGGGCATAGCAGAGAAAAGAACAATGATAAGCTCATTAAAAGGTGAAGTGAAAAAAGTAAAAATATACATATACCATAACAGCACTATATTTTAGTTCTGAAGCAACCGTTATGTATGGATACATGTATCCAGATGTATGATATAAACCTTTGAACCTATGAACCTGTCTTCTTCATGAGGGGCTCATCGACACGAATGTTCAAAGCAGCTACTTTCAAAGGGTGCTTCCGGTTCATTGGTGTGAACCGGAAGCACATGCAACGTCTGCAGGGCAAATAGGGAATGATTACACAGAGATAAGGCTCAGTGGGTAACGTCAGTAGAGCCTCTGTAAGGACGTAAACATAATTAATCCCATAAGGTTTTCTTCTGGACGAGATTTTGAGGAGCACAAGCAGCCGCATGGGGGCAAAGGCCCACATGCATCATTGTTTCATTTTGCACTTCCTAATTTGCGATTTTTAGGGAATCGCAAATTAGGAAATGCAAAATGGGATGCATGTACATTTTCGCAAAATATTTGAGAATCGGTAAAAATCGCAATTTTTAACGATTCTCAAATATTATGCGATTAGCAAAGTGCAAATTCGCAATTCCCATTCATTCCTATGGGCTAAAATGCCCATAGGAATGAATGGGAATTGCGAATTCGCAATTTGAAATCGCAATTCAGCAATGCATTTCAAGGGTGGAGAGGGGGGTCCAAATGACCCCCTCTTCACCCATGAAATGTACTTTTGAGTATAAGTTACATACACACATGTCCTAAGGACATGTGTGTCTGTAACTTTACAGTTTAAAAAATGCATGTTTGTGCTTTTTTAAACAATTTCACAAATTACCACGAGGTTCAACTTCGTGGTAATTTGCACTTGCAATTTCAAATTTCGCAATTCGAAATCAAATGATGCATAGCATTTTAGAAATCGCAAAAGTTGCGATTTCTAAAAAAGCATGATGCATCTCAAAAAGCATTTTTGGAATCGCAAACGGCCGATTTTAAGGAATCGCACCGTTTGCGACTCCAAAAATGCTTGATGCAAACAATATATCTTATAGGAAGAAGTCGTGCATCTCTAATGATGGAATAAAAGCAAGATTCCTTCATGAGGGGTTCATGAACGATTTAACAATATTTATAACTCCCTTGGTGGAGTTATTGCTTCTACGAATTTAGTATTGTGCAGTGCCTCATGAAAACATGTCTTATGCTTACAAACTTCTGCTGAGTATAAATCCTTCTCCTCTTGAGCACTTCATTTTCTTTTTGTTCTTTTCAGTTTTTTTAAACGATACAGTGATATCCAGCCCCTTGAGTTATTTTGAGCACCATGGGAGCACTGTGGTAGCGCGTTCCCTGCATGAGTTTAATGGTGCAATTGAGTCTCATGCCTCTGAAATACACCGACTATAAACTTTCCCCAAGGTTTGGAGCACATCACCTAAGGGTGGGGGCCTAACATCGAAAACACGTTTGCTGTGATACTACACCATACACAAGTGAGCTGTGGGTTTGAGAAGAAACAGCCAGATTCATCAAACTAAAATCGTCTCGCAAAGTTCCAGATTCAGAGAATCTGGCCCTTTGCGAGCGCTATTTTTGCATTTGGGATTCCTCATCCCAAATGCAAAAATCGCAATTATAGAAATCGCTAAATTGCGATTAATTGCATTTAAGGAATCTTAATTTGAGATTCCTTAAATGCAATTCATGAACCATTTTAAAATTGCGAATTTGCAATCTGGGGCCGCTATTTTTCGAGAAGTCTAACTACATGGTAAATAGCAAAAACTTTGAAAAAATGCACTAAAGTGCATTTTTCAAAGTTTCATGTTGCGCACTCACATGCCCATGTTTCAGGGGTGCAACAGGGCGTCCTTTGGACACCCCTGCACCCTTGAAATCGCAATCTCAATTTGCGAATCGCTAATTGCGATTAGCAAATTGAGATGGTCTTCCCATTCATTCCTATGGGCCTCTAGGCCCATAGGAATGAATGGGGAGATATTCCTTTATTGCGACTCGCAATTTGCGAGTCGCAATTAAGGAATTATTAGAAATCGCTATTTTTTAAGTGATTTCTTGATGAATAGCATTTTGCTATTCCTTAATAGCGAATCGGTATTTTTCGCTATTAAGGCATCGCAAAATGTGTTCTTGATGAATCTGGGGGAAAGAGCCTTCTTTTGCTTATGTTTTCAGTAGACAGGGCCCAGTAAATAAGGGCTGGGTGTGAACATTTTCGAACCTTCTGCAACTCACTAGACTACATATCCAGAAGCACTTTCCTTGTTGCTACATTATAAATTAACTGGTTATTGTGACCTTTTTTATAGTCTTGTAAAAATGCGATGTCTAACATATTCTATAACACCAGGGGCTGGATTGCATAATGTGTGCAAATGTTTGTGCACAACTGTAGATACAGCATCTACGAGCTTTTGGTGGTAACTGTAATTTACCACAAGAAATGTGGTTGATGTAGTGCACAAAAGAGGTCCCTACAGTAATTACTGATATCTGCAAACATAAGTTCTGAACTATGAAGCAAAATAATTGCCAGCAATATTGAGTACAATGTATGATTCTTATAGATTTTAGCTAAGATTACATCTCTCTTTTTATAATCCAGTTTTTACCTTCCCTGCTGGATTTTCTTTCACAGACAATGGATGTTTATGGAAACTGGCCTCTGCCTCTCTCAAACCTTTGCAGTCAATGGACCTCCAGTCCTCAAACAATCCACTCAGCTGTATATTTGCTTGAATTATCTGCCAGCCAGGAGTTCCCTCGTTCAAATAAAAGCCATCTGTCTTTTGATTTGCTGTCTGTGCCAACAAGCTTTCTCATCTGAAAGTAAGAGTCTCTCCCAGAAGCCATAAATGTGCAGCATTGGGGAGGATAGAGAAAAGCAATTCATCAGATCTAGTGAACAGAATGAATCCTGATTCCCCAGAAACCTCATACTCTGCAAAACAGGGGGGCTGCATTCAGAGCAGACAACGTCAGGCTATTTCAGGACACTCAGGGAGGGGGCAGAACACAATGCAGCAGATGTGAAAGGATGAGGTTGGATCAAATGTAATGTAAACACACCCACACCACCACAATGGTGTGACATTTTCGAAATGATTTAATTTGTTTCAGAAACCAATGGAGGACCATAAGGAAGACATTAACAGACGAGGTGCAAACATGCCATTCTTCTAGAGAATGCAGCATTTTCATGCAGGAACCTTCCCATTACACCCAAAACAGCCACTGCTGTTGCCTTCTGCAGTAATATGGTGTTAACACTAGGTGGAGCCTACGGTCATGCCTATAGAGAATTGGAGTATTAGTTGAGGGGGTTGAAAACCTACATAGAATAATAATCGCAGTCACAGCACAGTCCTTGTCAGGGTGAATAATAAAGGTCACTACCTAAACCTGTACTGAATTACCTGGTAGCTGTGGCCCAGAGCAGCAAGGCTTAACGTAGAGGCAATGTGTAAAGTATTTATGCAGCACTCAAACAGTAATAAAGTAAAAACACAATACAGGTAAAATCCCAAACCAATTTAGAAAACTAAAGAACTGTTCAATAAATAAAATAACCCCGAAACTACAAAAACCCATTAGTAATAGCAGAGTTATGATTTTTTAAAGTTTATATTTTAATATTGTGCCAAAAAGAACTAAGCAGCAATTGTGGGCAACTGGTCGCACTCTACCAAGACAAGGATAAGATTTAAGGTTGACCACATTGGATCGCTGGTCGGATACAAGGACCAGGCCCGTCCCAGTCACAAAGTTACATTCTCACTTAGAAGCTTTTATGGAGGAAGACAATCTTCAGCAGGGCTAGGGAGCGGACTGGTTCCAAGGAAGTGCTGTAAGATGACAGAGAGCCACTGTGCAAGGACTCTGAGTCTGTTCAGCACCAGACCCAGTGAATCCGTCAACTAAGGTGTGGTGATCTGTATTATGCAATACTTGTTGGAACTCCATGATGTCACCTGTGGGTTCTTCTTGTACTGTGCATTCTCCTCCAGTGTTCCCTGTCTGGCAGTTGCAGCTGCCCTGTCTCTCCTTCATGCTGGACGGCTCTCTTCTCTTGAATAAATCTCCTAACAGCAGTTCCTGCCTCCGCCTCATCTTTACATTGGCGACTGAGGATGGTCAGCTGTTCCTCAGCTGTCGGATCTACTCACTAACTAACTCCCAGGAAAACGGTTTGGACTCTTGAACATTTTCCATACCTACGATCTACTTTCTTGTGAGTACCTTTTTCTCAAACATTTCCCCCACGTTTCACCTCAGAGAGCCGTCGCAGCCAACAGACTCTTTTTCTACCATTTGCCTCGTTTTGCGCATCAATCAATCAAGCAGCACACCCTCTAGCGCTTTGTTAACTGTTACCCTGCTTCGCGCTATCTACCCTTCTTTCTACTAGCGCTACGTCTTACCTGCGCTCCCTGTGCCTTCACCGTCTAAAGTCTAGTCCTACCGAGTGCTGTCTGTGTCTTCGCTGCTCCTCATCGACGCTGCATATTTCTCCGCTGCTTGCTCCGCCACCTTCGAGCTCCGCTACAGAATGATGACGTAGTGGAATCCCTCCATTCAGCGTCATCACGTTTCCTGTCTCCTAACAACCAGCAAGACGTCCAGCGCCAGCACGCGTTTCCTCAGCAACCAACTAGACGCCCAGCGCCAGCACATGTCTCCTCAGCAACCAGCAAGACGCGTTCTGTTTATGCTACGTCATAAAGCCTTCGCGTCCATCTCATTCCTGTCTGCTTTATCTTGACTCTGCCAGCTGTCGACTTCAACCTACACAGCTTACTCATACAGCCGACGCATGCCGATGCGCACAACTCTGAATTTCTCTCTACACTGATGCGCACAGTTTTAAATACTTCATCGGATTCATTCGCTTTCAGTCCACACAGCCGATGCACGCTGACGCGCACAGCTTTAAATAGTTCTCTACGCTGATGCGCACAGCTTTAAACACTCTACACGCTAACGTGCATGGTTCAAGCACATTATTTAACAATTCGACAAGGAAGCAAATCTCGCGCTGATGCGCACAGCCATAGTTCAGCCTGATTTTCCTCAGTAACACACCGGAGTATTCAATATCTACACGCTGACGTGCACAGCTGCTGCACGCATTTTTCTCTACACGCTGACGTGCACAGCTGCTGCACGCATTCTTTTCTACACGCTGACGTGCACAGCTACAGCACGCAGTTTCTCTACACGTTGACGTGCACAACTTTTCTTCCTTTCGACACACTGATCTGCACGCACTTTACTCCTAATAAAAGACCAACACATCCAATCTGCCATATTTACAACATTTTTTTTTCTTGTACTTAAAGAAAAATTGAAGATCTCACAATGCAAAATGTATCTCCTCCTGCTCCTTTTCTTCAAACTCCTGGAGACCCTCCTCTTGAATGGAAACTTTGGTTGAGATCCTTTATGGCCTACCTAGGAGCAATTGATGGTCTTAGATACCGTGCAGAAAGAAAAAAAAGTTTAATGTATTATCATCTTGGTGTAGAAGGGCAAAACGTTTTTGACCATTTACCGGTCTATGTTCCACCTACTGGCGAAACTCCCGACGAATTTGAAATAGCTATAGCTAAATTAGACAAGTATTTTGTTAAAACCAAGAATATGGTTGTACACCGTTATAAATTCTTTACTAGAGCTCAAAAACCCGAAGAAAGCATTGATACCTTTGTTACTGCCTTAAAAATACTTGCGTCCAAATGTGAATTTGACAATTTCACCTCTCAACTTATCAGAGACCAGCTTGTTGCTCGGTGCTCTTGCAAACAAATCCAAGGGAAACTTTTATCCTGCAAAGATCCTTCTCTTGACAAGGCTATTGATATAGCCAAAAGTATTGAAACATCCTTAGAAGATTCCAAACAATTAGAAGTTTCTCTTTCTAACACTTCCATCTCTGGTGCTGTTTCCACTAAGGTACCTTTTCCCACCAAATTTCCCATTTCCATTCCTCGTGACTCTCGTGGCTATTTCAAAAGAATGGGAAACACCAGTTTTAGAAGACCTTTCACGCCTAATAGACAATTCAGCCAAAGTACTTTCTGTTATAGATGTGGCTCTTCTTACCATGCTTCCAATTTCAAAAATTGTCCTGCTGCCAATCAACAATGCACTCAATGTGGGAAAAATGGTCATTTTTCAAGAGTATGCATGAGAGGTAGAAGGGGTAATGTACGTAGTGTCATGTGTGAAAATGATTCCTTTCAAGACTCAAATTCCCTTGAGCTTTCAACTGAACATTCTGAATGTGATGTGACCAATCAGGAATATGTTGTTGTAGTGAAAGACAATGACACTACTAGCCATACTTTTCTTGTCCCTGATCCTGAAGTTGATGCCACCATTGACAATCACCATATCCTACTACTGGTAGATACCGGTGCTCGCATCACTATCGTTTCCTATGAGAAATATTCTCACCTTTGGCAAAATAAATGTCTACTTCCTCCTGATGTCCTTTCTGTGGCCTTTGAAGGAAGCAGAATCAACCTTCTAGGTTATTTCTTGGCCGAAATCTCCATCTTTAGCAAATCCATCAAAGGGAAGGTCTATGTTGCCAAACGTGGTATCAATGTTCTAGGACTCATACATCAGGCAGAATTTGGTGTCACCATTAAACCTGGTTTACCCAACCCTGTATTCATTGAAGGATGCAATCTCTCCTCTCCTGCATCTTCTACCCCTGTTTGCAACATCTTTAATAGTGAATTCTGGGAGCACAAATTTAAAAAAAATTTTGAAGATCGTTTGGGCAAGATTACCAATTTTCAACACTTTATCAAGGTCAAAGATGGTGTTTCCCCAATCAAACACAAGCTTAGGAACGTTCCCCTTAGTATTAGAGAAGATTTGTCCAAACACCTTAAGTCATTATGCGAGCAAGAAATCATTGAAAAGGTAGAATCCACATTATGGCTTTCTCCCATTGTTCTTGCCAGAAAAAGGTCTGGCGATCTCAGGATGTGTGTGGACTTACGCAGTCTCAATGAAGCTATCTGGGTCGATGGTTTTCCCCTTCCTCGCATTGAGGATTTGATAGCTAAAGTAGGCTCATCCACTTGGTTTTCTAAACTTGACTTAAAGGCAGCCTACCACCAGATTGAGTTACATCCACTCTCTCGTCATCTCACTGCTTTTGTAACTCCTGATGGAGTTTTCCATTTTCGTCGTCTTCCCTTTGGGTTGGCGTCTGCCGCCACTGTTTTCCAGCGTATTATGTCTGAAATGTTTGAGGAACTCTCTAATGTTGTCGTCTTCCAGGATGACATCCTTATCTTCACTCAAACTGAACACGAACACAATTTAGTCATTGACCAAGTTTTCAACATTTTCGAAAAAAGAGGTGTAACCCTACAAAAGAGCAAATGTGTATTCAAAACTAGAGAAGTAGAATACCTTGGTCATACCATTTCTGAATGTGGTATTAAGCCCAGGCCAGGTCTAGTCAAAAGTATCATTGAGGCCCCTGCTCCCTCTAACAAAGAACAGCTTCTGTCCTTCCTCGGTCTCTGTGAGTTCTACTCCAAATTCATGAGAGACTACGCCAAGACCACTGAATGTTTTAGACTTCTACTCAAAAAAGGCGCCACCTTCAGCTGGTCTGATGAGTGTGAGAAGGGTTTCCAGCTCATCAAAGAACACATCACCAAAGCTCCTGCTCTTCAACCTTTCAATGGCAACAGAGAAACTTTTGTCACCGTTGACGCCTGTGAATATGGCCTAGGAGCTGTTCTCTCACAATTGGCCTATGGTAAAGAATTTACTGTGGGGTTTGCCTCCAGGACTCTCCGCCCTGTCGAGCGCAAATATTCTGTTATTGAAAAGGAACTGCTGGCCTGTGCCTGGAGCGTTGAAAAGTTTAAATTTTATTTATGGGGCAGACCATTTGTTCTCCAAACCGACCACCGACCTCTTGTCGACATTCTTTCCGGCAGAAACGTCAAGCGCACAACCGCACGGTTGGCCAGACTCTCCACTAAACTGCTAGAATACAACTTCAAAGTTGTTTACATTCCTGGGGGCAAGAACAAACGTGCTGACTGTCTTTCCAGGTTACCCATTCAAGAACCTAACGAAAATGAGTGGGAAACAGAAATTGAAGAGTGTTTTGTGGCCAACATTTCACAAATTTCTATCTCCTTCGCTGAGAATGATTGGGTTAATGCTGTTGAGAATGATACTGTACTTAGGGATGTTGTCTCTTTCATACAGAAAGGTTGGCCCAAGGAAAAATCTCTTTCTCCTGAGCTTCAAATTTATTGGAAAATCAATTCCGAACTTTCCTTGGAAAGTGGCAAAATTGTTAGGGGCAATAAATGTATTCCTCCCTCTGTTTACCGAGAAAAAATTATTGCTGATGCTCATTCTGGTCATCTGGGTGCCACCATTACCAAAAGAAATGTCAGATCAAACTTTTGGTGGCAAAGAATGGACAATCAAATTGTGGATGCTGTCAAACTTTGCACACGCTGTAACACCAGCGATAAAGTCCTTGTTCTGGAAGGTGTTTGTGATTCTGTTGTTCCCCCACCCAGCAGGGCTTGGCAAAAAATTGGCCTGGACTTTCTGGGTCCATTCCATGTTCTTCCCAACACTTCCAAGTATTTCTTGGTCCTCATCGATCATCTCTCTAGGTGGGTTGAGGTTGAACCCATCAATGTTCCCAATTCTAAGAGTGTTATTGATTGCCTGACCAAAATTTTCCTGAGGGAGGGTTGTCCTGAAGAAATCCTCACCGACAATGGGGTTCAGTTTATCTCCAAGGAAATGAGTGTTTTTCTGAACAATTGTTGTATCAAACACACCAGAACTCCTTTGTATCACCCTCAGAGCAATGGCAAAACCGAGAGGTTCAATAGAGTTATTGTTGAATGTGTGCAGGCCGCCTTCAATTCCAATAGCTGTATTTTCCAAGCTGTAAAAGATCTTGTATGGTCTTATAGAATTTCCCCACATGTTGCTACAGGCTTCTCCCCTTTTGAATTGATGAGAGGAAGGAAAGCTTCTTCCCAAGCTTTTCCTTTTTGGATGGTTAAAAGTCTCCACAAAGGTTGTGATTTGGAAGTGGCATGGGATTGTGCCAACAAGAAATCTTCCAGTTCTCTGCCTTGTGACGTGGAACATGTTAAGAGGTCTTTTCATAGTATTCATGCTGGTGACTGGGTCAAGATTAAGAATCCTGTCACTGTTAAAAAAGGTCTTTCCAAGTTTCTCGATTCCCAACAAGTTGTGGAAGTTCGCAAAAATGCTGTCAAATTGTCAAATGGAAATTGGTGGAGCACTTCTCGCGTTGCCAGAGATCCCTCTCGTGCTTCTCGTGCAACTGTTCCTACCCCCAATGTCCAAGTTGACAATGGTTTAAGGAAAAGCTCTAGGTTGATTGTTAGACCCAACAGATTTCGTGACTATGTATGATTTACTATTCATTGTAGTTCAATCTTGTTTTTTTTTAGAAAGGGGGAGGTGTGTGGTGACCTGTATTATGCAATACTTGTTGGAACTCCATGATGTCACCTGTGGGTTCTTCTTGTACTGTGCATTCTCCTCCAGTGTTCCCTGTCTGGCAGTTGCAGCTGCCCTGTCTCTCCTTCATGCTGGATGGCTCTCTTCTCTTGAATAAATCTCCTAACAGCAGTTCCTGCCTCCGCCTCATCTTTACATAAGGTTGTTAGTGTTGCTCAGATGATACTAAGTATTGTGTCCAGTGAAGCCATAAATCGGGTGCTGCTCAGTGAATGAGTCTGGGGAAGCCGTAAGTCAGTGGCTGCTTGGTTTCTAATTCATTGAGACTGTTAACAAAGACTGTTGGTGTAGATGCTTGGTATTGATACTGGTGAAGCTTTCAGTTAGGAAGGGAGGAGTGAACTCTGACCACAGCCAAGAGTCTAGTACCTGGGGACAGAACTCACAACCACATAGGCCAGACGAAGAGACCAGGATAGGTCCTATTGGGACAAGTCAGCTGGGAGGAAGGAAAAGGCCTCTGGAAGTTTGTTGTTGTAGCCCAGTGGCTCAACAGGAGGCCAGCCAACTGACCCTTGGAGCCATTTCTTGGGTACTGGGTTCAAGGCAAGCATATCCAATGTTCCATCGGGTTTTTCAGACAACATAGCAGTCCTCCTTCTGATTCTTCTCATGTCTAGGAATATTCAGAGGAGAATAATGGGGATGCCACATTTATAGCCATGGGCCGGCCATACACTATCCAATGAGGTGAGGGTTTCCTGAGGTGACCCTACCCAATTTTACAGCACTTTATGTGTGTTTTACTGTAACCTTCCCCACAGTGATCCTTTCTCCCTAAATCCAAAACAGCAGGAACGTTATACCCTTAGTCAGAGCTCCATGGGCACACCCTGGTGTGTGGCTATGATAATGGGCAAACCCTCAACTCCAAACCAGTTCTAAAGAAGCTCCCCCTCCCACGGGGTTGGAGCTCAGCTGACTAGAGGTACAAAGGAAGGGGGAAGGCCTTGTGTCATGTTCATCTGCTTGTCGAAATGTGGGCCTCTTTGGAGTCCAATATTAGTTCTTAGGCACAGTCCCAAGGCCATCTTGTCATGGGAAGGCCAACACCCCATATACCCCAATCCCTTTGTCCTCTGCCTTGGAGCAATCCACATCTCATCAAAGGGGAGCCATCAGCAGTCATGTGACACTTGAATATTAGCAGAAAGGGCTCCAGAGGCTTAGGCAGGGAGACCTTTTCTAAAAGTACCTTTTCTAATGTAGTTAGTTACAATTCGATTTCCCCCTTAAATTTGATTTTTAATACCTATTAAAAAGAGTCCATCAATTATAATTTGAGCTGCTCCCAAACCACAATTATTATTATACGGTGTTATAAAATAACCAGTGTTTACCATTGGGCAGGTAGCCTTGCCACAGTGCAAAGTGGATCTAGGGCTATTTCACTGTCAGGACATGTGTAAAACTAATTTCTGCATGTCCTACTTTTAGATATCATGCACACCGCCTTCTTGGGAAATAAGGCCACATTTAGGAATGACTAATAGATATTTAAAATGATGATTTAGGCCTATCAAAAAGATGATTTTGAGAGGTTGAATTGGCAATTTGGCAGTGGCAGGCCTGGTGACACATTTTACAGTGCTACTGTAGTGGGTAGCACAATGTGTTCTGCAGCCCACTAGTAACATTTAATTTACACGCCCTGGGTTCACGTAGTATTTTATACTAAGGACTTATAAGTAAACCATATGTGCCAATCAGAGGTATGCCAATTTTAATGTGTTTTAATGGGCAGCACAGCACAGCACTTAACTACTGATTAGCAGATTTAAAATGTGCAGAATCTAAAACCAAGAGAAACAGTTCAGGCAAAAATCTGGGGGGAATAACACACAAAAGCTGGTCATTTCAAGCAATGCCCTACTTAATGTTATAGTCATGCCAAAAAAAGGTCCATACAATCATGTGATACATATAATTCTAGCAAGAGTCACTAATGTTGCTGTCCCTTCGGTGTTTCTCAATTGAAAACTGGATCTGCATATGAACTATTAACAATCAAAGCAATCATGTCACCCAACTATATGCATCTTTACTGAACTGTTTTTTTTTCTGATCAGCAATAGCATGCACGGAAAGGTCAACAAATTACTCTTGGTGTATCATAGTGAGATGCTTTCAAAAGTCTCAGCCACTGCCAATCCCTTGAAGCTGCATTCTGTTGTTTGCCCAAATAAAGAGCAATTGTATTCAAATCACTCAGGGTCCTGTTCTAACGGGAACGGTCCAGCGTGAACGCTAAGTGCCTCAATCCCATGGGAGAAACACCGATTTGCATAAGGTGGTATCTGTTTGAATTTGAATAGTGGGTGAGAAATTATTGATTGGAAAGTGGCCCAAGCAATTATTTGTATCAAGTAATAAAGGTATGTCCATGATTCCTGTGCTCATTGTATGGTTGGAATCCAACTGCACCACACTAATTATTTATATATAGGCCAAAATCAGTCTGAGTCTGCTCATATTAACATTCAGAGATGGCCTGGGCCAGTAGTTTGGGTTTGATTGTTCCTATTGGAGCCGGACCAAGTCCACCTTGCCTAAGAATGTCCATGTCTGACGAGGCATACCAAGTGAAAAACGATGGACTCATATGCAGCTCCAAGCGATTGCCAGGGGCTGAGACATTTGCAAGTATTCTATCCATCTCATTTGTGTTTTGCTATGTTTTGTTGCTTCACAAAAACCACAGGAATCACTCTGATATTGGGGAAAACTGGCAAACAAATCAGCAAATAGTTTTCCATACACTAGATGAGACTAAACATAAATAGTATGACAATTTTCCAAATTCTACTGTGCCTGCTGCGGTGTTAGCCATAATAAATAAATTAACAAATAACAAAACGGTTCTTTTTCAGCAATTAGGCATCACCACTATGTCCCCCCTAAGGCTACCTTACATCACCTTGGTGAGAGGTAGACCTGAGACTAGATGTAAGAAACATATGCCATTTAAAAAACAGCAATACACTTGCCAAAATGGTTAGTAAGTTTCAAAATCCTCTAAATACAGGTTCAGAACTTTCATTCAAAAACAGGTGTTCTTCATGCCTCCAGTCCTACCTGAGCATCATTTATCACTAGCAGGTTGAGAATATGTAGATCTACTCGTCTTCTACTCTTATTGCTTTTGACAAGCTTATTGTTACAAATCCCTTAAGTAACAGTCATCTACATCTCAACATGTTACCCTACAACTAAAACTCTGATGATAAAATGGAAAAAATGCATTTTATGTTAAAAGTGAAAGCCAGCATTATGTGTTACTGTTTTATTCACTACTCGCAGAACTTAAAAGTATTCACAGAACAATTTTACAAAAACAGCTCATCAACACTATATAACTATGACAAACCATAACCTCACATTGTAACTTTCCTTCTCTTTGAAAGCTGCTCCTCACATGTTATGTACTTTTTTGTCTCTACTTTACAAACGTCATAACTCCTGTGGTATTTCATTGAATTGTAGGGTTTTTCATTATCAAGGGAAAGTTGTAAAGAACTAAAACTACTTCCAATTTAGGAAGGCTAGGATTCTGGTTGGCGAAGGTTTGATACATTATGTTAAAAAGGATAAATGGGTTTACAATGATTTATCAATCTTATTGACGGTTCGTTCCGCATCACGTGGAAGGATACAGCACATTAGACTTACCTGTAAGGTAAAGGCAAGTATTGGGCATCAGAGCTAGATAGCTTGGGATTCCCGGGTGGAAACTCAGAATCCAAAACAGGAAATAGCCCTTTGGCGCTAGCCTCATAAAAGGGCTAAATCAACTGTAAAACCTTTCTCTGAGTCCAAAGGTTCCAAGGTCTATTTTAGGGGAGAGGGTTGTCATGTTGGTTTCAGGCTGCCATTGATTTCTTTTTCAGAAGAGAGGAAGGAGCATCACAAATAAAGTAAGAATGACCCATAGACAATTGATAGACAATGTTCAAGGAGAGTACGCTGAACATTTTGCACACAGGTGGGAGGAAGTTTGAGGGAGTTTATTGACAAATTGAGAGAACTAACAAACCACTGTCTGTTGGAGGCAATGGCAGATGACAAGACAGACTCTTTAGGCAATTAAATTCCAGCAGAAGAGCATTTGGAGTTGCAGTCAGATCATCAGCAAGATTTGTTGGTAGAAAAGAAACATCTACAGATGATGGAAAAGAGTGTTATCAAAGGTGCAAGCAGAGAACAGGGTATTAGTAAGCATGATCATTCTAGGGAAGAAGAAAGACAAAAGATGAGGCTGGATAGCCTCCCTGCGGTGTCCCACGGAAACAGATCTGCAGCTGCAGAAAAGCTTAGAGCAGAATCTTTGACCCTGGGGCAGTGCACCTTTGTGGGATTTACTTGGTAGGCTTGCCTTGGTTGACTGGAAGTCTTTTGAGACAAAAAGCGTCTAAGTTCTACATTTTAAGGGTGTTAGAAAGAGTACACTTTGACATAGCCAAGGGTCCCAGGACCTCAGAAACTGCACTTAAAGGTCAAGGCTCACTCCAGAGGCAGCCACAATCAGGGTCAAGGGCAATTCCACTTGATACTGGTCAGCTGGGATCTTCAGGAAAAAGCTTCTAGCAGCTTGTTTTGTCTCTGTAGAGTAACAGGAGTTCAGCCAACTAACCTGTGGAGTCCAGATACATTTCCTGGGTACAAGTGGGAGCAGAGCCAGACTTTCAAGTCTCTTCAAACGTCTAAACAGAAGGTGCAGTCCTTCTTCTGTTTTCACCAGGCCAGTAGTGTCCTGAAGAAGGTGCCCAGGGGTGCCACGTTTATATCAGGGACTAGCCTGTGGTTGCGGGTGACTCCTGGCCCCTCCTTGGCCAATAGGGAAAATGTTCCTAGGTCTAATTTTAGCCACGTTTGCAGAAATTTCTGTGTGTCCTGATTCAAACAATCCCTCAGTGCCCCTCTCCACCTAAATCCAACATGGTAGAACCATTCTTCCCCTATGCATCTCTCCTGTGCCTGCCCTAGAGGTGGGTGTGCACTAGAGGGGAACAGACCCTTCCTCTGTAGTCACTCAAAACCAGTTCTGGAGCCAGCTCCTCTCCCACTGGGATTTGTACCTTACTGATTAGCTGGGCAAAGGAGAGGGGAGGCCCAGGTGTTAGCTACATCTGCCTGTGACAGGGTAAGGCCCCTCTGAAATAAATTAAGTTCCCGGGCACAGCCCAGATGATCATCCTGTCAGTGGAGAAGAACACCTCCCCATACCGAAAGCCTTTGTCCCAGCCCTCGGAGCAAGTTCATAACTCATCAAAGTGGCTATTTAGCTCCTGGGTGACAGTTATAAGCTCAGGCAAATGGGGTGTGTGGTTAAATCCACTCCATGCCACTTGGAACACCGAATTCAGCAAAAACTCTGCCAACCCGCCGGCGGAGCAGAGTTTATCTGCACGCTCACCCCTAGTCTCAGCAATCCCATTGTGGTGAACTTACTTGTGGCAACAATAGGAGTTCTTGGCCCCCAAAGACCCTCAGCAGCCAAGGGGACTTCATCCCCCAACCAGTAGTGCGTCAGGAGGCCCCTTTGCAGAGCACCTGAGGAAGGGGATAGGGACTACTACAACATCTCAGCAATCCTGCTGTTGGCGACTTATTGGTGGCAACAATAGGGGTTCTTGGCCCCCAAAGACCCTCAGCAGCCAAGGGGACTTCATTAGGGGTGGCCAAGCAATACTCCGCCCTCTCACGGAACTCCATGGAATTTGGCCGAGTTTTTTAGCAACTATGCAGAATTCTCAGTGTTTAACTCCAGGAGCTCCACCCAGGCTTACTTCTAGAGGATTTAGGCAGGTAACAGGTAAGTTTTTAAAAGTACTTTTTGTAAAATATGTATTCCAAATCCAATTTTACCAGTGAATTTGCCTTACAATAAATATTCAATAATGAACTCTGTAGATGTTTTCTAGGTGGAGATAGTATTATTAAATTTGATATCATATCCCAATGCTTTCCTATGGATCAGCAAGACCTGCTACAGTGAAAGTCGATTTGAGGTGTACCCAGGCCAGGGCCTGAGTACACCTCATACCATACACTAGGGACTTATAGGTAAGTTAATATGCCAATTAGGTATATAGCCACATTTTAAATGTTTTAGCGGTTAGATCACATGCACTGGACAACGGTATCCCAATGTGCAGAGTCCAAAATCTAGTCATGAATCTAGCAAAAGGGGGGGGCAACCACACAGAAAGGGGTTAAAAGGACATTGTCCTACAGTAACACTGTGACTTTCTGCTAATTAGCAAAAGGGAACTGTATTCATCTTCTTTGATTCAGACTATATTCTCAGGACTGTTACAATACAGGACATTGCAATGTGTGAAAAGAAAAAGATTTGTTAGATGATTTGTGGTATAGAGGAAAGGTCATGTTGATAATTTTTTTTTTAGAGAAGATTAAGGGCCTGGTTTAGATCTTGGTGGACAGTTTACTCCATCACAACGTTGATGGATATCACGTCCACCGAAATAGACATTCCATAGGATATATAATGGGATTTATATTTCGGCAGACGGGATATCCGTCACTCCTGTGACAAAGTAACCCGTCCTCCAAGATCGAAATAAGACTCTTAGCTTGGTGGCTAGAGAATCTGGTGACTGGAATGGCAGGTGAATAAAGCCAAGATTATCAATATAAGATTATGTTACAGAATTGAATGTGAACGAGCATGCCTGTTGGGAACAGTTGGAGACATGTGGACAATGAATATTGAAAAAGATTAATCAACATATAAATTGCCTAGAGATGAAGGCGACGTGTTTGCACTAAGGAGTGTTTAAGGAGACCTAGTGAATTGTTTGGTTTTGTTATATTTTGACAATGTATCAGCAGTAAGATATATAAACCATCTGGAGAAGCAGATTAAGGAATTTATTAAAGTTGGTGAATGAAATATGGATTGTTAGGTTAGAGTACAAGATAGATCTCAAAGTATAGTATCTGCCAGGACAGGGAACATGGTTGGGATTCAGGTTATAGGCTTACAACAATTAGATGCTGGAGCTGGAGTATATTAGGAACATGCCGTCAATTTGGACATTTTGTGCGAAGTGGATCTGTTTGCTTCAGGCTAATATATAAATTAAGAGATTAGAATAGTAGAAGGCCAGATCCAGGAGCTCCAGAGCTGAATACACTTCTACAGGACTGGAGATTGAGAATGGGATACATGTTTTCACCTTTCATGATGATTCAGACAGTGTTGATGAAGGTCAGTAGTTTTTGTAAGTCGTTTTTCAGTGGTTCCCCAGGTAATGAAGTTGCCAGTGTGAGAAGCCTTTGTAATAAGGGCCTCAAGGGAAGGGGAAAGTCTCATTGGTGGAAAATGCACCGCTGTGAGGGATGACCTACTGGGTCAAGGGTTTCTAATAGAAAGGCAGCTGAGGCTCCACTGTCAAACACCCTGCATTACACCCAACTCTAAATGAAGCAGGAGAACCACAAGATTAGCATGGCGGGGATCACAGCAAATTTATGATGGTGTTCCCTTCCTGCCAAATTCCGAACGAGGCCCTGTAAACCAAACGTTAAACCACAATACACATTGTTCTCTCTTTCCTTCTGTGCTATCCCTTCAACCAGCCGTCTGGCAGGCAGGAGGGTCTTTAGAATGCACTGGCAGTCAGCAGCATTGGCTGCAGTACAGAAGGATACCAGATCTGACTTTTACACAAAAATTGGATCTGGTTACTGTTACTGTTTGTTGTTCACACAAAATTGAGCACAGTTTGAATCCTATGAATGCAGCACGGGATGGGCATAGGTAGGATGAATCTGATTCTGATTGCAACGGGATTACGGCGCATTCATGTGGTGGTGCAGAGAGTCAGCCTCAACGCGCTAATCTAGATGCTTGGTCTTTTGGTTCAGAAGGTACTACTGCAAATACAGTTTGCCTTTCTAAATCACAGACTTATTGCAGCATTGAAAATGAGCAAGAAGCAGCAACATTTATAAAGTACATTATAAGAGCTGTACATTTACTAATAATTAGTTATGTAAACATTTCAGCAACATTTAGGGTAGAGATATGCCATACTCGACAGTTCTCTTTAAAATAATTAAAATAGTCAAGAAACAACGAGAGAAGAACGATCATTCTTTACCACCAAAGACAACACAACCCTTCATAAATATAAGCAACTCAGAACATGAATCAGATAAAATAAACATACATACCCACTCTACTGCATGGTATTGCTAGATTGAATACAAATGAGACAACATGAGAATTAGAGTATTACGATCTTACCTACACAATCAAGGCAAATATAAATTATGAATGTTCAGCTCTATAAATACACCAAATGGAATGAAATTAAATTAAGTAGACATGCACACACACACATATGTTCACACACACACACGCATATATATATTATTTAAATGATTATTCTGCCGCTAGAAAACAACTCACCCATAACAATTAAATAATCAAATAGCATATGGCAATATACCGAAAGTACTATCAACAAATTACACATTCAATTATAAACAGAAATGAAAACAGTGCAAGAAGCTGCTCAAAAATTATAAACACAATAGCATATAGAAAGATTGGTTGGGACTATAATTAAGGAATAGATCCCTTCTGGCATTTTGTTATTCTAACATAGATTGAGTTCCATGGCAGTGCATTGAGTGGGGTCAAAGTTAAAGTTAAAAATGGACATTGAAAATGGACCACATCAGCCTCTATATTCATGTCTTTAACTGTACAGAATAAACCCTGAAGACGTTCCCAACAATACTGTAAAACATGTTATGGTAATCGATGTCAGCGATGTAGTTCACTTCTTACTTAATCTTCCATTCCTTAAGAGTATTTGCTTTTTCCATGATTTTGTTTTCATGAGCTTTTTATCATGCAGCATATTACTCTTGTGTAGTGTGTGCTGTTAATTGAATTGCCTCTAGTCTCTGTAAGTTCGGAATGTGGTTGGTTGCCTATGTGGTTGAGGATGAGAGGTCTGGAGTTGAGGCTGCAGGCAGTGTGGGTTTCTCATAGTGCCTGCTAGTGAGGCATAAATCCTTAGCCTCACTGCACAGCACCAAGCAATGCAGCAGTGCAAACAGAAATTATGTGTGAAGTAGATACATAGCTATGAAATACTGGCAGGGCAAAAGTAAAACAAAATGCTTATTGCTCAGTAGGTGGAGCAATGGAACAGGAGAACAATGACCAGAAATCTTGCGTTTCTGATGCTATTTTGAACTCAAAATGACCCCTTGAGTCTAAAATGGACACAAGGGTGCATTATTGAAACACCTGCTCTCTGTCATGATAAGTACATGGTCATATTTATATGATAACTTTCTACCATTATCTTCCTAGTTCAGGTACTGTTTGTCATATAACTCTTTTTAACTTTTTACTTGCATGCATCAATTTTTGGCATTCGTGTTTCACTGTGGCTTTGAAACTGTATTTCTTTTTATCCAAATACAATAAAATATTTGAACACAAAAAAATATGGCTTTAAGTGTGCTGTATTTACGTTTTGTATAATTTCCCTAATTTCACACACCCCGAGTTTCACACAGAGGTCTGGGGTCATATCATGATGGTCTATTTTGGCGGAGTGCAGAACAGAGTGCCTGTTTTATGCGCATGCTGGGCATAAAGTGAACTCATGTGATCAATATGTCTGTGGTGATGCTCTATTTTTAGATAGTACAGCTCTAAACCTCTTTGTGTTTCTGAGCTGTGCTGTATGAATATAAAGTATCAACTCTGTAGAACATCAGTATAAGAAAATGTGCCCTGTGCTGTGCAATACAGTACCAAAAAGGTTGTCAGACTGCTCCAAATAGACACTACTCCATCTATGCCATCTCAGCTTTCCTTTTACAGGTCAATGTTACTGGGTGCATTAGTACAATTGATTCAATTGAGTCAATTAAGACTGCAAGCCACATAATGCATTCATTTGTTAAATGGAGGCTCTGAATTCTAAACATGTTGTCCTGCCAACTTTGAGATTTTGTCAGGTTTCCAGTACCTACAATTACAGTTATTGACCTGCAGCGACTAGGTTTACTGTAAGCAGCTGCACCACATACGTTTTCAAAGGACATTTCAGCCTAAAAGTGGTTGGGTACAGGTGCAGCTGCCTATGTTGATTCCAATGCTTCCATAAGTACAAAAGTATTCATTATCGTGAGAGAAAAAGCTATTGGTCCTGATTGCGATAATCGTCTTGGCGCCTCTTCATGCTGACAGAAGGAAGCGTAAATGATTATTAATGGCCTGCAACCATAGCATCACTATGATAGTGTGGTAATAGGGCCACTTTTTTTCACATGAGTTTGGAAAAATCAATGCAGAATTTATTTTTAAGAACCAAAGTATAGATAAAGTTAGGCCAAGGTCTTCTGATACAATGGTCGCTAATGTAGTATAGCAGTTTACCATGTTCTTTAGATAATGTTAATAAATGGCTCCCCTGGATATTTGTCCACCCGGATTACTTAACCCCTTGTATGCTCATGACGGAGCCGCTCCGTCATGAGCATCGACTGAGCTGTGCTCATGAAGGAGCAGTTCCGTCACGGCCCTGCCGCCGCGCCTGCGCGGCGCTGATTTCGCTCCTGCGCGGCGCGTTCTATTAAGCGGGCGGGGCCATGACGGAACCGCTCCGTCATGAGCACAGCGCAACCGGGGCTCGTGACGGAGCGGGCACGGCTCGGGCCCCCCCCCTAGTATGAAGGGGTTAAACAACTCTTCTTTCAGTTAATGCTCAGTTTACAACTTCTGTTATAAATACATGTCAACATCTGTCTCTGTCTCACATTTACTGAAGAAAGCAATACTGACCACACTAATGAAAAAGCTAAAGGGTGACTCTTCTGATGTCTCCAACGGCCTATTACCTCACAAAGATATTGGAATAAATAGGAAGGGCTTGAATCACAAAATGCACTTTGTGTTACGCTCTAGAGTACTATTTTAGCACTTCAAAACAACCTACAAAGTGCAATTCACAAACTGCACTTTTGTCGTAATTTACACTTTTAATTAACTTTACTACTTTGTGGCATTCACAAACTGCACTTTTGTAGTAATTAACACTTTTAATTATGTTTACTACTTTTCGGTATTCACAAATTGCACTTTTGTAGTAATGTACACTTCTGTGACGGATTTCCAAAGTGACTAAAGACACAGCTCCACACTGAAAACAAACAGCACACCTCAGTGACTGTAGCCAGTGTTTCATGGTTACGAAAACCAGGCCACCACAGTGATATTGACAAAAGCCTGATAAGAACAAACATAGAACTGCAAGGTGGCAACAGACAAAACCCTCCTCTAATAAAAGGCAATGTCCACTTGTGGCAATAGACTTATGAATGGGCCTTAGGGTGTCTCCAGAGAGAACCCTAGTGTCTATAAACAGGACCCCACTATGAGAAAAGCCTCAATCCAAAGAGCTCCACAGTGGTGAAAACAGTGCTCCACAATGATTGTGGTGAAGAAAAACTGGGCTCCACTGTGACTATGAACAGAGCTCCACAGCGACTACAGATAGCGCTCTACAGTGAATGTAGCTAGCGCTCCACAGTGACTAGTGAGGGTTCCACAGTGACTAAAGACACAGATCAATACTGGATACAAACAGCACACATCAGTGACTGTAGCCAGTGTCCCATGGATACTATAGTCAGAGACCACCACAGTGATATAGACCCAGCTTGATATGAACAAACATTAAAATGCAAGGTGGCAACCGACAAAATCCTGCTCTAACAAAAGGCAAAGTCCGCTTTCATCAATAGACTTACGCATGGGCCACAGGGTGTCTACACACAGAACCCCAGTGTCTATAAACAGGACCCCACCACAAGGAAAGCCTCGCTTAAACCACAGAGAGCTCCACAGTGATTAAGAAAGTGCTCCACAATGATTGTAGCTTGCTCTCTGTGGTGAAGAAAAACAGAGTTCCACAGTGAATATGAACAGAGCTCTACAGCGACTACAGATAGCGCTCTACAGTGAATGTAGCTAGTGCTCCACAGTGATGCCTGAGGGTTACACACGGGCCGTAGTGGGCACCGGGTGTTTCGCCGGGAGGCTGGAAGGGTGGGGAACGGTTTTTCAGCGGTGGTGCCAGGTTTGTTACTGGGGATCCAGTTTTGCAGTGGTGCTGCCCCAGTAACAAAAGCGTGCTTCATACTTCCACCAACTCCCCTCGCCCCGCTTGGGGGGGGTGCTATGGGGGACTAGTCCAATAAAATTGCCAGGGCTGCTTTGGGTTTCCAGTCGGCCCTGGTTCCACAGTGACTAAAGACACAGCTCCACACCAAATAAAAACGGGGCATCACAGTGAACGTAGCCAGTGTTGCATGGTTACTACATACAGACCACACAGTGATATCGACAGAGCCGGATAAAGCAAGACCCAAGCAATGGGTACATAAATGCCCATGCACGCCACATCTAGAAACACCCTGCAGTTTCTAATAACCAGCCCCCCACTGTTTACAGCTAGAGCCCTGACTATATAGCCTTTAGACCTGAAACTGATGCTTTTTTAAGGTAGTATATGTGCCCTGTAAACACTACGGTATGGATCCTCTTCCCTTCCTGCTTGTATCCTTGAGCCAGGTACATTTAATAAGCTTGATTTAATTAAGCTTAGTTTCAGGTTAAGTTCCAAGTATTTGAGTATAAGATAAAAATAACCCCACCAGAAGTGGCCTCCCTGCCACTCAACCTGCCTGCCATCAACTGCCTCTCCACACACCAGCCAGGCACCCAAGATTCTATGATGACATCAGGCATTCCAATACCCACACCAGCTGAGCAGCAGGAAAGTCACGCAAGCTAAGTATAACATATTTTAACAAAGTTTCGGGGGCTTTCCTGTTACCTCAAAAGAGTTTTGGCAGCTCCTGCGTCTCCTCAGAATGTGCTCTTCCAAATTCTCGCGCCACTTGTAGACGGTCAGCAGGGACGGCCACTTGAAGGAGCCCGAGTCCAGCTTGCTGCTCGCGCTCTCGTCCACAGAGCCCCTCTTGCGCAAATGTGTCTGCCGATGCTCCGGTGAGACATTCCCCAGGTCGGGCGCACTCCCGCTGCTAGGCCCGTGATGTAACAAGGCCGAATTATTTACCAAAATATAGTTCATTCTGTACTCCTTCCACAGATCCACTAAATAATAAAAATGGGCGCAGAGAGTTCCGGAATGTTGTCATCCATGGGCTAAATTCTATGAAGAGAAAACGCCGAGAGACGCCTTTTATTTGCCATAAATGAGCGAGCCATTTGCCAGTCCACTCCGTACTGTATAAATGGCGCCATATCAGAGATGTCTGATTCTGTATTCATTGCAGCCTCTGCAATCTCTTTTCATTACCCGGCCTGCGGTAGTGGCGCGTCACAGCTCATTTCCAGCGCGTTTTATGCTCCCGCTGAGATGGGATCCTGCTACAGGACTGTCATAGTTTCTATACTCTCAGCTGCCCACAAGGGATCAAAGCATGGAAGCACGCTGGACGAGCACAGCGCGAGAAACACCCTGGTTGACAAATATTCAATGAGTTCAGCGAGGAGGCAGGACCCTTGCAGAGAGAGGGAAGGCTGCCTGGCTATGGTGTCGGGAATCACATAATTAAGCGCCAGAGGGGCAGCCTTTCCACTAGATGATCTAAACGAGATTAAAAAAAATCAATCAGGTGCATTCAGGCAGACCTCCTCTGGCCAGGGTGACACTACAAATGCACTGACGTCAGAGGAGGCAGGGAAATGGAATGCAGGATTTTCTATTGTTATATGTACACAGTTTGTAAAACTTAAATTTGAAGGTGTAAGTGGTACTTAAGTCACAACCCTCTAAGGAGTTTCAGCCATGTTACAGAACTGTTATAAAGCGAGGCATTAGTTGTGGGGCCTGCACAAGTAATGGGTCTACATTTGTTCTTCACTGGGAACCAAACACCCCATTGTAGCGCTTGACTCTCATAGGTTAGCGTTGCAGAGCAGTCCAAGACCTACTCACAGGAGGTAGTGTAGGCTTGTACTTGTAGTATCCGGCTGGATACACTCTAGTGTTTCAATTACTCTGAACACCCACCCACCACAGGCTTCACCAGTCAGGTGACCCTGTCAATAAAAGGGCCCGGAGTGCACGTGCTCCAGGCCAGTTACCGGTACCCCAACTATGGGGGTCATTACGATGGAGGATTATCCGCATCCTTCGGGCCGGCGAAAGCTACCGCCGGCCCGGAGGATGCGGAAAATCCTCTGCGGACCCACCAGGACCCACCGCCACATTAGGATGGCTGGTGGGTCATGGTTTAGGTCTGCAGCTTTTCCGCCGCGGCTGGTTACAACCGTGGCGGAAAAGCACTAAAATGGTGACGGTGTCTCTCAGACACCGTCAGCCAGATTAGGATGTGCTTTTGAACATGCTTTTCCGCGGCGGCTTTTCCGTTGCGGGACCCCTAGGTGTAGTGGGGGGTGGTGGGTGCACATGGGGGGTACCTATGGTACCCCCCTGCATTTGCGTGCACAATGCAGCAAGCACCGCGCGGTGCCTGCCGCTTTGTGCACGCAAATGCTGTGCATGCTTTTTTAACATTGCTGTGGGTGCAGCTTGAAGCTCCACCCGCCGCAATGTTAAAATAGAGGATGTGACCGCCACCCAGGCGGTCACATCCTAATCTGCACAGAGGGAACGCCGCAGCCCATGCGGACGTTCCCTCATGCTCTGGGGTCGCGGACGGACTCAAGTCCGTCCGCGATCGTAATGACCCCCTAAGTGTGTGTGTGATTAGTTCGCTGGTATGTGGGCCTAGAGCCCAAGTCACCACAATGGCGACGAGTGGGTCTTATCCCACGCATGAGGAGGCAGCCATGTCCCAGTCCCTTGTGGGGGAAAGAGTGGTTTGACTTGAGGGCACCTGCTGCTGCGCGTCCGCAGCACCGGAGTGTGGCACACCTGGACACCCGGCCTCCAGTTCGTCTTCCTTTCGTCTGCATGCAGACCCGGCTGCAGCCCACCGCACTGACCGGTCCAGCATCAGGCTCGGGGTGACTGTATGTGGTGCGATCAGCACCACAGGAGGTGAGACGCCACTTCGCACCAGCATCGCAGGCGTGGGTGGAGAAAACTGCGACAAGTCTCATAACGGACCGAGGGGCAGATGTATCTGCCAATTTTTTTGTCGCAAACGCTGCGAATGGCAAAAAACAGCGTTTGCGACAAAAAAATAGGAAAAGGTATGTATGAAATAAATCGCATCGCAATATAAGGAATCGAAAAATTGCGATTTCTTACGTTGCGAGAACATCAATTTTGCGAATTAATGTGTGATTTCTAATTTTGCGATTTTTTAAGTTTGTGAAAATCGTAGACTAGAAATCGCAAAATAAGAAATCGCATTGACATGTATGAAAAATTCGCTAATTACGATTTCTTGAAAATCGCAATTTAAGAAATCGCAATTACCACCAAGTGCATGCAGGTGGTAACCAGGTTGAAGGTATAAAAAGTAACCCATAAAGCAACAGAATCTTCTAAAATGGCAGGACTATACCTGATAGACAGGAGGATGCGTATCCGTGCCCTTGAACAGAGGAGGCAGAGACAGGAGCAAATATTCAGACTATGCATCACGATGTTCCAGCAGACTGAAGAGGACATCTATGATAGGTACAGGCTGCACCCACACACCATCATAGATGAGCTGAAACCCTTTTTGGAGCACCCAACAGGCAGGCCACAATCAATTCCTATCCATGTACAGGTATTGTGCTCACTGCACCTTCTTGCCTCAAGGTCTTTTCAAGGAGTCATGGCAGAGGTTGGTGGGGTGTCACAGAGTGCTCTTTCACGTTTTTTAATGCTTTTTTGGATGCAATGCTGAACAGGCTACGACATCACATTAACTTTCCAAGCACCCAACAGGCATTACAAGAAACAAAACTTGATTTCTATCAAATTGCACGTTTTCCCCATGTGATTGGCTGCATGGATGGGACCCATATTGCCATGACACCACCAGCAGCTACAGAATATGTCTTCAGAAATAGGAAAAGCTACTATTCCCTGAACATCTAGATTGTGTGCAAAGCCAAATACATAATCAATGACATTGTGGCAAAATACCCAGGCAGCACACATGACTCTTTCCTTTTCCGACATAGTGGAATACATGGATGTCTGAGTGCTGGACAGTTTGGAGAGGGATTTCTACTAGGTAAATACATATCACACATCCATCCTTCCATACATTACTAATTTGTCAGTGGAACATAGACTTACTCTTACTTTCCATCCATGCAGGTGACAGTGCCTACGCAGTGCGAGACTTCATCTTAACGCCATATTTAAATCCATCAAATGCAAGTGAGAGAAAATACAGCAGGGCACACCGGTCAACGCGCAGCATCATAGAACGCACATTTGGCATTTTGAAAAGACGTTTCAGGTGCATACATAAAAGTGGAGGGGCTTTGCAGTACAGGCCTGAAACATGTTGTAAAATAGTGACAAGCTGCACAATGCTACACAACATGGCAATGAGGAAAGGCACTGAAATTGAAGTGAGCGACTCAGACTCATCGGATGATGATTGCACACCTCCCCCTGGCTGGGCAGCAGCAGGAGTAGGAGCAGCGGCTGGACGCCAAAGACAGTCTTAGATCACTCTTAATTACTTTTAGGTAAGAAATGATTGTAGTCTCACAACAAATGTGTGTCACAAGTGCTGTGTTTATTCACGCTTTGCACATCTTATTGCACTTAGAACCCATAACATGTTACGACACAGTCATGGCACTGTTAGGTAAAGTTATTACAAAAAGAACGTTTTGTTGCTTCACCATTGTAAACTGTAGTGTTCTGGAGTCCTTCACTTCCTACGGTGGCGGCTACGTGTAGGGTGGTGTTCAGATTGGGTGCTCTCCATTCCATGGCTACTAGCAGCACCATGTCTGGCACTTCTGCGTTGGGGGACTGGCAATGTAGGAGTGTCACTGCTCCTGCTAGAGGTCTCCTCACTTTCTCCCGAGACCATCAGGGTGCTGGCACCAGAGTTGGCTGTCTGCAATAGTTCTACAACATTTGTGACTTGCTCTAGGCCTATAGCAATTTCTTGGTTGCAGTGAGTCATCAGCATCTGCATGGAGATGCTGCACCTTTTGAAGTTGAATGTTACTGCGCAGAGGCGGTTTACAGCCATTGTGTAGCTGTGCATATGTACATGTGCACGTTGTGCAGCCCTGTTTCTTGCTGTTTCAGTGCGCTCAAGTGTGCTACACAATTTTTCGATTGCCCCTGCCATTGCCTGCATGCCCTCACCCATGTTTTGCTGATTTCTGTTCAAATTGGACAGCTGCCTATAGATTGACCGCAGTGTCTTGTGTTGCAGGCGCTGCACCGCAAGCATGTCCTGTTCCAGTCCTGCAAATACAGTGGGTGTCTCCACATGAACACTACTACTCCTGGATAAGGACCTTTGTGCTCCATATGTGGTTGTTCTTTGCTGCTGTTGCTGTTGTTCTTCACTCTCACCAGGTTCCACAGTGTCTTGACTACTGTCTCTTGCATCCCCATGAGTGTCCATGTCATCTTCCAAAGGAGGCAGAGGGGGCACATGTCTACCCTTCCTGCGCACACTTGGTGTGGTCACACGTTCCTCACTGCTATCCCCTTCATTGGCAGAATCAACATGGATTTGGGAGTCCTTTCCCTCAGAAATGTTCCCTTGTGCCCTTAATTGTGCTGTGGATTTAAAGTGGGACATATGAGTTTGTGTTTTGTTATGCGTCTTCGAACAAGTAAAGTTTCAAACTTTGAAGTTCTATCTATCCTGAAACTCTCATTTTTGTTAAAATCACAACCACAATTTGTGCATTTGCATCATTGCTCTCAAATACAGAGTATCCTTCATAAGACTACAACTCCCATGATGCATTTGTATGTGTATGTTAAGGAGTGAGCCTGTGCTCAAACTTGTTTACTTAATGTCCCTCAATCTACACTGTGTGCATGCAACACCTAGCTGATTTTATCTTTTTGACATAAATCTTACCTTGCGAACAGGAAGAAGGGTCAGAGCTGTCAATATCAGCCACTCCACTAACACTCTCAGGCAGGAGAGTGGCCTCCACGAGTTCCTCATGTGGTGATGGTTGTTTTGCACTTGAAGTACACCCACCAGTCTTCTGGGCCTCCTTTAACCTGGCTGCCACCCTCTCTTTAGATCTAGGGCGCATATCATACCATCTTTTTCTTAATTCCTCTATAGTACGTGTGGTGACTCCAACAGTATTCACCTTTTGTTGAATCTCAAGCCAGATCTTCCTCTTCCTTGACTCTGGAACCTTCAATACTTTCTTCCCAAACAAAAGTTCATTGCTGCAAACCATTTCCTCGATTAAAACCTCCTGCCCCTTTTCTGAAAACTTATGCTTCCTTTTCCTTTTTTCAGCATCCATGCCCTCCTGTGGCCTCTGAGACTCCATTGCAGAGCTAGAAGTTCAGTGCAGCCTCCAAACACTCTCCTAACTGCCACTGGGTGTGACTCAGGCAAGCAGGTGCAGGTGATCACTCCCTCTTCCTGGTTGTGATGTCATCAACCTGCACCTGCTTAGCAGATTCCCGATTTAGCGATTTCTTAAATTGCGAATTTCGCAATTAAGGAATCGCAAACCATGATTCTACGATTATTTAGCGACTTTTAAGAAATCGCTAAAATGTTGCCAAAAAATACATACATCGCGTTTTGAGAATCTGTAACTGCCAATCGCAAAATTTCGCAAATACAGATTCGCCTAACGGAATCTTGATACATCTGCCCCCGAGTGCCCAGGTGAGGAGCCCCGAGAATGGCCCTGCTCGATCCCCCTCCCGGCACTTGTCTCTGCACTGACGGAGTGTGCAGACTGCCTGCACTGACACTGAATGGCCCCTGTGGTTGTGTGTCTCCCCGCAAAGTGGAAAACAAAGTCCGCTGGCAAGCGGGACCACGCCTGTAGGAGGGATTGCACCAAATGCCCCAAAAGTGCTCTAAAGAAAAAGAAGTGCAATCTTTGCTTGGCGGAGGTCCTGAGAAATGTCGCCAACGTGGGGAGGCCTGAGGATGTGACAAAAGTGCAGCGGCGCAATGCAAGTGTACATGCCCCCCTACCCGCTCGGGTGCCAGAAAGCTCAGTTGCTGGCCGACAGCCGCTTCAGCAAAAAGGTGCCAGGAGTGAAGCACCAGCATGGGGGGGAGCACAGCATCGGCTCAATCGTCCTCTTTCGACCCACAGCTGCAAGAAAGCCTGCCACATCTCGTGGTTTCATACCCTGAGACTGTCGTCCCTGGCGCTGAATGCTCTAACGATGCACGTGAAGGATTCCCATAATCACCAAAAGGCACCCTGCTGTCTTCTTGGAAGTGCAGGTCCAAAGTTGTACCGGCCGTTTGCATGCCCCTGCACCTCCATTGTCGACCCCGTGGTGGCACTGGGTGATTCTCACTGCTGCGGCCCCAGGAGCAAATAGCTGATGTGCAGAAGTATGCAGCGCCACCTAGCTGCTGATTCACCTCACCGGCCAACTGTACCAACTCAGGACAGAACGAAAATGATGCAAAATAAGGTGCAAGGACATTTGCCGCAAACCTTACCACAGCGGTGTCCTCCTTCCTTTCCATCACCTCCCTGCCCCATGTCTGCTTGAGCCACAAGGCCTTCCTTGCCAAAAGAGAAGCCACACAACTAGGAAGAACCACACCTGAGGAGAGAAGTGAGCAATACGCAGCCCTGGTGGCTGTCTGCCACCACTGCAAGTGAGGAAACCACGTCACTAACCCCTGATGGTGAACAGCCACCACTGCACGAATGAGAAGAGCACCACTCGCCCCTCCTGGTATACTCACACAATCGCAAGCTATACTACGGGCACACAAAGTGCCAGAAGAAAACGTCTGAGGAGAAGACGGAGCGCACTAGGTCAGATGCGCTCAGAAGGCAGCGCCAGTGAACCTGACACACGGGCGAGCGCCCAGGAGATAGACATCTCCACAATGAAGCACAGATGAACGCAGTACAGAGAGCGACCACATCTCTATTGCACCGAAGTTGAAGAGGAGAATAGCACCAAGCAAGTGCACAGCATCACAGGGACAGCTGCTACCGTTCCAGGAATGACAAACCGTAGTCAATGCGCAGCCAGCGCGTCCAGTGAAGCAAACGAAGGGCACAGTCGGATGTGCACCAAAAGAGAAGCCGACCTGCAAGACTGTCGCAATGAAGAAGCTGACCTGCCAGACATTCGCAACGAAGAAGCCAACCTGCCAGACGGTTGCAAAGAAGCACTGCTGGAGGGAGTTCCCCTACATCTCCACTGCCTCAGCGAAGCCCCGCAGTAGGCCGAAGACTACACAGTGTCCTCCCTCGCACTGCCTCAAGATGGAGTCGGCAAGGCCCACCAATAAATCACTTAACTGGGACCTCTAGGACAGCCTTTTTAACCCCACTCAAGTCACTTCACTGCACTCTCACTTTACAAACCAGCTCCGCTGTAATCAGGCATCGCAGCACACCTGAGGCACACTCGGTGCCTTGGGTGGGGCCCGATGACGAAGCATGCCACCAACTAGGTTGGTGGGTGAGGGCCTTCATAAAAAACAAGTAGTTTTTTTCCTTCTTCCCTAAAACAATCATTTTGACCTAATAGACACATACCATTTTTACAAGTAGCTGGCTCTTGTTGATTCAGACATATCCGTAGGGGAAAAAAACTAGCTACTCTAGTTCCTCACTCTCCATTTTTGATTACAAGCAATGCTTAAACAGTCACACCCCTCCCACAGGAGGGGGGTCTAGTACCACCACTCACATGTATAGAGAATATCTGCTCACTAAATGCCATGGTTTGACCATATCTTGGAGTGAGGGCCCTTACTACTGGCGCCAAGCAAGTGGTTGCCCACTGCAATGTTTCAACAAGCACTCCATAATGGAAAAAAGATGCCATAGTTACATTTAACCCTGACTGAGAGCACCGAATACTGACAATAAAGCATTCAAACTTTAATCACAGTAGCTGACAGACTCGTTATTCAACTAAGGCCTTTGCCAGAATAAAGGTCTAAGCATGATTGGAAATATTGTGTACTGAGCCTAACTGTTGGCCCGAATAACGCATTTCAATACAGAGCCCTAACCAGGCACCCGGTTGTTGGAATTGGCCCTTTTTGCAGGGTTATCCCCAAACTTTTTGCTTCTTCCTCCCTTATTTTTCCTGACCTGTGTCTGTTGGCAATAGGACTCTGCGCACTTTACCACTGCTGATCAGTGCTAAAGTGCAAATGCTTTCTGTGTAAATTGTTATGTTAATTGGTTATCCATGATTGGCATATTTGCATCCCCCAGAAGTCCCTAGTAAAGTGCACTGAGTGTGCCTGGGCTGGTGATACAAATGCTACTAGTGGGCTTGCAGCACTGGTTGTGCCACCCACATGAGTAGCCCTAAAATGGTGTCTCAGGCCTGCCACCGCAGTGCCTGTGTGCAGTCTGTGAACTGCCATGTCCTCCTGGTCAGTGTCCACATTGACCAGGCCTATCTTTCCCTTTCTGTGCACATTGGTCACCCCTATGGAAGGCCCAAGGTACCCCCTTGGGCAGGGGGCAGTGTATGTGAAAGGTAGAGCATGTACTGGTGCAGGTGACATGCTCTGGTAGTGAATTACAGCCATTTTCGTTTTCACTATTGTAAGTCTATCTTGCCCCTAGACTATCATGGGGAATGCTGGCTACAGTGGCTACCAGCATATCTTCCCATAAGAGGAAGATGGGACATAAAAGTCTGGTATCCCTGAACTCAGAATTTAATAATACATCTTTTAGGAAAGGTGGTTTTTAAATCCTGTGTTTGAGAACAGCACTTTTAGAAAGTAGCTGTTCTCTTGTGTGACCTTTCTGTGTGCCTTGGCTGGTTTGTGAATTGACTGTCTGGTTTGTGAGTGACAGGGCTGGGGGATTCCAGGAGACAGAATGAGTCTGCCCAGTGGTGAATAGAGAGATTTGCATCTAGATGGGAGGAAGGAGTTGCACCTGGGACCTGAATAGGACTGTGCCCGTCCCCCACAGTGCTGGCTCCACCCCTGTGGTGCGTCTGATGTCTCTGCCCTGCACTGTGAAAGGAGAGAAGGAATCATGTCAACAAAGTGCTCCAGGGCTGTGCTTTCCCTCCACAATGCTGGCTCAACCTCCTGCTGGGTGGCTGACGACCTCGCCCCTCTCTCTGAAAGGATGGGAGAGGCCAGGAAAACAAAGTGCTCAAGGAACACCCATAACTGGTTCAGACCGGGCTCAGAGCCCTTCTGCACAAAGGGAACAAAGACTTTTAGGGGTATAAGTACAGGAGCCCTGACTACAGAAAATTAGATCATACTGGAATCAAGAAGGAACCTCTGCCAAGGAGAAAGCTGAAACTGAAGAATGAAGACTGTCCTGCTGTTGCTCTGCTGGACTGACCTGCTGTTGCTTTGCTGCCAAGGAGAGGGGAAGGACTTTGCTTGGTGCTGTGTCCCCTGTCTTAAAGGAATCCTAAAGGGCCTGAGAAGAGCTGGCTCCATGTTTTTGAAGTCCCAGGAACATAAGGACTTCACCCCCAGCTTCCCTGCACTCTGCCTAGAAAGTTGTGTCCTTTCTAGAGTACTTGGGCCAGTTGTGTTGCCTCTGGAAGTTATACCTGTGTTGGGAAGCTGGAAACCAAGCTTTTAAAGACTTTCTGCAAGTTTTGTAGCATCGCTCGCTTGCGGAGAGTGTCCCTGACAGTGCAAGGAAATTCCCACCGCTAAGAAGGGTTGAGATCGTCGCAGCGCCTGTTGCCGCTGCCAGAGCTGTTGCATCCTTCATTTGAGGGGCACACCAGACCGGTGCGGGAAGATTACCATCGCTGCGAATGTCGTCGCAGAACCTGTTGTGTCGCTGGGTGAGATCGCCGCACCGCTTGCTTGCGGACCGCATCACGTCGCTGCGAGTGTCATCGCAGAAGCCAATGCATCGAGGAGCTGCGAGAGAGAGATCACCGCTGGTCCGCGCATCATCACCCCAGAGATCGTCGCAACTCCAAAGATCATCGCATCGTGCCTTAGCGAGTGAAAACTCGCTACGGAACCTACGCACCAGAATCCATACAAGTCCGCCTTCCTACCCATACAGACCGGATTTGTCGCAACACGCCCGCTCCTGCAGCTGGGTTGTCGCATCACCTCCCCAGGGTCTCAGGAGCAATGCATCGCTTGTTTTCCACCGTACAAGCTTCAGCTTTTGAACTTTGTCGCATTTAAAAGGTACTGTTGGCTAAACGTGACGCAACTGTGAACTTTTCACGCAACTGTGAATTATTTTATCGCAACCTTAAGAACTCTTTTGCAACCATATTCTTGAACTGTTGGATTTTTGTTGTTTTGGCCTTGTGTAGTTTAGATTAAAGACCTTTATTTTTCTAAACTGTTGTGGAGTCAGTTGTCGTGTTTTCACTGTGTTACCGTGAGTGTTGGTACAAATACTTTACACACTGCTTTTGGATAAGCCTGACTGCTTGTGCGAAGCTACCAAGGGGGTGAGCAGAGGTTATCTAAAGAGTGTTTCCTCCTTACCCTGACTAGAAGCAAGGGTCCCTATTTGGACAGTGGTACCTACCTCTGACAACTAGAGACCCCCAGTTCTAACACCGGTCAAAGAAGCTAGCAACATATTCAAAAATCACCTTTAGCATAAAACAAGGTATGTGAAAACTAGTCCCTAAGGGACCCTCTTTATGTAAATACACAGCTGTGCAATTACTACCTTCCAACCCCAGAAAGTGTCTCACAACAGGAAAGCTCACAATGGACTTGCTTCGGCCACAAACTCTGCAACCATAATCCCCATTCTTGGAGAAAAAGACTCTCCATGCTGTAGAACAAATGTTCCAGCACCAGGAGAGCTTGACAGATCAATGAAATCCTTGAAGGGGTTACTCTTTTCTGGTCCCCAGAGACTTATGGTGGGGAAGTTCTCAATAATTTTGGGGGGAGCCTGCGCTGCTCCGGCAGCTCCCCCCACACCGTAGCTCCACTTTGGCAGTGACCCCCCCTTCAGGGGTCACCACACACCACAAACAAGCACTTTTTCCTATAAAATTGGGCCCGGCCAAGCATGGCATTATGGGGCACTTCCACGTGAGCATGTATACTTAAACCACGGCACCCACGCTGCTCCGAGGAGAGCCACACTGGGCCTGTTGGTGGCCATGCACCGCATTCCACTTTTTCTCGGGGGTGGCCAGGTCCCACCACGGCACCCCTTGTGCAGGTAGGACGTTGGAGAGCAGCTCAGGGAGTCGACCCCAGCTGCTCTTGTCAGCTCTCCAGATAGCCAGCACACTTGTGTGCTGCCACAAGAGCTATCCCCCCCATCTCTGGTCAGTCCACTCCTGCGCAGATGTATGGTCACCTCCTCTCCACTGATCTGCCCGATGTGTGATGCGGAGCCAGGTAATTGGACACAAGGGCTGCTTAAAGGGAGTACAACGGTGCCCCCTGACTTCCTCCACCAGTCCGGTGCCCAGGGTTGGTGTACTGGTTCCCTTGGCATCTTCACACGGAGCGCAACGGCACTCCCTGACTTTATTGAGGGCAGCTTCACAAGGGCAGGACGGCACTCCTCGACTTCCTCCACCTCTCTGGGGCCCAGACTTCGCTTCTGTGCTGATTATTGCCATGCAGTTTCACCACATCTCCCCCTCCTGGAGAGAAGTCCTCTGCCATGGGGAATGCTTGCCATGGAGGGTTATGTCGCTGATGCTACAGCTTGGGGAGGAAGGTAATTAATCCAGCCTGGCAGAGTCAACAAAGGATTGGGCTCTGATTCTGGGCAGGGTCAGAGGAATATGACATTTCGGGATGACCCATAATCGGTACAGATATGCTTCTGGACATAGCAGAATGGTTCTTTTTCCACAATGTACAGTGTACTTTCGTGCATGTCTGGAGTTTGTAGGCTTACTCCATATCATGATCCAACTCTGCATAGTTCCTTTTGTTCTAGTCCATCTGTACACAGCTCCTGGGCTGCACACAAAAGATTTCTCCCCATCACAGCCCTTACACGGGTGCACAAATGTGTGCACATGTGTCCACGTGCAATCCGCCCAGTGCCCCTTACCCTGGTTGCATCGCAGCGGCCTTATCTCACAAGGGGGAAACTAGAGGAAAACATGCACATTCCACTTTACCATGAGTTTATTGTGGGCGAGTCCCAGGTTATGCAGCTCTCCCACCGTAAAAGGTAAAAAATCGGGTGATCCCAAAAGTAAAAAATAAGTGCATCTCAGATGGTCAGAACCACATTCTCACAAGAATGAATCAATCCAACACATAACCGTCAGAGAATGCACACATTTTGTAGTCCGGATCCAATGACAGCGGTGAATTAAGACAAGACAAATATCTTTAGTACTCATTATGTAGAACCGTCTGTCACTTGCCGTTGGACTTATATACCTTCAGAGTATCTCTGCACCTTGCTAGTTGGAATACTAATATTCCTGAAACTAAAGCACCAATAGTTCTCTGTTAAACTGATGGCATTCACAATCTTGACATAGCTCTTGCTCTTTTTGCTAGCACTCTGAGGTGATGATATATATGATAATTGGGGATGGGTGAAAAATTCCACTCTGCAAGTGGAGTTTGTATAGTTTTGCCCACTTCGCGGACTTCTGACAAAACTCTGCCAACCGCTGTGTGGATGCGTTTTTTCTCATGTGTGGCTTGCCAACATTAAGTTAGTGAGCACAAGGGAAAATTTGCGTCCCCTAGTGCAATTTGTCGGTGCTAGAAGGCCTCCCAGCAAGATTTCTCAGTGCAGACGGTCGCGGCTGGTCGCAACTGTTTGCGTTGAGAAAGCTGCTGCACGAGTAGAAAATCTACTGGAGCGTCAGAAAGAAGCAACCCCATACGGCACATCACGCTGTGCAGCCTAGTAAAATACAGCACAGAACATGTTTCGGGCTAAAAATCAGCTTGGCATGCCGAATTCCTCCTGATGAAATCCTTGGAATCTTGCTGAGTTTTTATGTAACTCTGGAATCTCGTGAGTTTTTATGTAACTCTGAGGAATTTCACAGATTAAACCCCCATGAGTTCTGGCCACTGCTAGGGAAAAGTTGTCTTTTCATAAACCATAGCATAACAAATGATTATCAGAATTATATAGGTAATTCTGTAGTGGGTATAAATTTATATTACCTACTGTCGATCGCCATTAGGTAGTTATAGTTAGGACCTAGTTTCTATACTAAAAATGTTTTTTTGCTAATAACTTTGGTGGCCTTGGATGTATCTTCCCGACTTTTTTGGAACTAGTTAGCCACTTATTTCAGCTGCTATCTGGAAAGTTTCGGGGTGATCAGTCAAACGGGGGCTGAGAAAGAGGGGTTTTTCAAAATGCATTTTTCCCATAGGGATTTTAGTTACTATTACAACTCAAACCGCTACATGGAATTAACCCAATATTGGATGAAAGCTAAATCATTATCCAGAAAAAGTGCTTTTTGTAATTTGGAGTAAATCTGTTCAGCATTATTGGAGTTATTAAAGGAAAAAGATTTATGTATATCTCGAGATGCGATCCTACGTGGCAGATCCACTATGGATCCACCCAGAGAAAGGGGGGTCGCAGATGGGGGGTGTGGCTTGGACGGCAATGAAGAGAGTTGCCTTAATCCCAAGCTCCGCCAGACCCAGGGAAAAGCGGACTAGATAAGCGATCCTAGACGGCGAAACACCAAACTACAACAAAGAGAAGCGATCGGAAGACCCAGTGCACTAGAGGAACGGAGACTAAGCGATTAAAAAGAAGGGAAGAACGGAGAAACTAGAGACGATACAAAGACCTCCGTGGAGCAGCAGAGAGAGGACGATGGTGGCCGCTAACTGAAAGACTGCAGAGGAACCGAGTAGAGAAGCGCGACCAAGCAAGCATTCACCGACGCCGCTGGAGGTACGGGCGATCAGCGAGTAAGGTGGGTGGAAAGAGATACCACCACCCCAACCCCACGAACACCCCCCGTTAGCACCCCCACAAAAAAGCGGCAATCAGCAAAAGTGAAAGCGAAACAAACACGACAAAGGGGCAGCCATTTTAGACGAGGAAGGAAACAGATACCAATACCAGGAAGCAAACATCAGAGCGGCCATCTTGGGCGGGGCAAAGAATGCGCGATCGTACAAAGAAGCACCGCCGGCATTTACCGGCGCACCTGTAAGAATGGGCGATCAACGAGTAAGGGGGATGAAAAGCGAACACCCCCCACTAGTATCCCCACAAATAAGCGGCAATCAGCAAAAAAAAAACTGGAAAAAACCAAAGGGGGCAGCCATCTTAGATGAGGAAGATAACTGATACCAGCAGCAGGTAAGCAAACATTAGAACGGCCATCTTGAGCAAGGCAAAGTAAGCGCGATCGATCAAATAAGCATTACCGGCAATTACAGTCAATTACCGGCGCCGCTGAAGGAACTGCGCCCCAACCACAAGAACTCTCCCCGCTAGCACACCCACAAAAAAGCGGCAATCAGCAAAAGGAAAACTGTATCACAACAAAGGGGGCAACCAGTTTAAATGAGGAAGGAAACTGTTGCCAGCAGCAGAGAGGCAACATTAGAGCAGCCATTGTGCGCGAGGCAAAGCTAGCACGATCTCACAAAGAGTCATTAACAGGTATTTACCAGCGCCGATGAAGGAACAGGTGATCAATGAGTAAGGTGGTTAGAAGGAGAAACCTCCCCACCCCCACATACACCCCCTATGGGCATCCACAAAAACCTGCCGAAATCGAAAAGGAAACTGAAATACGGCACAGGGAGCGGACATCTTGGGGGAGAACAAGAAACAAAACTGATCAGAAACCAATGTCAGAGTGCCACCTTGGGCGGGGGCAAAGAGCAAAGACGCATGCAACAAAGGTAAAAAGGAAAGCCGCAAGGACCACAGCGCACCACTAACGCAACGGCTGCAGTGCGCCGGATCAACAAACCACACCAACAAGTGAAATCGCGCAGGCTCTCACTCGTAGACCCCAAACCCACAAAAGTAGAGTGCAAAAAGAGTAACAAAAGGATACCAGCGCATCTCGCCGCAAGCCACAGAGAGCACCTAAAGAAGAAGAGGATCAAACACAGAGGACTAAAAAGAAGAGAATAGCGCCACACAATCAACAGCCCACCACAACCGGACACTTCCAAAGAAATGGGGAATCACTTTAAGACACACATCAAAGCGCCCTGGTGAACAAAAAGTCAAGCTGAGCATAATAATATAGATAAACCCTGCTAATCAAAGCGAATCACAGTGAGCATGTCACACAAGGGCAAAAAAACAGTAGTTTTGAGCTTTAACAAAGGCCAAAGAAAGAAAGTTGCGTGCCTCAAGCAAGTAGAGACCCACCCAGAATGGCTGGCAATCAAACCACAAAGAAGAACAGGCCAGAAAGTCTGTTGGATTCCCCCCTCAAACAAAAGCCGGACATTAACAGCACATTGGATAGCATCCTCAAAAAACTGGCAGAGGTCCATGCCCTTGCAAAGTCATACGAAATTACCAACAGACGCAATCCAACTCGAATTGGCCACAGTTAGAGCAGATATACACACAGCAAACAACAGACTGTCAGAGGTAGAACAACGAGTGAGTGATATCGAAGACAAGTCGCTCATCACAAAAAAAAACATCAACACCATAGCTTGTGTGACTACGGCCCTTCAGAAATAAGCGGCAGAATTTGAGGACAAGAACAGAAGAGGCAATATAAGGATACTAGGTGAACCAGAGGGGGAAGAAGACAAAGCAGGATTGTGCGTAAAACCTATCCAAGATCTTATTCCAAAGCTCACAAAACTTAACTTCGAGCACCCCTTTGAACCGGACAGAGCATACAGAGTACCAGCCTCCAAATCAATGAACTGGGCAGGCCCAAGACCAATAATCTGCAAACCACTAAGGTCACACCACACAGACGCAATATTTGGAGTAGCGAGAAAGAACCCAAATCTACAATGGAATAGTCACAAGATAATCCTAACACAAGACTACTCGAAACCAACAGTGGGCATACGAAAAGACTTCCTAGCACAAAGAGACAAACTTAGAAAAGAAAACATTTTATTTTCCTTTATGGGCCCCACTAAATTTAGGATCAGCAGGAATGGAAGGTCACACACATTTGATGACCCCAAGGAGCTTTCGAGAAACCTGCAAGGGCCAACCGAACAAGAGATGTAAACTACCACCACGACGCCGAGCAAAAGAAGAGCCTCACAAGATCAACTAGCAGAATAAACTGACCAATAGACACAGTTTACAAATCTTAAACAGGTACTACCTCAAACACAGATAAGGGTCAGAAAGTAAAGGCCAGAGGATCTAGAAAGATACAGGTGAAGTACCTGGACAACACATGGAAATGACCGTATCCTTTTTAAAGACATGGGCAGAAGAGATTTTCTCTTTTAATGACTCCCAAAAGACACCTAGCACACAGAAAATAACTGTGACCTCTACCTGCAAGACAGTCAGCAGCGGCACTAACTAAACAGTACCTCAGCAACGCAACAAAGTCTACCTCAGCTTAAAAACAAGAACACAACGAGACACAGACGGAAAATGCAGACAAGAATGAAGAAAGAAACAATAATAAAAGAGGACTTCCAATAGCAGCGGCAATATCCTTTACTGGTACAAGGTTTTTTTAGACCATTAAATGACTGAATGGACACATAATAAACGACTGAATGGACACATTCGTAACTGAAACTAACACAATGTAGCAAGACAATCATCCCTGGGAAAAGGCGGGCGGGGGGGATCTTGCCGTCGCACTTCTTCAGCACGAGGATTTAGAGGGAGGGAGGGAGGGGGAGAAGGAAGGGAGTATTGTGCCTATCGTCATGTATGTCTAGTTTGTCTTGTCCTGTGCTCCGTCCGTTTAGTCTGTCCTGTCGTCTTGTACTGTCCCGTATATGGAGGTGCCCACACAACAACAGCAAGTAGTAGTGAACCCTTAACTGCGCAAATGAAACTCTCCGCACAGATGACACGGTACTACCATAGATACACACCCTCACAAGCGACAGCCCAGGCTAAACACCTCAAAGAACAAATAGGGGAACAGGAGAACTCACAGAAAGGAACAAGCAATGACACATGACAGCAACACACCCATCCCACTGAGAAACGGCCCCACGCTACAAACAGACCTAAAAATAGTGTCACTCAACTTGAAGGGTCTGAACCACCCGATAAAGAGGAAAAAAGTGCTAGACTACCTAGCAAAGACAAAAGCCGACATCACACTAATACAGGAGACAAAACTATCCAGAGAAGAAGCCAGCAAACTCAAGGCAAGGTGATAGGACAAGTAGCCTGCTCGCCAGCGGTAGGCAAAAGGAAAGGGGTAGTCACACTGATCAACAGAAACTCGAAGATATCCATTGAGAAAGAACTAATTTACAAAAAGGGGGGACCCGGTGTCCCTCAGAACCTGGGTATGTAACAGTTCAACAAAAATTGGTTCTGTTGGGGAAGACAGGTTATTTGAACAATGCTCATAGATGCAAGTGAAAACAAATCAGCTCTCTGATACAGGGACTAGTGTTTAGTGAGAAATCAATTGCTCAAAACACGGAAGAACAAGGTTATAAGTTCAAAAGTATTGTATTGTACATGATAATACATGATTGCTTCTATACAAAACTGAATTACTTCATTCGTAAATTAATTTATACATACATAGCAGGACCGTGATAAACAATTTTTGTGACTTTTTGTGAAAGAGTGCTCAGTGAACAGGATAATATATACAGTGTGGAAAATAAATCTATACAGATGTATATACAGGTACAGTTAGAGTATGGTCAGATGATGGTTTGATCTCAACCAAGGATTCCTTTGATTACTGTGGGAATCCTGGTGATTCTGAACCTATGGATTCGTCGACGTTTCAACCCTTGTGTGCCCCTGTAGGTGGTCACGGCGGGTCTTTCTCAAGACTGGGGGGAAAAAAAGGGGACGGTTCAAAGATCAAAGCAGGGGTTTCCTTGGGTTGATCTAGTATGGCTCAGTGCACTCTCGCATCTATCGCGTGTGTCTAGAAGCTTCGGGGGTAATCTCACTCTCTGGTGCCGGTAACTGCAGTTACAAGGGTCGAAACACATCGATATACAACAAAACCACTGGCACACCAGCTCAAACACCCATACAGCCACTCACACACCATTAACAGACCCACACAAGCACTCACACACACACTCACACAGTCACGTACGCTGCATGCGGCCAACCCCTCACTGTGCATAGCCTTTGGGGATTGACTGCATGCAGGGGGTTTTCTTTCAGGCCTGGCCACATCTCAGGCCCTGCTGCCTAACTCCCACCCTGCACAGTCACAGGCCATGCAAAGTGTGAGTTTGGCTGCATGCGGGGGTGGGCTGCAGAGCCTGGTCAAATGTTGCACATGGCATGGGGTCGGCTGCATGTGGGGGGTTGGCCGCAGGCCTTACGCCAGAGTTCTTTAAACGGTGGCGCGCGCCCCTCCAGGGTGGCGCGACACCATCTCAGGGAGGGCGCCCTCCACCCTAAGGCTTAGGTTGATGACACTTTACGCGGGCTCCGTTCAGTAACACATGTTTACTTCCTGACATCTGCTCTCAACAAGTCCAGTAAAAGTGGGCCCATTTGAGCCAACATTTCCGTCAGCAGCACCTTGATGCGAGCAAGCCGTGTATATGTTGTTCTTTGTTTTTCATTCCAGTGCTTTAAAAATTTCACTCACTTTACGTGTGCATAGTGTTGTTAAGGGCAGTGTTCCTTAACGCTAATGGCTTTGATGCGCTTAGGAATGTTTTGTCAGGGTTCAACAGCTATGCAGATGTATACATTTTTCTGCATAGCACTTTTAACCTTTTTTTTCTCTGGCTTGTCTTGAGACATGCCATTTTAAAAATTAATGGATGAATTTGTTTTCATGATTGGGTGAATTTGCTTTACCTTTATACATTTCCCTTAATATTTTTTAAGGGTTTCCTTAATTTAGCAATTGCCACTTACTCAGTCTGCACTCGTTCATTCTGATGAACTGCTCAACTTAGGCCCTAATTACAAGTTGCTCTGTTCTGGTAAGGTAAACATTTTGCAAGTAGGATGGGGCCTATTCACATACTGCATTTTTCTAGTGTATTTAGAAGTACTTCAAACCTATAAGGAGGGAGGGGCCTTGGGGAGTGGCTGGAAGAAGGGTCATACTTACTACTTAATGAATAAGAGTAAGAAATTGTCCAGGAAGGGTGAGGGATGGGGTGTAGGCATGGATATGTACACAGCCATAAAAAATAAGTCCATTGTTATTCACAAAATGCAATTCTAAAGTTACTACGGCCAAAAAGGGACCCAAAACAGTAGGAAATAACTCCAGTTCAGAGGTGGAATAAGTTCAGCAACACACATGGCCAACCTCTGGTGCTTCCACAACCTTCAATAGACAATAATGGCTGTAGGGATTTAAAATGAAACCTCATAAGAAATAATGCTAAATTAATTGTTATTATTTAGTGGTGGTTGGCACCAATCCTGCACCCACCCCGGCTTTTGCTGTCCATAGGATTGGGTACACATGGGGGGGTAGGATGCCAAAGCCAAAGCACTGCGGGGGTTGTGTGTCCGCTGGGGTTTTGGGCACAGAGGCTGGCCGCCGGCCAGGCCCTGTTCCCAGCCCTACACCACACACAGTAATGGGCATCTCACTTTATGCAAAAAAACTGAACTTTACCGATAAAACCAAAGGTTAAAGGGATGGTGTAGTGTGGAATTGAAAAGATATTTCACTTTACGTTAAGAAAAAATTAGAAATTCACTGAAAAAGCACAAAGGGTGTAAGGTATGTTATAGTTTTTAAAAAAAACTTTATTTATGAAATTTTTCACACCAGAACTGAGCGGTTAATAACAGAATCCTTCGAGATGATATCCATCGACTTATTTCTATTATATACATTTGAGTCCTGAACACATATCACAATTAGTTATACTTTACACATTTATGGCACAGCAGCACACCCAGCGTCATATATAGTTAGGGTTGTCCCAAGCATGCGACTGCTACTATCAGACCCATTAGCCTGCTCACTTCCAGTCCCCTTTGGATTTAAGAATTCCCTACATAACTCTCTCCAGATTGCAATGCCCTCCTCTAGCTTCTCAACCCTGCGACAGGCTTTCATATGCAGTTCCTCCACCAGAGACCACTCTCCCACTCTCCTACATCCCTTAATCAACTAATAAACGATGGAGCCCAGGGGGGCGCGCACTACACCCTTAGTTCTCACTTAAGATTGTTTCCAGCTGTACTAATCGATGGGGCACGACCTGTCCCTGCCATACACTCACCGTTTAATTTAAAAATATAACAAAAGTGCATATGTAATGTAGCCATTTTTCATGCTTGTTTAATACATCATGTACTCAGCAGGTTGGTTTGGCAACTTACTCCATAGTAATTCATATTGTGTACAGTTAATAACTTTTTCCTCCGAGCAGTTTGCTCTAAGCCATGGGCAAACAGCATTCAGTGGGCAGATGCTCAAATGGCTCAAAAATGATAATGGGGTGGGTGCATAACTCCGAAACCACTAAATTAAAAGCCCATCAAATTTTAATGGCAAAGCAGCTTTTCAACCATTCAGTGTTTATTCAGTTCTTGGTTTGGTGAATTTTCACTTAGCTCTTTTGGAGATGTAACCAAAAATGTAATTCTTCATGGCATGTGCCCGAACTATGCTTAATATCTGATATGGTTACCCATCACTGGAAAAACAAGTATAATGGATCTCTTCTCTGTGGTCTACAGCATATTGCGAGTGACGAGGAGCAGGCACCTCACTGTTTGCAATTAATACCTGGTTGCAGTGAAAGCTGGTAGTTCCACTACTCCTTGATTTGTACAATCCTGTGGGCCAACAGGACCTGGGCACCTAGCGGCTCTACAAGTGCCCTATTTGTAATTGTGATCTGGCCACTGGGTCCACTCACTCCTCCACAGTTCACGGCACATGGTGGAGAACAATTTTAAGACAGATATTTCTGTATAATAGGCTGAGAGCAAATGACTTAGGGGACTGATGAAGGGCAGTTGGCTCAAGCTACTGTCCGGTTTAACAGCCTATGTTCCCTCATATGACAGCGTGCAATCAATTAAGTGACTACCATTTTATTTTTACTAAGTGAATGGAATTCAAGTGGAAATGGTGCTGTGAGTCTCAGAAGGAAAATACAAGAAAGTGAGAGCTATGAAGAAGGCTGTTCTTGTCAGTGACAAGGTTGACAGCCTTTGAGAATGTGGCCCTGAACCTAAATATTTGATACAATATTTTTTGTTTTTGCATTTACATGTACAGATGGTGCCATGCTTATTTTGTGCCAGCAGCAAATGGGCAGTTATGTGAATTACAAGTGTGGCTAGTTCACAAAATGTGCTGCAGTCACATTTTGCTCCCAAGTTAACGCTTCATCGTGATCCTGCAACAAAGTGCTTGGAAGGTTGGGTATCTCCAGTCTTGCGAAAAGGCGGAAGAGAGCGTTTGATGATGGCAAATTTTTGCAGCTTTTCCATGCCTGTTTGGAACGGAAGGCTTACTAGCAATGTACGCAACTCAAGACTTATATTTCTTTCTTACTTTAGTACCTCTGTAAGGTGCCACTTGTCGCCTGACTGAATAATGTCTGCACCTTATGTGGCATACAGTTATATAGTAATACAATCAGAAGCATAAAGACAATGGACACAAATGACAACATGATTAACATTATGACTCAACTGGATCAGTAAAACCCTAGTAAAAACAAATTGCACACATTTTGTCTTGGAAATGTTTGATTTGTACTGTGTAATAAGCCTCTGTCATTTAAACACACCCACTCACAAACCTCCAGTTTACTAAACACTCTTACTGTGTTTAACATTATTTGCCGGATATGGCTTCGGATATGCGAATGGCGGTCGACTATGTAGTGTACCAGAGTCAGGTAGTGGGGGGGGGGCCGACATCTAAAAAAAATTCAGGTGGGGGGGTCCACTGAAAAAAGTTTGAAGACCTCTGCCCTTCGCCCAACTGCCCGCCACGCGCAGTTGAAGGCCATGCACGACTGCAGCTGGGTTAATGTATGGTAATTAAATATTACTTTTTTTTTTTTTTTTTTAAACAAGAAATTCACTGAAAAAAACAAAAGTTACAGGGATGTTATAGTTTGGAAATAGCATTAAAAATGTAAAAATTCACTGAAAAAAACAAAAGATTACAGAGATATTATAGTTAGGAAATAAAATTTTAAAAAACTTTAGAAATTCTCAAAAAAACAAAGTTATAGGGACGTTAAAGTTAGGTTTAGATTTAACACACATAAAACCAGTGAAATTCAGCAGTTATAGTTATCTCAAGAAACTATAATTGGTGCCCTAAAGTAAATATAACTCACGTCCTCGGCCTGCACTGCTAGTTACCTCAAATATTACACTCCAGGTGATCGACGACTTAAGAATGAGCCTACAACCAACATAGCAAGTCGTCACCAAAAGTATTCCAAGTTCCTCAAGCAGCTGTCAACCCAATCACGCCAGCCCATGTCAAGCGCATCAAACACTACCATCCCTAAAGTATTGAACAAGTAGGCTGAAGTCCTACACTGTTGCAGTTCCAGCTGACAAGAAGAACCAGTGACTTCTTGATGATCCTGGTAGTGAGAGAACGTTTTGACCAAGACCAGTCCACCCCTGAGGTATGTCCGAGAGACTAGGCAGAGGCCCCTCAGTGGTTTTTCAACTGCCTCAAAATAGGCACACACACAGCTACAGCGCAGGCCACAAGCAGTCCCGTGGCAACCCAAACAAGGGGCCTCCCCCAAGCATGAGAGTTGGACTTGGATATTGCCCCACTGACAGACTCCAGGATGCAGTAGGACATCGAACGGAGATTTCAATAGGTCACAGCACACCAAGACTGTCTTCAGTTAATCAAGCAACACTGAGACTGTCTGATGCACCAAGTTTTCTGAACTTTTGAGACTTACGACAAACTGTTCTCAGGATCAGCAGAGTGAAACAGCTTCAGACCATGGACATTTCCAACCGTAGGCTGCCAAGTGATGCTGAGGTATTCAAATGCATTTTGTCTTCTGAACCACTCAGGTTAAATTATGGATGCCTGTGAAGAGGTCCTGTTGCAGTCTGGCTCATCAGCCACATGTCCACTGCTGTCCCGCTGATTGATTCAAGATGCTGACCAACCCTGTGGTGTTAGTTTTAAGGTAGTTTACTCCCACAGGTTGGACTGGTGTTTATTTTGTTCTTCAATAAAGTTAGGAAGGAATGCAGTGTCCTGCTGGACACATTCTACTGTCTCAGCAAGCACTTGTTTTACCAGCCACTCCCCCGAGGGCTGGCCACACTTACACCCCACCCCCATTCAACGCAGGCATCACAAGAACAAGAGATGTGCGCCTTATAATAAAGTGCCCGAGTGCACGTGTTTGTGGCCAGTTAACCAGCAGACCCTGTCTGTGTGAATCATTTAAGGAGCATGTGGGCCTAGGGCCCACAACGCTACAAACATTAACAAATGTGCAAGATTTGGGGAATTCATAAATGTTTTTAGCAGTTCCTTTTTCCGGATATGATCTTAGGTTTACTCATGCAAAGGGTAGGAGTAAGTTGGTAAAAGATCAAAAAGTGGAGTTAACATGGCCAACATTGGTAGGGAAACAGTTTTCTTTATACCGAAAATGTTCACAGTGGAGAAACAAAACAGTAACGCGCAAATGTACATGTTTACGTTTGCACACACGCAAGCAGCTGATTGATGCTGCATTCACCATGGAATTTGACAGTTACTCCCACGGACAGTGAAAGAAACACAGCAAAGTAGATCCAAATGATTTAGGGTAATGAAAGGAAGTGGGGGCATAGTTTCAGAAGAAACCAAAATGGCGGAGTAGAGAGCGGATTGACTAATAAATCACAAGCTTGCCAAGGAGTGAGGAGGACACACACACTGCTGCAAGAGCAGAGTAATTCATCTTGGAGAATTGACCAACTGTGACATCTAAAAATAAAAGCACAGCTACCAGGTTCTGATTTACTGCACTAATGAAAGAGCTGACTTCAAAGAGATTTAGGAACTTGAGGACATTCAACATTCTCTGTTCAATGCCTCAAGGAAAGTTGGTGATGAAAAATGAGGATAAACTACGACTTTCTATGTGAAATGAGCAAATGGGGAGTGGAAGAGAGAGGCAAATACTTTCACAGCTCAGCCTCCCCGCACCACGGTGGCTGTGAGGGACAATGCCACGCCCCTGCAGTCCACAAACAAAGAATCAAGCGCTTGACAAGTGAAAAGTAGCCGCTGAAGCGACTCCCTAGTTGTTTATTGTAGTATTTATATAATGACCATGACGCGAAGTACATCACCCTTTGGACAGACTAAGCAGCCTTACAGACTTAAGGAAATAACACTGCGCTTCAGATTGCAAATATGTTTTTATAGCACTTCAAACTGCATTTCTGCGGTTCCTCTGATATTTAAATAACAGATATCACTATTATCCACTTTAATAGTCCACAATTTACCAGCTTTGGAAGGACAAAACTGTGAGTCAGCCTGTCACAATTCCAATTTGTGACCTGTAGATCATGGCATGCCCCAGCAACAAGCATTTATGTCACTGAGCCATCCTGCTTATTCATGAAGGAAGAGCTGGTTCAATAGCTTAGGTGGCTAGTCCTTGTCATAGTGTAGCAAAGCTTTGCTCAATCTCCAAACGTCTGAATGTTACAAAAATGTACATAGTTTATCATTAAAATCTAAAATGGAAAACGAAGTGATGCCAGCTGGGAATGAATATCGAATAATCAAGCCCTTCAGCTTTTGTCCTTTGGGTTTACTGTGAACATCACCTATTTTTAGACAAATAAGCATCAGATATCTCTCCTAGTGGCCCAAGTCTTGTGCTGATTGGAATAGAGCATGGGTACTCGCAAACACTTCCCCGAAGGGGCCGCAACGTAGTGACTGTGGAATGCCTGAGGGCCACACGGATGCCAGCAATGCGAGGCTCGGGTTGATGAAAGGTGGGCGTAGGGGGATTCGAAGCAAATGCATGGTGTGGACAACGAACCGAGCCTTCACATGACTTCTTTCTGCCACTAACATTCTATTCTCATGCACAAAGTATTAAAGTCAAAGCATTAACTTCTAATGTAAAACATGAGAGGGAATGAGGTACACATCTGGTGGCTGAATTGTAAAGTGTGAAACCAGAAAACCAGGTATCAGTCCTGGCCTCCCCACTTGATGAAACTGTGTGATTCTAGGCAACTTGTTAATTTCACTTTGCCTCCTATTTCTTCATTAGCACATACGAGAGCCCCTTAAAAGATAGGAGTTCAGAATGTGTGCTGTACAAAACATTCTCTTGTGTTTTATTTAATAAACTATGGTGGAGTTCCAATTATATAATAACCAAGGCTACACACAAGGTGCACCTGACAAATGACTTGCCTCTTGGTACACTAATGGCATTGTTTTAGAAAGTGGACAGCATGAATGTTTCCATGATCAAGTTTGAAAACTTTTACTTCTAATAAACGCCTCTCAATGCAGAGATCTATTCTGATCTACTAAGGTAAAACTCTCATGCATGTTGATAAAATACACTTTTTGAAGTTGAAGTGCAAAATGTCTTTAAAACTAAAGTGTTCCTAAAGATAAGTTGTCTATGACACCTTCTTTTCTTCTTTATCGTTATTTTAGTAAACGTGTAAATAAAGTATGCCTGTTTGGTTTACAGCTTACTAAACGTTCCTGCTCTATCAAGTGAACAGCAGCCCAATGCTGCTGTTCACCAGGGGCTGCAATTAAAGGTCAGGAGAGCCACATGCGGCTCCCGTGCCGCACTTTGAGTAACCCTAGACTAGAGCCATGATCCTTATGCTTGTCACTCATGGCAATCCATTAGAAATTTGCAAGTGGTCTAAAACTAATCTTCCTTGCAAATCAGTGATTTAAACATGTTGATCAAATTTATCCAACCAGAAAATGAATCTACTAGCTACTGATAACAGATCACATCCAATTCCAACCAAAAAATTAATCTACTAGTGACTGAAAAGAGATCACATCCAATTCAAACTGCTTCCGCAAACCTGTAAGGCAAACTGCAAGCAGAGCACCTCTATTGGAGCTTGGCCTTTCAAAGTTATCACTAAACTAGGTCCTTCGGACCCATCAGTGAAAAGGTCCACTTTATATCCACGATCACGAAATCCAAAGTGAGTAAAGGGAAGAAGCTGGAATCTTAAGGTATTCAATCCAACCTACATCATATATCGGCGCCATTGGGGTTTACTCGGTTCACCCTGGAGCAGGAATTGGAATGTATTCGCCAGGACAGAAGCGATACACTACGCCCCAGAATTCCAGCAACAGGAAAACCCCAAACGCCAAGCGACGAGAACGCAGAAAAAGCAACGCAAGGCGCAAAATCCAAGAAGCGAAACTACAAGCGGTGGAACTCAAGCAAAAAGAAGTAACAGAAGTAAGCAAATGTTCTCATACACTGGACAATGGTCTATCTGTGATCAACTTAACCACTACTGCCTTTTCTGATTTAGAGATTGGTATCTTGTCAATGGGATTGTCATTTAGTCCCCCTAGCAACTTTAATTACGCAGACACAAGAATTGACCTTTTTAAATTCACGCGTAAGCTTAAGCTGCAAAAACACTTTGCTAGTAGCAAATCACGCAACATTGCTAGAAAATCCAGGGTTGCGACATCTACTACGGGGTTAGCAGTGAATGATATCCAGCTGATGCAGGATTTGGAAATGTTACGAGCGGAAGCCCCTAACTCACAGAACACACAGGGAGATGAGAATGCCCAAATTGGTAGGTTAACTAACTTTAAACCACGCTCGACATTCACCCCGGTAACACCCTATGACAATATTGACATTTTCCATGATGCCACCATAAAACAAGTAAAGGCATTGCATGTAAAGACTTTAAAATCTAACCAACACAATCAGAAGTGTAACAATGAATATCAGAGACTGGTGAAGTAAATACATATGGATGGTAACATGATAGTCAGGCAATCTGACAAAGGTGGAAACATCGTGCTCTGGCCCAGGAACCTCTATATGGAGGAGGCATACTTTCAATTGAATGACCCAAACTGCTACAAACATTGTGATGTGGGTGCACTGAGAAAAGCACAATCAGACTTTCATTCCTTATTGATGGGCTGGCGCTCGAGTGGGCTCATCAGCATGGATGAATTAAAATATCTAAAGAATGATCACCCAATTACCCCGTGCTGTACTTAATCCCTAAAGTGCACAAAAACTCTGTTAAACCGCCTGGAAGACCTATTATTTCGGCGTGTGGGGGGTTATTAGAGAAAGCTACTACCTATATTGACTCTGTTCTTCAAGAACATGTCTTGGCACTTCCTTCCTACATCCAGGACTCGAGTGACCTTTTGAGGAAAATTAGTGAAGTGCAATGGGAGAAAGACTATTGGTTGATTACCTTAGATGTTTCATCGCTGTACACCAGCATAGTGCATGCAGATGGGATGAGGGCTGTGCAATTCTACCTGGGCAAACGTCCGATCGAACTAGCTGAGCACAACAAACTGTTACTCATCATGATCAGCTTCTGGTTAAACCACAATTTTTTCATGTTTCTTAACCAGTACTATCAGCAGGTTAGAGGTGTCGCCATGGGGGCCTGTTTCTCTCCCAATTATGCCTGTCTGCATATGGGATACTGGGAGAGGCAGGTCCTCCATGGTGATCATCTCGAAATCTGCTCCCGCCATATCATACGATGGTATAGGTACATCGATGATATTCTGATGATCTGGCGGGGGACACATGAGGAAGCTGTAAGATTCATTGAAACCCTGAATAACAATGCATACAATCTGGCCTTTACATCTCACATTAGTCAGACGAAAGCACATTTTCTAGATGTTACATTAGAGGTCAGTCAGGACAGGTTGGAGACTAAACTCTACAGAAAGCCTACTGCGGGTAACACCGTGCTGCACGCTGACAGTCACCATCCCCCGCACTTAATAAGGAGCATCCCCTATGGGGAGATGCTCAGAATTAGGTGCGTCTGCAGCACAGACACTCACTGCAAAGCAGCGTAAGCAGCAAGCAAACAGAGGTTTCTGGCAAGAGGTTATGCAGAGAACTTAAGATACATAGCCATTAAAAAAGCAAATGCCCTGTCCCGAAATGATGCACTGATCCACAAGAAAGCTCAGAGGTCCACAGATCCCATTGTTCAACAGCCAACCAGACTCATATGGACCTACAATAGGCAACACGGGGCACTCAGGAAGATAATCAACAAACACTGGAATTTGATTAAGCTCGACCCAGTGATTGGTGAACACATGCCCCGTAAACCAGCCATCACCTTCAGAAAGGCATATTCCTTACAGGATGCTGTAGTGAAATCTAGTCCGGAGGTGATCCCCCCCAAAAACTGGTTGGCAGCTAGCCGAGGCTTTAGAAAATGTTCGAGCTGCAAGGCATGTTCACAGGGACTCAATAAAACCGAGTACCTTACGGCATTTTCCACAGTGCCCCGTAAAATTAACAAACAACTGACATGCAAAACCGAGTACGTGGTCTATGTGCTGGAGTGCCCATGTGGCCTGCAATATATTGGTAGTACCAAATTGCAGGTCCACAAAAGGGTTCTCCAGCACATTAGGGCTATTAATACCAACGACGTCACGTACCCAGTTGCGAGGCATTTTAGGGAACACCACGACAACAACAGTGAACTCCTTAGATACTATGCCATAGATACTGTAGGTCCCCTGAGGAGAGGTGGCAATAGAGAAGGCATTTTAAGAGCATTAGAGACCAGGTACATCTTGGAAATGGATAGTAAGACCCCCAATGGCCTCAATTCAACAGAGGATTTTTATACGTGCCTATAAATATCTTCTAATGCCATCCGCTTAGGAGTCACCCCCCGTTGTTTTGGTGGTGTATATATATCAATTGCTTACTATCTGATTTACAATACTGGTTACTATTACAACTATACATGTGTCAACAAACTAGGTTGTATAGTATGATACCCATGTAATGTTCACACCTGATTTACTCCAGATGGAAGTTGCATTAGGCAGCATGCAACCAAAATTCAAGTCACAAAATCTTTTGCTTTGTCACATTTGGTTTTGTTTGTACACATTATTTTATTTTAACATTTATTACACCAGTACTAATAACATGGACTATGAGGTGAGCAGAGAAGAATTGCATAAAACCTTAGGTTTTTGATTTGTATATATGATAGTCTATATTGTACTATATTAGCATTATTGACACCAGGATTTTTGAGTGCAGAATTAGTATGGCAGTGTATTGGAACACAATGTCATCTGGTCTGATAAGCCAATCCTAATCAAATGTATTATATTATATGTATATAGTATTTTTTGTTACTCTTGTTCGAAAATGTAAAATATATGAATTATTTATCTATAGGATTTTATAGTGACATGTGATTATTGGCACTGGCAAACTTTCGGACCATAATGTATTTAAACAGTAATTAGTAGAAAAATGAAATGCTTTCATTTTTTCCTGCACTTTACGCAAAATGTTTTCTATGTACATTAAGGACATCTCCCTCCTACTATTTTGGCCAATCAAATGTACTGGTTTTTCATGCACTAGCACTTTAAATTTAGCTAATTTCTCTCGGTGCGTCATGTGACCAAGGTCTCTGTGTAGGCCGAAACGTTATGCTGGCGAGGTGTGCTGAAAATTAAAAAACTCACCTGCACTCTGGGTCTTCCGTTTCTTCCTTTTGCTGTGGCTCCGGATGGTGGGCGCATTGTTGAGAGGAAAACGAGTGAAATTATATATATATATATATATATATATATATATATATATATATATATATATGCAGGCAAAGCGCGAAGACTGAAATCCGGAGCCCCAGACCCAGAAAACGACACGAGTCCCAGAATCAAGGCAAGTTCTTTAATTTCTTAAGGCAAAGGCAGCATACAAGATTGACGCGTTTCGGGCGGTTGCCCTTGTTCACAGTATATATATATATATACATATATGAGAATTTTGCTGTCTGGACTGCAGTGAAGGAGAGTTAGTATTCAAAGAATTAACCCTGCATCAGTTCATCCATACTGGTTGTATGACAGAAGCACGCATGGCTAAACTACATGGGCTTCAGTTACGCGGCCCAAACAACGACACCGAGCCCTAAAAACAACTCTAACCCCCATGAGCCCTAAAAACAATCCGACACCTGAGCCCTAAAAACAACTTCAACCCCTTGAGCCCTAAAAACTACCTCCACCCCTAAAAACTAGACCCCACTCTCCCAAAACCTCACTTACCAAACCGTGTTCCGGAGCTCCCTCTCCTGATACTTTCTCTGCTGTGCTCGCCCATTCATGCTTGAGAATGTGCACTGAATTGATAACGCATATGCTTGGTTAAGGAATATGCATGGCTACGGCAAGCATGATTCTGCTTGCAGGGAAACGGCACGCATGGCTCAGCCCACGTTGTATAGGCTGATTCCCCATCCTGACTACATGAAGTGGTACACCAATTGTAATGCAGTCAAATAATTAGCAACAAACGTTCTATGAAGGATACCTCTAAAAATCAGAATCTGGTCATAACTAGAAACAATTACAAGTATGAGGGTGAAAAAAAGACCTATCAGATTAAATAGACCTAACAATGTTATAGGAATGTGTTATGTGCGTAAAACTGTTTTGGTTGTGGTCAAGGCGGTCTAAAAATCTATCCCCTGTCTGTTGCCAGCCACTGTTTGAGAGGAAGCGGTGTCAGAAGGCTTATTTGGGATGCAACCATGTCCTGCAGAGAGAGGTGTAAGCAAAATCCCTCTTGGCCGCAGAGCTAGTAAATGTTGGAGGCTCTCACAGATGGGGTGTCTGTGCTATACTGAAGATGAGTTTCTGGGACTGCCCTAATGCTTGCTGCAGGGTAATGTGCTAAGGATGTGTGGACATGGCCTTGTGGTGCAGATGGAAGGCCAGTAATGCCTCTATTAGCTGAGGTGCTAATATGTATTGGCCCTTCATTGAGCAGTGGGCAGGGACTATCTGAGCAATGCTGACATTGTTCCTCTTAGTCTGCACCAGTAAGCTCTTTGTTGTGTTGTATTGACACCAGCATGCTGTGATAGGATAATGCATCATTTTACAGAGGGAAGAAGTGTAGTTACTCCAACATGCTGAATGAGTGTCTTCTTGTGCTGCTTCCACTCGGGCATATATATTAAAAAAATAATATTCGGTATGGGAGGTTTACTTCTAAATATAACCGTAAAAGATAATTCTATGCTGTATCCGTGAATGATAAAGAAGGTCTAGATTAGCCCATATATATACTTGAAAGGTTGGGGCCACAATTCCAAACTATGCACCTTGACAACACCTATAAAAATTCACTGCATACACTCCAGGCAAGGGACTCTTGGTAGAGCTGATGCAGGTGAGCTCTGCTAACCTGTAGCTTGCAGGGAGCAATCTCTTATTCCCCTTGAAACAAGGTACATCCAAAGGGCTGTATTACCATATTATACAGCAGGCGTAGTCAGTAAGAATGCAGGGCCTGATCATGTTTCCAGCGTGGTGTCCACTCTATATTCCTCATGAATTAAGGTACATCCAAAGGGCTGTAGTTCCAGATAATGCAGCAGGCGCAGTCAGTCAGAATGCCTGATGGTGCAAATCAAGTTTCCAGATTGTCAATCCTTCTTTTCTCAGTTTTAAGCAGCAGAGCTGAGAGGCTCTGCTCCCTCAAATACGTATTCAGCGTTCTCTGGGGTCAAGCAGGAGAGCACTCCTGTCCAATGAGGTGTAGGGCAATACCACAGAGCATGACCACTTCCTCCAAAGTGTGGCATTGGACTTGTCCCAGAAAGCACTCTTTCTCCACAATTCAACATATTCGAACTCTCAGCAGAGCAGAGCAGCAACGGCCAATTAAACCTATCTCCAGGATGCTCATTTTCATGGCTTTCGTCCTTCTAGCATTTGTAAATACCTTCCTTAAGCCTGCCATCTGGCTGGATTCAAAGAGTAGGGATGTAAATGGAACTCGTTTCTCCTGCCTGTCTCCTCCTTCCACTGCAGATTATTGTTTACGATCCCTCCCCTGTCTCTGGCATTCCTATGGAGCAGAAACCTCTACTCCCAGAATGGCTCTTTAACCCCAGGGTGTACTTATCACCTCATCAAAGCAGCCTGGCTAATCCACCTAACTCTGATCAATCAGGACTGATCACTGGAAGGCTGAATTTTGGTTTACAGACAAGAAAGTCTTATAACTTCTTGTCTGTACATTTTTAGGACAAATTCAACAACAGTATATTGTTGGATCTATCAATACCATTCTATTGAGTTCTTGAATGATAGTATTCGGATTCTCCTGGCAGGAATTATTAAAGAATAACTTCTTGCCACGTTAATTTATGTGGCTGGGGATTTGCAATGGGGAAAATGACTTGGGCCATTTTTCCAGCTCAAGGGCATATAAACATATTTTGTAAGGGGCCTGCCTATATCTACAGGACCCCACACCCCTGCAATACTTAGGGGAGACTTTAGGGGCTCTGAATATGTAAACATATTGCAGATCCTCACTCCACAGTACTCCTAGCACAAAAGTCGATTATAGGAAGCACCTTACCTCAATGTTGGAAGTGAAATGTGCAATTTCACTAAATCCAGGGCATATAAAAACTATTTTATAAGGGTCCTCTTTAAAAATACCTGACTTCCCACCACTGGACCACCTAGGGGAGACCCTGGGTGTTCTGAATAATCCAGAATATTGTAGTTTGTTAATTTTTAAGTGACCCAAACACTAAACTATATTATGTGTCAGCAGAATAATTCATCACCCAAAGGCCAGTTTATTAAAAAAAAAAACACTATAGCAAAAAGTAACAAAAGTTAGTCAAACACATGACAAACCAAATTACTGACAATTTACAGGTGTAAAAAACCTTGAAGACCAGCAAGAGAGAGAAATCCTCACTTTGTTGCAAAACATTGTAAGCATTGCTGGAAATAAATGGGCCTTAAGCAGTCTTCGGAAGGCAATGTATGAAGTCACAGTTCAGAGGGTAAAACGAAGGGGTCGTCCCGCAGAAAAATTGTCTATGAGCGATAGTGGTTCTAACAGACTAATCTAAAATATGGTGGTGATTCTCTGATAGGTAGAACTGGAAATTAACCTGACATACAGGACTTTGCGTTTCATGGCAGAGATACCTTGGGTTTTCCTGTTTCATTCCTGCTCAGACACAAGCAAGGAGGTCTTGGTTTGAATGATAATGTTCGTACTGGCAAAAAATACATTAATCAGAAGGATTATCAAGAAACGATAGATAACAAGGTACATATTTGACTGTTCTGGGTTTTAAGAAATGTAACATGTTAGCCAGTAATTGCTTTTTAGTTGCTGTTTTTTAAAGATTAATCACCACATAATGTTTTGTAATTATCTGTGTGACTTTGCTCCAAAGACGACCAGTCATCATTTGTACACAGGCATGCGTGATGAATTTGCGTCTTAACGGCTTCTGCATAAACAAGAAAATTCATATATAATTTGTGCCATATAAAGTTTTGATCGAAACATTCTCTACTACTAGAAATGTCTTACACCGCTCGCACCTACACGGCCCTCAAACTATGCTTTCTGGTTTTAACCCCTTCCATGCTCATGACGAGCTCAGCTCGTCATGAGGCACACTGGAGCTGTCCTCATCACAAGGTGAGCTCGTCATGAATAATGGTATCCTGCATTTCTCAGCACACAGCGGGAATTGCCTTAGCATTCAAGGTGTTAAATGTGTGAAAGGAATGGTGGACAATATTACTACCAGAAAAACAGCTGGGCCCTATGAAAGACTATTCTGGCTTTAGGTGTTGAAAAGAAAAGAAAATATCCTCGGCCTTCCATCACGTTCTACCAACAATCTATCTGCAGTACAGGTATTTGATGGTCACATTGACACACTAAAACCTTGAATGAAGCACTCATTAAAGTAGCAAGAGGATTATTAATTCACACTTCCATTGAGAGCCATTGCCGAAATTGAGCACCTTTTTCCAAGAAAAGTAAGCAAGCCTGGCAAAATCATTCTTACACTCAAAGGGCCCGATTCACAAAGGTAAATTGAGATGAAAGTCTAACTTTATGACTTTTGGTATTCACAAAGAGCATTTACAAGCAGCAAACTTGGACTTTGGTCTCTGTTTTAGTCTCAGTCTAACTTAAGACCAAAATTTAAGTTTAACTGAGACAAAAGTCTAACTTTACTACTCGTAAACGCCCTTTGTGAATGCTGAAAGTTGCAAAGTTAGACTTTGGTCTCAGTTTTCCTTTGTGAATCGAGCCCAAAGAGTTTACAGAAACAATGACAGTATCACTCTCCATGTTCCTCTCTCTATCTCTCTTAAAATTTAAGACAGCAACAGCATGATCATTGGGGTGCATATTCACTAAGATCTCATGTAATGAAGCAAGGGAAGTAGCATTATGTAAAAGGGAGAGAGCAGAACTCTCCATATTTGCAAAGATATGGCGCAGTTCTTCTCTTCACAAGTTCTGGCGTACCTTGTGGCTGCCTAGCACCAATGCAAGAATCCTTGTGTCTTGCCGCAAAGGTGCCGGTGTTGTGGTCAGAATAGTTTTTGTGTGGGAAGGCATATCTTCTTGTACAAAAACTATCCTTTGAGGCTTTTTCCTTATTGTATGTGGGCTGCGCCATGTTCGCTGTAAAGCAAATAGAGTGCATGTGCCCTGCTGCCACCACCTTACTAAGGTTCTTTACCATGGTAGGGTGTATTCACTTTACCAGCAAAGTTTTGAAATTGCTAAAATATTATTTCTTTGGTAATGTGTCAGCATCCATCTCCCCTCTATCCATTCCCTTGGACATTGTCTCTGCAATGTAATTTTAAGGATTTTGGGGGCCGCCGGCAAGAGATACTTTAGGGACCCCTCTTCACAACAACTTTGCATTTTATTGCCCCTATTCTGATAATTCCAACCCCATGATAGCAAACAATATTTCATTATATGTTGAAGGTTGAGATGGATAAATAGAAAGAGTGAATTTAGAACGTTAGATCACTTTCCCAGGGGCCCCTTGGAAAGTGGGGGCCCTGGACAATTTCCCAGTTTGCTCATGCCTTAAAAAGTCTCAGTGTCTGTGACAGCAGCGGCCCATACTGGTAAGAGCGGTGGGGTGGTGGAGTTGGGGGTGGGGGGGATTTCAACAGAAGACCACGAGCGAAATCTAAATAAATAATACATTTTCCCTCTTTGTCGTCTGTTGAAATTCCCCCCACCCAGCCCCACCGCTCTTACCTGCATGGGCTGCGGTGGATCTGTGAGCGCCCATCATTGATTTCTATTCTGAATAAAGAAAGACATTTGCTTCAGCAATTTCTCTTCAGCGCTATGTAATCTTTCTCCATTTAGCCTGAAAATGATGTCCCTGATTTCATTTAAAATATTGATAGAACAAAGAAATTATTTTTATGCTTCATTTAAGTCTAAAGTGTCTCGTTCCTCACCTGCTTATCATAGCTATTTTATAAAATACCCAGGTCCCGATTTACTAGGATTTTGCGTCGGGCTGCATCACTTTTTTGGGAGTAGCTCAGACACAAAGTCTATTTTGGAACTTACAAAGGCATGCAAAGCCCAATTTGCGTGGCTTTGCAAAAAGTTTTTTTTTAAAGACTTGCATAAAATAATTTTACAGTGACAAGCAAAAACGACAAAGTTTAAAGACTGCTAAAAATCTAAATAATTTCTGTGAGGGAGAGGCCCACCCTCTGTCAATATTAGAGCAAACCTAAAATCAGCAGTGGGTTTTAATTTACCACTATAAATATATGCATTGTAAAACCAAGCAAGTAAACTAGACTTTTCATAGGATCGCCCAGTGGAGAATCTCTGCAAAATTATATTCCAAAAGCAATGTTCTGCGTTCTTTTTATCTTATAATAAATCCTTATGTGAGAGGAAAATATATACTGTAAGAAAGTACTGAAATTGTGTTAGAGGCTTCATAAGATGCCCAAAAACATTTCATAAAAGTAATGTTTGTGTGTACCATTTATTTTTTTCATGTTATCACACCCAACTTGCAACTGAACCCATGTCACATGTGACGCCTCCAGCCAGTCGTGCTTGTTTAGGTAAAATCACGAAAATCACTTAGAATGCTGGTATTTTTTGAGCCCACTTTTACAATGTTCAACACAAAACTGTGTTAGACCTGGCATCTTTGGCGTGGTTTTCCCCTATCTTTTTTGCCTCTACTTCCTGTATTTTTTATGCTGTGCTGGATTTTGTTTTTGCTGGTTTAGATGCTTTGGACACTCTGCCACTGCTGATCAGTGCCAGAGTGTAAGTGCTCCCTATGTAAATTACTATTCTGATTGGATATACATGTTTGGCATATTTGTATCACCATGAAGTCCCTAGTAAAGTGCACCGGGTGTGCCAGGGCTGGTAATGACAAATGCTACTGGTGGGCCTGCAGCACTATATGTGCCACCCACATGAGTAGCCCCAAAATGGTGTCTCAGCCCTGCCACTGCAGTGCCTGTGTGCAGTGTGTGAACTGCCATGTCCTCCTGGTCAGTGTCCCCACTGACCAGGCCTAACCCTTCCCTTTTTGTGCACATTGGTCACCCCTATGGAAGGCCCAAGTTACCCCCCTGGGCAAGGTGCAGTGTATGTGAAAGGTAGAGCATGTACTGGTGCAGGTGACATGCTCTGGTAGTGAATTACAGCCATTTTCGTTTTTCACTATTGTAAGGCTATCTTGCTCCATAGGTTAACATGGGGGATGCCAGCTACAGTGGCTACCAGCCTTTCTTCCCATAGGAACAAGATAGGACATAAGAGTCTAGTATCCCTGAACTCAGAATTTAATAACACATCTTTTAGGAAAGGTTGTTTTTAAATCCTGTGTTTGAGAACAGCACTTTTAGTTCTGGTATTTTTTTAGCCCACTTTTACAATGTTCAACACAAAACTGCAATTCCTAAATTGCAATGCGATGCTGCATGGGTGGCTCCGTCATCGGAGCGGAGGAGCGTTGCCTCACTAACTAAAATGCCCCAAGACACTGCCCCAAGATGAAATATAAAATGGTAATAAAGTTCATTTATTATCATTTTATTTTTTTATTAACCCTTCCTGAACAGAGTGTCATGATGGGGTGGGGCCTGCTAAGTGGCAGCAGCAGGGAGGAGTGGTGGTTTGCCTGTGCACTTAAGTTCAAAGTGCGCAAGTCACTTTGGCCTGCTATTTTGCGATGGTCAGCCAGACATGCGCACTTTAAATCTCACTAACCCAAATCTCACTAACCCTGCTGCCCTAGACAGCTGGGTTGAGAGCAAGATTTGAGATTTGAGAGATTTATAAAGCGCATAAAACCAAAAGGCATCGAAGCGCTGTCACCAAATAAGGCATCAGAAAGAAGGGGACTTACCTAAAGGGAAACATACAGACAAACAGGCTTGGAAGTAACCCAGGCAAAAGAATTATAGAAATAACCAGGTTTTTGCCTGCTTTACAGAGAGAGAGATCCACAACATGGCACCTACCACCGTGAAGGCTTGTTCCCCCACTTTGTTCTCTGGAACCTCAAAACTATCACTTTTCTCTGTCTTGCCGATCTGAAAAGTCTTCTGGGAGTGTACCAATTAAAGGCGTCCCTAAGATAACATGAGCCTCATTGAAGAAGAGCCTTATGCACCAGGCACAGGGCTTTAAAAGACACCTGCTTTCTCACCAGCAACCAATGAAGAGTTTGCCAGCTCCCCCTCACTGAGTTGTGTTTAGACAGCAGTATTTTGGATGACCTAAGGCTTATTTTGTGAGTACCGATCGGCATTTAAATAGGGAGCATTAATGTAATCAAGGAGAGATGTACCACTGACACCCTTAGCTCCTCTTGAAGAAAGAGGAGAATCGGTCTTAATGATCCAAAAATAGGAACTCAGTTTTACTAACCTGAGTGTCAAATGTCAAGGAATTATCATAGATCACCCCCAAAGTTTTTGCCGCGGCCATCAGAAGAGGTAGAGCACCACTGGTTTCTGGCCACCAACGGTCGGTCCAGATCAAATTTTCTGCCCCCAAAAAAAACAATTTCAGTCTTCTTCTCATTCATTTTAAGCCAGTTCTGTCTCATCCAAGGACTGACTTCGGCCAAACAAGACCGGAACCTGTCCGCAACCTTGACCCAATCAGCAGAGATTGAAACGATGATTTGGGTGTCATCGTCATAAGACAACACCTGGAAACCAAAAAAATATACAATTTTTGCCAGGGGGGGTTGGTGACATAGGTTAAATAAGAAAGGAGTGAGGGAAGAGCCCTGCGGACTCGGCAGGAAAGCTGGAAAGGCTGGGCCTAAAGTCCCCTCAGCGGACGGTAAGAGTTCTGCTCATTAAAAATGACTCCAACCGGTTTAATGCAGCAAACCTCAGCACAGCCTGCCACAGCCCATTGTACCAACATCAGAGGGGATAAGGTGTCAAATGTGACAGATTGAGCATAACCAAAAGAGCCGTGCCTCCCTGGTTAACTCGCCGGCAGATCAAATCGGCCACCGCCATAGTGCAGATTCAGTGCTGTGGCTCCTCCTAAATCCATTTTGGGAAGGGTCCAGAAGTTCATGATTGCTGAAAAATTGAGCCAACTCCTGGTTAATGTGCTTCTACTGGATTATTCCTGGGACCGGCAGCAGGGAGATCAGGTAGGGATTTTTTAGATGACTTGAATCCCCATTAGGATTGTTCTTGAGGGGCAATGACACCTGCCTCCTTCCAACCTTGGGAGAACACTCCAGGATCTGAGAATAAACTTTCTCCAGGGCTTCTGCAATTGGCTATGGGCCAATTGTAGTACCTTGGGAAGATAGGGGTCCTCCGGTGATCCTGAAGTGATTTGCCCTAAAAGGTATTTGATTTTATCCACTGGCAAGGGAGAGAACCTTACTAAATGACTGTCAATAGGCTGACCATCGCCTTCTGCAGAAGACGCTGCTGATCTCCCAGTAGGCTCTTGAAATTCTGCATAAATCTTCATAATGTTTTCCCAAAAGAACTTGGCCACCTTATCACAAAAATCTTGGGAATTCTCCAGAGCTTGTGTCAGTAGGGACGAGAGATTGCTAACAGTCTTGAATAGTTCCTTCAGAATATTAATAACATATGTTATCTTCATCTGAAAATAGGATGATTTAGCCTCAAAAATAGCGCATTTATATTTTCTACTTAATTCTTTGTGTTTGTTCTTTTCTTCCAAGTTCAGTACCATCTTCGTTCCTGTTTACATCGTTTTGGAGGTCTTTAGGTGTTTTTTGAAAACCATGGACCAAATGTTTTCCTTTTGCTATAAATTAGTTCAGACAGGACCCACCTCTTCTATGACTGAGTACCCAATTATTCTCAGCTAGTGCACCCAAACCACTTGGCTAGAGCTTCAGTCAGTTCCTTTTCTGAGATTTTACTCTACTTTCTGAACCAAATAGAGTTACTCTGTATACTTCCCCGCCATCTTCCTAAGCATTCTAAACAGTACCCTGTGATGGTCCGACCAGCTTGACAGAAGGCAATCTACCTCTGTCAGGGCATCTTAGTTGATAAAGATCCCATCAAGCATGTTGCCAGCTGTATTGGTGATGGCAGACATCTGTTGGGAGGCGCCAAAGCTGTTCATAGTGGCCAAGAAAGCAGTGGTATCACTATCGCCTTTCTCTTCCAACCAAAATTGTGAAGTTACTACAGGAGATGAATGGTTCAAGTACCTGGTCGCTGTTTAAAATGAAGTGCCCTCTAGGACCATGAGGGTGATAAACCAGCAACTCAGGTAGGGTCTGAATGTGTTGGTTTTAATTTTAAAATACCCCAACTCACCTCCCTTCATGGCAGAGGTATTGACCAGCTCTATAGTGCACTTCAGCCGGTCTCTAAAGATGATGGCCATTCCCCCACCTCTCCAGGCACTCCTATCTAGCCTCAAAATTGCATAACCCAGGGGAGCAGATGCCACTAGTTCCGGACCTGTTTTAGCACTTTTGTAGGAATCTACCATCCTTTTACTCTATTGGTGGATATAATCGTTTATATCTGTTTCTATCTTATAGTTGTGTCAGCACGCCTATTTTACACTAGAATGACATTGGTTCAATAAATGGTTATTGAAAACGCCACCACTGTTTATTCTGTGCATTTCTCTGTGACAAAGTGAGCACAAGTGACTGAGCAAAAAGTACTGTACTGCTTCTACGACCTCTGATGGGACAAGGTTGTCATGTTCGATAGTTGCCAAGAACTATTCTCTCGTTGGTAATAGGGGTTTATAGTGGCACTGGGAGCTAGCTGGTGTACAGGCGAACATACCCGGTGGGGGTGTCTGGGAACAGTCTGAACATCAATTCCAGAGTCTATGCTGTCTAAACGTGCAGATCCTATATAGGTTTATAGGAACTACACAACAGCTCCTGATAGAACTATTACAATGCGAGCCACACCACCAACCAGCATTTCCAGAGGCCATATGTCACACCCCTCCATGCTTACAATTTAATAGGGCTAGCCTAAAGTAAACCAAATGTTCCTTGACTGTATCTGAATGGGCAGTATCCCTGGCCCCTGGCTCTGTCCAGGCACGGACAGTCACAGACGGGCTTGCCCTAGGCGCACCTTTGTTGCACTAGAGATGTGCAATTTGCATGTGTATGCAGGGGGTCCACGCATCTGCGCTCTTATATGCTGAGGGGATGCACATGTAATTAGCGCTAGAGCGCTTACCCTTGGACGTGATGGCACGTCCAAAATGGCCAAAGAAAGAAGGAGAACGGGCTCTAACTGGCCCTTCAGACCACTTTAACCTTACCAGAAACCCTCTGTGGGCCAAGAAAAAGAGCATCCAAAAAGTGTCCCCTCAGTGTGAGCAATATCCCCAAATTGAATCAAATCGAATCAGAATTACAAAGTTAAAATTAAATTAAAAACAGTGTTTGACTGCAAAAGGTATCTCCTTCCCACCACCTTACCGGGCCAGCGTCCATGCACAGGCCTCCAATGCCCTCGGTAGCGCGTCCCTCTCTACTGGATAATAGCATGAGAGCAGCATCAGGATTGGTTAAGGGAGTTGACTGGGGCCCGGACTGGAGCATGGGCGAGAGAAGAACACCGGACTTGAGCGAGGAGGGTATGTCATGCAGCAAGCAAGGTAAGTGATATTTAATTGTATTTATTTTATAACATAGATGCCTTGCATGTAGCCCATGTGCATCCACCCATTTACCTGCCCCACTACTCTCGGTAGTTGCTACTCGCCACTGTGCTGCTGGCTAAAATTTCAGGAGTGGCTGAAGTTGTGACATGAGACGAGACCAGGGCTACATAGTAACTATGCATATATTTAACATTTCAACCACTGCAGGTATGTTCAGTTATCCTTTTAAAAGCACACTCAAATACATTATTGCCTACATGTTATTGGAGACATTTCACCCTAAAGAAGCCCACTGCTTGTCCTTTATTCAGGATTAAAGGGGTGAGACATTCGGAGGCCCTCATTCAACACTTAATTTCAGTCAGGACATGAATGACAAAGACATTACTGATTCCCCCTTACAGAGTGGGTGATGGAAACTCTGTTTTCTTTCACTTTATCATAGCATTGTTTTTCAGCAGGATATTGGACCCCTTTTTACAGGGACAGGCGAAATGCTCGTCTTTGGCAGAGTCCGTGGCCCCCTCCCCCCAGGGGTTTAACATTAGCCTCTGCATCCCCTACGGTGCATGGGGGGCCCCAACCTCCAGGGGACCCCCTCCAGCACAGCTGGCCCCTGACTGGGTCTGGGGGAGTGGAGGCCTCCATGTACTTTGCAGGGGGGCTCCCTCAAGTTTCGTTATGCCACTGCCTCCCTCTTCAGTCACTCTTCTGCCTACACCCTACCCCAGGAAGACCTGTTATGCACTTTGAGACCCACTGTTTCTGAGTAATACTACCGACATTGTAAACTATTGTTGAAGTGCACCAACGTTTAGTTATAGGTACTTTGTACATAGAAAGGTGTAGAAGTGAATATATGTATGCATATATGCATGCATGTATGTTTGTGAAGGTATGTGTATGGTGCAAACGTAACTAGGAAGTAACAGAGCCCTTAGCAATGAGTGTGAGCCCAGAGGTATGATAGAAGGTCACTCACTGAGGGACAGGTAACTGGCAAGTTCCTAATGTGTGGAGGGTGTCCCTTTAGGGATTTGAATCCCAGAATGGCAGGAAGGTAGGGGAAGTGCTGATGTTAATGGGGATGTTGTACATTATCCTTGGAGTGTAGACAGAGAAGGTCACTCTGGTGATGTTCTGGCTCCTTGTATGATTCTGTCTGTCTGTGGGCATAGTGTATTGGCCAGGTAGTCAGGATATTCTTTATGATGACCTTGTATATGATGCAACTGGCCCTGAAGAGAATACAGGCCTGGAGTGGGAGCCAATGTAGCTCCAATGCGTTGATGGGTTGTGGCTGAATTTCTTCAGACTTTTCAAATGTGACACAGTATGCAGGAAGCCTCTAAGGAAAGCCCCAGTGGAGCCAGATGGAGTGGCCAGCAAAGTGTTGCCTCTGTCCAGGACAGAGAGAACCAGTGATTGTACTGCAGCTCTGAAATCCCTTTCAGAAAGGAAGAGTGTACATGTTTCAAATTGGAGAGCTGCTACAATGTCTTGTTTACTCTGAGAGAATGCTCTCTGAAGGTGAAAATGTGCACAAAGTCAATGAGACTAGATCACTAAATCAAGTGTCTACTTACAGTGATACAGACACACACACGAGGAAGACTGTGCATTAGAGAACTGTTCTAGGACTGGCTCTGTCTAGCCTTTAGGTAGGATACATCACAAACTCTCACACTCTACAGTAATAAGCAGTAATTGTGGTGATGAAGCGGGTTCCCTCTTTATTTGTGTTCTTGGGTTCAGGCAACTTCACATCCATATGGTAAAAATTCACCCAATTTGTCGTCTTTGCTGCCCATCCAGGCCCCATGCCTCCACAAGAGGATCCAGTTTATAGTAACCAATCCTTGCAGTTGAGTGTTCTCAAAGGCTGTTCAAATCAAGATACTGAACGCAACACTCCGATGAAAATAACTTTGCTTCAAATCTAACTATAAGAAGGTGAGATGTAACAAGACATCATTAAAGACATACATAGGCCTCTACTTCTGGTTTGTCTATAGAGATAGAGCATGCATCACTGTATCTATAGACATAATGCACATCAGATAGGATAAAAAGAGGAGATCAAGAGGCTAATTTAAAGGTGGGCAACAATATGAGAATCAGCAGATATCCAGAGCGCCCACTGCCTGGTTTCCTGGCCCGACTCAGAGGTGGGGAAACCACTTATTTTTTTGATGGCAAAGCTCTGCCGACGAAAACACATTTCAGTGGACTGGCCACCAAAGGACAGCCAGAAGACCCACTTAAGTTACGACAGGCCTTCTAATGCTATATTTTCGTAACCACGACTGTCATACAAGATAGGATTGTCCCCAGAAGAAATAAGCAACAATTTGCCTCAAACACTAGGAGTGTTTTGCCATAACTTAGAGGAGAGGAGTTTACCTAATGGCTAGGGCGGTCAACCTCGAATCTGGGGAACTGAATTTGAGCCTCGCAATGACGCTGAACATCCTGTGATTCTGGACAAATAACTTAATCTCCCCATGCCTAACAAAAAACAAAAATTAATGTGTCCTCATGTAATGCAAATGGTGCTATGTAAAGCGCTCTGATACCCGGTTCGGGTCAAGTTTGCACTTTATAAAACTCTGTAAAATAAAAACTTAAGAGGGATAGGCCCTGTTCCTTTTGCCATTTGAATTACAGTTGCAGGTCTAATAAGATGTGAGCTAAATTAAGATGCCCTGTGAGTGCCAAGTTGAGGGCTATCTTCAGCATTATTCCTCACCTCTTGCTCAAAAATGCTGTTATGCTTGATGCAAAGTATTACTAATTTATTTCTAGCCCTACACAAGCCAATCAAGTGCTTTAAAAAGTTTGTAAGTGCTCCTGTTTTGTCAGGCCAAAATTGTCTGGAAACCCTTACTTTAGACTTACTATAGTTTGTTGGCCATTTTTTGTCCAAGGCATTTCTATAAAACATTGCAGTTGTGTAAAATTGTCATCTTGAATAAAAAGACTGCACTTTCTGACTCATTTGGATCTAGGGTACCATATCAACTACAAAGAGTTTGACATTGGTGGCTTTGACAATTAGGCTCAGCCGTGAACAGAAGTACAGACCAAAGTATGACATCTTGCCCAAAAGCAAAACATGACAAAGAATGCTCTCTAAATATGGCCATGCAAAATTGTATCCTCTCATCCCCAAGAATACTGTGTATCTGCTTTTCTACTTGGACTTGTTAGGTCAGTAAGATCTTTTTTGTATGTGTATATTTTTGACAATTTGGTGTCACTGAATACAGAGATGAAGGATCCTTCACTCTTTGTAACATTTTGCCTAGCCAAAATCCATGATAGATAAATAGATGCAGCTCTAATCTTGGGGAGGTTGGAGTCAGTAGTAATCTTTGACTTTTCAATAGGTGTGTATAGGGGTGGCCTGCTGTGGAGTGGTGTGATGTTGAGTGGTATGTGTTTGTGCTTAGGATAGATGCTTCCTTTACCTAGAGCCCCCTACTCCATCTCCCCCCTCTTCAGGCCCTCTTACCTTTTCCATCTGAGGCTAGACAGGAATTGACCTTCCTATATTTCTCATTCAGTTGTCTTGCAAAAGGGAATGCCGATGTCCTGAATGGTGTTATCAGTGCCTGTCCTGACACAGAAAATGCTGCCAAGGCAGGTGCTCAGGACCAATGAGTTTGCTTCCCGCAATTTAAGCCTTGTGTCAAACTGTGCGTCTGTGGTGACTCACTTGCTGACCCATCCAGACATTGCTGAGTTCAATGATTGCATTGCCGTGCATATCAGAAAGTCAACAAACTTTATTTGGTTTGAAAAAAAGCACACTCATTAAAAAATTTGCAATCATACAAGTTACATTACAGTTTTACTTACACAACGACAAGGGTGTGAATTATGGATCAACTGGTATATATTTCCATAAAAGACATTTAAAGTGCAAATTGCCACCTAAAAGTGCAAGAATAGATGTCCTTTTAAAAAAAAATGTAGTCTATGTGAGCAATTTTTTAACATTAATTGCAGTGCTAGGTATTAAAATTAATAATTTCCTTACTAAACTGCTTAATACACTGCAGCAGAGATTAATTTAAAAATCATTTGACATATGTATTGTGTTTGAAGGAGCTGAAGGTAAAATAATGCTGGCCTACATTTCCTAATATTCAGCACCCTCAAAAGTGGGATAATAAATTCTCTTCATGGTGTTCAGTATAGTTGGCAGAAAAAAAGAAAGTGCAGCATATTCTGGGTTCAGTTGGAGTCACATGGGCAGGGGTCCAGATGAGTCACAATATACTTTGCTTGGGTAAGAAACCAGTAAATGATAATAAATCTAAATCTAATAAGATAAAATATTTTAGAGTGACCAAATGGGAGCAGAAGATATGGATCTATTCTTTCGGTGCTGACCAAAAGAAGATAATCAGCTACACGCTTCTTGCTAACTTCCATACGTGCCCAACTCTCTTTAGATTTTTGTGACTGTAGTAATACGTTGTTGGTTGGTAAAGCAATCTCTCCTCCTTGTAAGTTCCAGCAGCCTCTTAACGTAACTAACCCAGGTTATTTTGTAAACATGATCAAAACTCAAACAATCCTGTATTATTTCTTGAGTAAGCGCTGGTCCTTCATTTGTCCAGATCGAGCGCCATAACATAATGAATAGTGAAGTGGTGTGGCTCACTGGTTAGAGGCGGCAGACCCGAGAGCAGAGGACGGCCCGGGACCAGGGTTCGATTCCCGGCGCGGCAGGTTTCTGGACCAGGGTCAGCGGACTCGATAATTCTCTCGCCTTGGTGCCCACTCTGATCAGCGATCACACTCGGCAACTCTGGGCATTAGCTTGCCTCATCTTCACTAACGGCCCCACCAGACCGCCGGGGATGCCTGGTCTCACCCTGGAGATACCCATTAAGGGACCATCTCTCAGGGAAGCCAGGAAGGGTTTCGCAGCGGTCGAAGCGCCTTGGGACCCTACGGGTAAGTAGTGCGCTATATAAATGCCTATACATTTACATTTACATATAATAGGGGCAGTTTGAATACGATGTGTTAAGGGAGTCAGGCTTAGTTCCATGTGACATAAGATGCTTGGGAGGCTGGAAGGAACTGACATTAGTCTTCTGAGGCAAATATGTTTTTTTTGTTTGCAAGGTAGAAACATAACAGAATCCCCAAACCCCGGCCGCATGCAAGATGACAGCACAACACCATGCAATATAGTTTTTAATTATTGCATCGATGGGTTTGGAGCCCAGTTTACTTGCAAACTTGAATAGAGGCTCAAGAGTTTTATCAAAGCTCCTCTTCCTAACCTCAATAAGATGTAGCCAAGAGCCTTTATGGTCAAAAGGGAAACCCAGGTAAGAAAAGTGTGATACCTAGAGTAGCTTTTCCTTATTTATGAGACAAGATCTTTGTTTCAAATGTGCTTTCCCCACCACCATGATGAGTGACTTAGATGTATTGGTCTTTAGACCCAGGTTACTCATAAAATCATTGAATCTGTCAAGAAGGATTTGTAAGCCCACACCCGTTCTTGAAATCATTGCACAATAGTCTGCACATAATAATGCAGGAAGGTTTCTCTGACCCACCCTTAGCACATCAGCCGCCCACTCATTCAGATAACTCTCCAGGTCACTCTCCAGGTCATAAATATATGAACAAAACAAAAAGGAGGCCAGCACATACCCTTGTATGACCCCACAGTTCAATTTAATCAGAGCCGACAGTTCACCTTCTGCCCCATATCTAACTCTGCCCGTCACATACTGGTGCATCTGAGCAAAATAATTAACCATTGGTTTATCTATGCCCATTCCCAACATCTTTTCCCAGTTTCCCTCTCACCACACAAGCAAAGGTCTATGTCAAGTCTATAAATCCAAGATAAAGATTGCTGTTTTTTGCCAGCGTATATTTACTTATCACCAAATGGAGATTGAGGCATTGCTCAAAGGTGCCCAAAACTCTCCTAAAACCATATTGGATGTCTGAGAATTTCCTTTTTTCGGCTATCCATGTTTCTAAATGATCAAGTAAAACCCTACCCATTAGCTTACATGTAGAGTCAATCAGTGAGATACGGTGATAACATTTAGGGTTTGACCTATCTCCCTTTTTGAGATGGGAACAATTGTTACACTCAACCAATTTTTTAATGGGCCCGAGATTGCAACACAGCATAGGATGTTGGTTAGCACTCGGAGCCATAGATAAGATCATCCCAAAAAAAGATCAGCTGGGATACCATCAGGGACAGGTGCTTTGTTTTTCATAGCCTGATTTAATGTCATTGCTACTTCCTGGACTATTGGGAGTGCATGCTGTGCATTCATATGAAAGGGAAGTAGTGAGAAGCTGCAGAAAGCAAGGAATTAAGGAAGGAATGTTTTTTTGGGTGTGAAGTTCAATGTAAAACAGCACAGATAATTATTTAAAGAAAATATTTCATTTGAATCTAAGCCAATGTAATGTAAATTCAAATGTAGAAGAATTATTTAATAAGCAAAAACATCGGCTCTCCAATAAAACCAAGGAAACTGCAAGGTGCTCATCACCCACAGCTTGAGCCAAGTGAAGTTGCTGGATCACTAACTGATGGGACATGAACCAAAATGCCAACATGAGATCCAAGAAAAATTGGCAGAATCCAAAAGTCATGCCAAAATGTCTAAGAACCGACCCATGGGGAGCCGCTATGTATTTTTCAGCCAAGTTTTGTCCTCTTGCAAAAGATTAGAGCATGCTGCACAAGTAGGCAGGAAGGACTGGACTGAAACTGAAAGCACAGGATGTGCAATCACTGTCAACCCTTTCCCCATCGGTCATCATTCAAGGCTGCGAATCTCGAGCTTTCTCCACTAGAAACAAGACTGCATATTTGAGGCAGCCATTTTCCTGTCCCAAGCCTGCGACCTCGCTTTTGTGATTTGGGCGTGGAGTATGGATGCTTAGCACTGCATTTTTATGAAGGATTATTTGGATGAAAAGATTGATATAGGCAATTACCTGGCACAGAGAAACCTTGCTAGTAAAACTGCTGTCCTGCAATAAATCGTGCACTTGTTAATATCTCTATTTACTAGTGGGCACACCACACACCGTAAATCGTTGACTCACCCCCTCAGAGAGAGTGCTTAAATCGTTTGGCAACAAAAGGGGAAGTAAGTTGCCGAACAAAATCTTATTTTTAATCAGATAGTATAAAATGCATGGTTCACAGGAGGCACATCCCAAAAACAGGAAACCCCTCATGCTGCCCAGAGAGGGATTTTCAAGTTAGTTTTACTACACGAATTCTGGATTTATTTTCTACCTGTCCAAAAAAATACTGAGAGGCAGTTAAGTTGTCTTATTTTGATGACAAAATGTTGATTACTTTTGTCACGCGCTTTTGCGATTCTGTCACTGTCAGAAAGCTGCAAAGCTGTCAGTTTACTAGGGTTGTGCGAAACATTAGGTTTTTTTTTCTAGCAAAGTTTCACAAACTTTAAGGAAAATAACACCAAATTACGATTTTAATGTAAAATGTGATTTAACAGGTTCTTGTGTGCCTTTTTTAAGCAAAGACATACTTTGCATAAAGAAGTTGTTTAAGCTGAAGATGTCTCTTTAAAAAATAATTTATGCATGAACTGTTCTTCCCAAGATATTTCATGCTTGAACTGTTCTTCACATGATAACAATTTATGCAAAATGCAAACATCTGAGGAATTGCTACATTTTGCATAACATGAAATTGGGGGATTTCACGAATATTGCCAGTGTGATTTAAAGTTTTGCCACGCCTACAATTTATCGCAAATTGAACATAAGCACCCAGAGGAGAACAATATACACAGTAGATGGCTTTTCAGATCAATGCTACAAATATTAAGATAACAATTCCATCATACACAGCATGAAAAACAAAAAAATCATTTTTCATTCAGCATGTGATACAATTAAAAATGAGTAATATGCATCACTAAATATTTAGAAATTCGTATATTCTTGAATAGCTTAGATCACACGTGCCCTAGAGGTCTTATGACATGTTTACGATTTACCAACCAGAAAATACCATTAACTAAGCAGCATTAACATGTCAAATATCTGACAAGCTGACTTTGCACCTCAAACATTTCACTTTCTCACCTTGTCTGTCTGTCAAATCTCAGCTTTATTTTCACCTGCTATGACAGGGAATGTAGAATTTCCATCTTTATTCAAAGCACGTCTCAAAGAAAGGAATTGGTTTATGTGAATGTTTTCTTTCTTTAACATTTCCATATCACTTTAATAACCTGAATAAAAACGAATTTAACAACATACTGTAGATACCCTTTTCCTGATTTTAATATGTATGCGCCTTTGGTATCAACGAGCAATGCACACTCGCTCACACACCTAAAACTGGATGCTCATATAGATTAAGAATTTGTGCTAAGGAGAGTGGTGCAGATAAAAAGAAATTCTATTAGGCCTAATCGCAAAACACTGATCACAAATTGCGACCAACATTTTTGCAACCAGGGCAGAAACCATCAAACTGACCTATGTACCTGTTGGTCGGTTTTTAAATTGCCCATTTAGAGTGAGTCACAATCTGATCTATCTTACGAATTTTACTGTGGTAGATCCCAAAATGCGACTTACTCGCAATCGAACTGAACTGAAATTAAAAAAAGTAAAAGTTGGGTACTGCATTTAAAAAAACAGAGGTAACTTTAAAAAAGGCTTTTTTGAGAGTTGGCAGCAGTTCTTTTGGACCAATGCCTACTTCCCACAAACATTTTTTTTTAATTCACAAATTCCTATGTGGACCCTTTCCCTTTTGCAAATGGCTTGCCCCCCGAACTCGAAGTCTGTACATTTTCAATGGTTTGCGACAATATTCTTATGGCAAAACATTGATATATCACCTAAAAAATCACTATTTGGAATGGTTGCCTATAACATGTCCGTTCTAAATAGCGATTTCTTATGGAGACGGAAAGCAATTTTTGAAGTCTGTAATAACATATTGACTCCTAAATTGTGTTTATACATATTATGCAGTGTTTTAGGGTTGCAAACAGAATGAATCGCTGTTTGGAACTGTAAAATCATTTTGTACATAAGGACCTTAGTTTGGAAGTGTGGTACAGATGGGACCCATATGGTACAGCTGTACGATGAATAAAGTGCCCCTTTCCAAAATAAGGCGTACTCACCTTCCTTTGTGCACGTGCAGGATCTTTTTGGTGATTTACATGCCTAATCAGTTTGTACACATTCAATCTGCTTTGATTAATGCAGATGCACCTATTGCATTTTTCATCTCTTAATGACAATTTACAAAGTTGATCCTATTTGAGAATATGACAAAAAACATAAAGAACCACAGTTTGAATGAGTGTAATGTGTTTTGTTGCAGTATTTTCAGTTAGACACAACTTCGTAAAATATGTGCTGAATTAGGAAAATATTGGAATGTTCATCTGTGCTAATAACAACAGAGGACATGAGCCCTGATTCATGAATAGGTGTATGCATAACGTAAAGCAAACACAAGGAGATAATGGATGGAGCGCTGAAACTTTTCAGACACTCACTCCCAGTCACAGATCTGGGTTGAATCCATCATCGAACTTTAGCTCACTTTGCCACCCAAGTTCAAACCCAGCTATATGCAAATCAGTCTTGACCCTGGTCTTCATTGAACAGTCCAACCCGAACTTCCAAGTCAGGTCTTCCCTGGACCGGAAACAAGCATCCTGGGATCAGGTCTGAACTGGGGTGGCAAAGTGAGCTAAAGAACAATGATAGATTCAACCCAGATCTGTGCCTGGGGGTTACTGTCTAAAATGTTTCAGTGCTCCGTCCATCATCTCCTTGTGTTTGCTTTGTTCACCCTAAGTTGGCAGAGTGTGCCCAGACGTGGGTCCCTTGCTCACTTTGGCACTGGATTCAAGCTAGCCTGGCTGATGAGGGGTGTTACCCTGAAACCGGTCCCAGGATGATTGTTTCCTGCCCAGGGAAGACCTGGCTTGTCAGTTCTGGCTGGACTGTTCCCATAAGGAACAGGGTCAACACTGATTTGCATATGGCTGGGTCTGAACTGGAGTAGCGAAGTGAGCTAAAGAACAATAATGGAATAGATTCAACCCAGATCTATGACTGGGGGTGAGTGTCTGAATAGTTTCAGCGCTCTGTCCATCATCTCCTTGTGTTTGCTTTGTTTGGATAATGTATGCAAACAGAGGCGAACTAAAAGAATTTTTGTTTTTAACTAATGTTTATTTTTTTAAATAGTGAGGGCCCGGGAACTTCGCAAAAATACAAAAACCTTGATAAAACAAAACAAGCATTAACAAAGTCAACAACATGTAACAAAAAATAGGCAACCCAATATTTTGACAGGAACTTGGGTAACTAGGTAGCTGCACAACAACAGCTCACTACAGTCTCATTTAAACCTGGTATATTACATTTATGAGCAAAAGGATTGTGACTCTTGACAATAAATATGGATAAAATAATCTGAATCGTAGCTTGGTCAATAAGATTGGGGGCAAACTTCATATTTTTCAATAATAACGCTAGCGCATCTTGTGAAAATACATTATATGACAAGCAGGGAATGAGGGGGCGTAGGGGGCCGTGCGTCTTTTTAGGAGTACTTAAACAAAAAATTTTTAAAACCAGGCACCATTTTTTAAGACATTAAAAACAGAGATAAAAGAACAATTGTGTGTGTTTATGACTGTGTGTATGTAAAAATTCAAGGTAAAATCCAACAGAGGACTCACCTCACCAACTGAAAGCACTTATACCCAAATGTGTACTACAGAATACATTCTTAGAAGAATGTAACACCCCAACCCCCCTTTCTTTTGAAGGTACACCCCTAAAAAAGTTCATAAAAGAAATCCAGAGGCACAATTATTTTAATGACAAGAGGGTTAAGTATAATGCAAAATATGCAGAGTGTCCTAAGTGATCACACAATAAATGACAAATATAAGTGAATATGTGTAAATACATAAAATAAATAATTGCTAACGTCCTAGAATGAATGTGCCATATTTCATATCAATTATATTGGTATGTTCTTCATCCAATGAGTCATGTCCCAGTCTGTCTATTATAATGCTGATGGAATTTCGACCCTGGTATTGATTTTCAAGGTCATTATCAGGACAAAAACAAATGGGGATACAGATGGTCCCAACAACAAATCTTAGAATAGTAGGGTCATTGTAAAATGCTAAAGGATTCAGAATGCTATTCTGAATCCTGGTATGTACAGTGTTGGTTTGTGCTGCAAGCATGTGTGGTCTTACTGGCACTGCTGTCCCCAAATTGAATGTTTTTTTCTGATTCTGCTGAGAGCATTAGTTCCAAGTATCCAGGAACCTTAATACTCAAGAATTTTTCTTTTTTCCTCCTATGTGAGCAGACACCATTAGCAAAAAAGCTATCTAAACATTTGCTAATTTCATTGTTTACATTTCCCAATCAATCAATCATTCAATAAATCAGGTGTCTTGTAAAGCACAACTACTCACCTGCAAGGGTCCCAAGGCGCGGAGGGAAAGCTGATCCGTTTAAGGCACTGAAGTTCATTTGAAGAGCCAGGTTCTAATGTTCTTCCTGAATTGAGGCAGTGACTGTGATTGCCTTAGGACTTTGCTGAAAGGTAGGAGAAGGATCTTCCCTAGGTTTTCTATCTTGATCCATTGGAAGTGCATACCATTTTCCAATGCTGAGCAGATCACAGGTGGGAGGTAGATGCAAGTGCATCACATCCACCTGCAATTTATATAGTGGGGACCATTTCCTTTTCAGCCCAGAGGAGTAAGGATGAGGATATTGGTCATTTTTTAAAATATAATATGAGTTGAGCTATATAGCGACCTCGAAGACCCATCACCATGTGTCAGCACGTGTAATCTTTGTATGCCAAAAAATATTCTTAGAATGTAGTCTTCCAGGGCACGTTTTGACTCTAATGGATTGTATTCATTATAACTTTGATCATAGCATAAAAGGGGGTACCACTAGAGCTCCCATCTGTATCCATCTGTATCCAAAAGAAATTGCTAACATTTGGTCCAGTACTCATCAATCATATGCCATGAGTTTAGGCCCGGGAGGAAACACCACCATTTTACATGTTCACGCTTAAAATTTGCCTTCTTTTCTTAAAAACAATGACATTTGACATATATTTGCTTGAGTGTCTGTGCAGGATAATATTCTATGAACTGGCTTTGTTTATATTTCCACTTCATAGGCATTTTATCAAATACCTTGAATATTCTGTACTAGGCCTAAGGTCACTGCACAAAATGTTGTTTTTTGTTTTTGTCCATTCTGCGACAGAGCTATCAGAATAGAATCAACAATAGAGTGCTGACTGGGGCATGGAAACACACGTGATGTTTATTATATAAAAGACAACACTCCCTTATTTAGGTAGAGTAGCATTTTGCTGGCACCGAAAGGTCTCCCCATGCCAGGATACCAGCCCAGCTGATTCCTGTTTAACTCTTACGAGGGTTGATGCCCAGCTCCCCACCAAGACAGGCAACCTGGTAACACTTACCCACAGGTAACGAGGGAGCAAGATTTCCATACAGGGTTTTGGCAGATTCACCCACCCGAGGCACACTAGGATAGGTAGTGCTAGGTAGGATTACAATATATTACAATACATATTTACAAGAATATATTTTCTGCAACAACAACATGGCTGAACTGTTTGTCTTCTTCACCTTTCTCGTAATGCTAAGCACATTATTTTGTTTCCTTTAATTGATTATTGCATCGCACACTTTTTTCTCAAGAATCACAATGCTTCCATAAATACTGAAACTTCATGTTGTGTATTTCTTGTGTATCTCTATGGTTATGCGTGAGTAACCAAACAAAAAAGATTCTAGTTCTGTTACCACAATTTCCTTGGGGAGGCAGGGTTGCCATGTTTTGAGGTTGCATAATCCATCTGTTACCTTGTCTGGTTTGGGTTACAGATTGTGCATTGTGAGCCAGCAGGACTAAGCCCAACATATCCAGATGGTGTGCATAGAATCAGTCTTACACAGTTCTGATATTTATGTTGTCCAACAAAGACATCGTTTTTATTTAGAAAGTATAAGCCGTATGACAAATCATCTGTGGCAAGTTTTGGATGGGTGCGTATGGGCAGAAGAAGGTATTTGTGTAGTGTATTAACAGATGTTCAAATATGTATCAGTAAACAAAAACAACACACTTTCTCAGTGGTGAAAAGGACATTTGTGTTTTTATAATAGGTGTTCTTTACGAAGTACTTATAGTCAATGTTTTGCACACAGAACATATTTTATTGCAATTATTACCTAATCTATCATGGCACTCATTTCATTAACCTAGGAATGACAAAAGGGTAATTTCACAATAATAAACCCTGACCAGTGCTGGTGGTTGCTGGTGGGGCTACCATCTCTTATTTTTGGGAACCTGCACTTATTTTTCTGCCTCAGATACTAGCAAATGCAAGAAAGTGAAATGCACGCAGATCGGAAAGAAGGAAGAGAAAGATGGCAAAACCATCTTAAAGGAGAAGTGGGAACCTGCAGGAGTGAGAGGAAGGGACAGGAAGGGTCTGGTAGTGGATTAAACAATACCAGCTTTGTTATTTGGCGCACCAACACTTAATTGCACCAGCTGTGGACTTCTGAGCAGACCTTTGGGCACAGTCACTCTTTCTTTCACAAGCTGAGCCCTGACCTTGACCCTGTGTCTTGCAATTAATTTAGAGACTTCAGTATTTAACCCACTGATCTAACCTAAAATGGCAGTGCAGGTTTACTATCCAAACAACTAGCAAATAGGGGAAAGGCGGGAATAACCATGCAATGTCTGAAGCTTGGAAAAATCTTGGAAAAATGTATTCCGTATGAAGCTACAGAGGAGGGGAGGGACCTTGGAGGGTATACACCCGTTACAACGCATCTTTTACTCCGCACTACCATTACAACGCGACTTTTACTCCGCATACCATTACAACGCATTGCGCTGGGGGGCGCTCTAGGATAGGGAATAAATATAATTTACTATCCAACACCTTCCCTAGGGTCCACGGGGACTGGAGTTAGAATAGTAAATTATACTTACCACTATCCAGCACCCCAAAGCGCTATGCGTTGTAATGGTATGCGTTGTAAATACCGCGTTGTAACGGTATGCGGAGTAAAAGTATGCGGAGTAACATGGTACATCCCCTTGGAGAGCCCTAAGCATTTGAGAAGTTAGCGGGGGCTTTGGAACCCTGGTGCTGACTCAGCAGCCACACCTGGAGAAGTGTGGCTCACTGGTTAGAGCAGGCAGACCCTGAAGCAGAGGTCAGACCCGGGACCAGGGTTCAATTCCCGACAAGGCAGGGTCTTGAGCTCAAATGTCCAGGGACTCGATAATTCTCGCTTCGGTGTCTGACCTAATCATGGGTTCACACTCTGCAACTCTGGGCATTAAGCTTGCTTAATCTCCACAACGGCCCCTCGCAGCTGGATGCCTGTCTTTCACCTTGGGGATGCCCTGTAGGGGCTATCTCACAAGGAAAAGCCAGGACGGGTTCCCAATGCAAGCGCCGAGATACCTCCCCGGTGATTCGAGCGCTATATAAGAACATACAAAACAAAACAAACAAACAAACCTACCTTTCGATAAAGCACAAAGACCGCCAGGGCTGGCTCCCAGGTTGTAAAACCCACAATGATTTGCAAAAAGAACAGAGATTTAATGGTCCAACAGGAAACCTGCTCTGTGAGATATTTCCAGTTCACCCTAGTGTTCACTGTGTGATAAAGTCTCTTCACCAGCTGGCTGTGGGAAGAGTGCCCATGCTCCATCACTCTCAAGGCAATGTGGTACCAGGTGAGTTTGAAGGATTGTGCTAACTTCAGCTAAGGTGCACGTAAACAATGTCGCTGTTCTCAGATTTCAGTGGGTTTGTAATTAAACAGAAGCACATATCCGGCTCCGGCCGCGTCCTGAGGATCCATAACCGAATAATTGAAGTGCTTGATGTCTCCGTCTCAATGACTACCGAGTGACCTTCCAAGGCTCAGCCAGCTCTGCTCTGCACACAGCCAATCCTTTATTGTTATTAAAGTTTGTCCTCGTCCCACAGGAGTTGAACACTTAATTAGAAACACTGGCTTAACTGCTGCGCTGAGCTCTCGGCCTAATCCTTCAGAGCAAAATCTATTTGAAACCAAAGAACCAAGAAATGCGATCTTTCTAGCCTCTGTTTTATTTCGAAAGTTATCAGTCCCTGAGCATAAAACGCAATGTTTTCGCACCCGAACCACAAGAGCAAGAACTCGTGACCGTCCTATTTTCGAGATTCCAACGAGAAACATTATTATGCCCAAAATAGTTCTGATTTGTCCTTAATTTGCTGGAGAACACGTGTTAATTGACAAATGCCGGGGATGACCAGATGGCTACATGTACTTCAAGACACTCTGGGCCTCTTTTAGTTTAATGTTTTTGTTTACTGCCACATTATTATGGCATATTTCGGTGTTGGATCCTTGTGTTTATGTGTTCAGGCCTCCAAACTGAAGCTGATTGCCTGCTGAAACGAGGAAAGCTGTCACAGCGCATGATTTCCAAAGATATACGTGCAAATGTCTTCATTTGTGAATGCAAATTCCCACTTCTGATTCAAATGTTCAGGAATGGTGTGAGGGGCCCAAATGGATGGCATTTCTTAAAAGAGAAAAAAAAATAGCAAGTGGAAATTAACTCGAGCTGAAAAATTCCACTTGTGTAAATTTACAAATCGGCATTTCCATATTTAGGTCTGGGAGAAAGTTTAATTACGCCAGAGTAATCAGAGTAATTTAGTTGATTTTGAGTTACTCTTTTGACGTAAAATTACCGAAAATTACACAATTATGCCTGTATACACACATATTATTATCTGGCGCAAACAGCGTACTGTTGGAGCCTAGCAATATCGAACTTAGTGAGCTCAAGGAAATGCTGTTGTTTGTCTTCTGTTGTATTTAGGGCTATTTTTTTTAGCACAAAATGCATCATCTGGTGCATTTGGGATGCAAGGGTGCATTTTGCACTAAGAAAATAGCGCTAAATGCTGGGTGACAGCAGAGGTCAGTCTGGCATATCTTTTTAAGGATGAGAAAGAACAGTAATAAGTTAATACGGTCAAACAATTTCCAAGTGTCCTTCTGGGAAATGTGAATAGGAGCAAGGTAGGCAGAATTATGTGTGGACTACGTGGCGAACAGTTCAATGTTTGGTTTTGCCTTTGAAGCACAATTCACTCGTTGAAACTGATCACTGGGAATTCCAGGGCTCAGGTACGCAGCCTTAACTCGGTTCCACGTGGTGGGTGTGGTTCATTTGATGTGGGTCCCATGGTAGTGTGCTAAGTGGTTCGAAACCCTTGCATTCTGTTGATGGAATCTCAGCTACAAGTGAGGACAAAGATATCCACATGAATGAACAAGGTTATGCTGCTTCTTGGCTCCCCTGGTGGTATTGATCGAACAATGATGTACATCCTTCAAAAAATGTGCCTCACCATTTGACTTTTTATTTTATTTTACATGAACCCTTTTAGATTTGGGGGTCTCTAGTTGGCACAGGTAGGTAGTTGTGACAAATAGGGACCCTTTGCCTCTAGTCAGGGTAAGGTGGTACACTTCTAAAATAACCCCTGCTCACCCCCTTGGCACGTGCAGACAGGCTTATCTCAGAGGCAGTGTGTGAAGCATTTGCGCACACATACAGCAATCAAGTGACACACTACGGATGAATACACACAGGTTTGATATAAAAATAAGTATTCTTTATGTAGACTTATCACAAGACCAAAAACGACAAAAATCCACAACACTGTACTTAAAATGGTAGAATTAGCTTAGTTCTCTTTAGATTTTAAAATACAACACTTTGAGTTAATGTACCTTTAGAAGCGACACGCAGGGCTACGAAAGTGTTGCAAGAAAGGTGATGCGGTAGCCCCTGTCACGCAAGGATGGTGATACGTTGAAGATCTGGTGCAAAGAAATAAAGACGGCGCTTTCTCCTTAATGCAACATGCTTCCTGGTGATGCGATGGCGTCTGTTGCGACGTCGATCCTCTCCCCCAGTGATGCGAGATGCTTGACACGATGCGAGCTGCGACAGGCCCTGCGACACTCTTCCCAGTAATGCAGCAGCGTCTGCTGCGACGTCGATCCTCTCTCCTGGTGATGAGAGTTGCTTCCACAATGATGCGAGCCGCGACAGGCCCTGCAACACTCTTCCCGGTGATGCGGCGGTGTCTGCTGCAGCATCGATCCTCTTCTCCGGCGATGAGCCGCAACAGGCCCTGAGAAACGCTTCTCGGAGATGGGGCGGCGTCTGATGCGACGTCGATCCTCTACTCGTGCGACACGCTTCCTGGTGATGCAGCGTCATCTGCTGCGAAGTCGATCCTCTCCTTCGGCGATGCGAGGCGCTTCGTGTTGTGAAGTGGCAGTGGCAGTTCTGCGACACGCTTCTTGATCTTGAGTCGCGATTCCAGCTCCTTGCGACACGCTAGTCCCCAAAAAGTCTAACACAACTGCAAGCACTTAAGGAGAACTGCAAAAACAACGGGGCCAGGGATCCTAGGTCTAGATATTGATTCCTTATGTTTTGAAGGGTGAAGGAACTGTGCTCGAAGCTCTGGACTGTAGTAGCTTCTCAAGGTCAAGTAGGGTTATATATTAGTGAGCTGATGTTTCTTCGTCTCGAACAAATACTAAGAAAACAAGAATGAATCCTTTTTATCAAATGTTTTGCTGGTTGGCGGCTAATACTCCAATTCCAATACTTTGCCACTCATTTAATCCATCCTTGTTGTCTTAGTATTTGTACAAGACGAAGGAACATCAGCTCACTAATATATAACCCTACTTCAGGAGAACTCTTGAGGAGCTGGTGGGTGAAGTCTGTTGTCCCTGAGATTTCAGCAGGAGGCAAGCTCTGTTCCAAGCCCTTGGAGATCCTTACACAAGTTGATGAAAGTACACACAAAGTTCCTCTCTCCTTTCTTTGGCAGTCAGCCAACCACTGCAGGCCAATCCCCCAAGCAGCACTTCAGCTTAGGGATAGTCTCTCCTCAGTTTCTTTGGTTCCTCTCCTCAGCAAAGGTTTCTTCTTGTTTGTCCAAAAGTGATATAAATTCTTGGGATCAGGGTCCCAATACTTATACCCCAAAATCCTCTGTCCTCTGAGGGCAGAGGGGCCTTTGCCTAATCCAAACCAGTTCTGGTCAGTCCTGGAGCACTCTGTTTACATGACTCCTTCTTTCCTTTCCCAGTGCAGGGCAGAAACATCAGACGCCCCACAGGAGGTGGAGCCAGCATTGTGGAGGGAAGGCACAGCCTTGGAGAACTCTGTTGACATGACTCCTTCGATTCTTTCACAGTGCAGGGCAGAGATATCAGACGCATCACAGGGGGTGGAGCCAAAATTGTGGAGGGAAGGCAAAACCCTATTCATGTCTTAGGTGCATCTCCTCCCTCCCAACTAGATGCAGATCTCTCTATTCACCACTGGGCGGAATCACCCTGTCTCCTGGAATCTCCCAGCCCCTGTCACTCAAACTTCAGACAAGGAATACACAACCTAGCAGAGGCAGGCTTGGATAGTTAGACAAGAAAATACCTACTTTCTAAAAGTGGTGTTTACAAACACAGAATGCTAAGACCAACTTCACTAAAAGATGTATTTTTTCATTCTGAGTTCAGGCATACTAAACTCTACCATGTTCCCTGAGTCAGTTAGGATTATAAAATATAATATTCTAACTGCCTATTCTGGCCTATGGGGAACAGATAGCCTTGCAACAGTGAAAAACAAACATAGGTATAATTCACTATTAGGACATGCCACACACACCAGGGCCTGTCCTACCTTATACTTACAATGCATCCTACCCTTGGACGTACCATAGGGGTGTCTGACATGAAAAAGAGGGAAGGTTTAGGGACTGGCAAGTGGGTGCACTTGCCCAGTCAACATGGCAGTACCAGACTGCACACAGGCTCTGCAATGGCAGACCTTAGACACACTTTTACAGGCTGCTTCTGTGGGTGGCACAACCAGTGCTGCAAGCCTACCAGCAGCATTTGGATTACCAGCCATGGGCACACTCAGTGCACGGTACTAGGGTCTGACAAGTAAACCAAACAAGCCAATCATGGAGTTACTAATCCATAAATCAATTTATAATAGGGAGAGCATATGCACTTTAGCACTGATCAGCAGTGGTAAAGTGCCCAAAGTCATAAAACCAACAAAAACAGGTCAGACAAAATACAGGAGGAAGGCAAAAAGTTCATGGATGACCCTACAAAAAGGGCCAAGTCCAACAAACCCCAATAATGGTATATAATACAAGATGACCCTGGGATATCTTCTTGTGTACTTAAATGTATCTACTGTTGTTTTATATTATTACACTGTTCATTCCTGTATTATCTGTTCTATGGATCTTAATGCCTGCTAGAGGTAGCCCTTAACTGCCTGCTATGCTTATAAGATATACTTGGTCTTTCTAAAAAAGAATTTGTTGCAACTCTATGTCTTTTTGAGCTGTATCTCTGCTTTGAGCAGACTCTGAGTCCGCCCCAGTCCTCCTGAGAGGACTCCTTGACCATTTCAGTGCTACCGTTGGTTAGCCTTAACCAATATCAATGTATCGATTAGTTTATAAGACTAAACCTAAATTGAATATATATGTTCAGTCTTACAAAATATTTTCAAGTTAAACACACCTACGCCACAAAGTATCATAATTCGGTTCGCAATGCTCAAGACATAATGAAAGTTTAGTGCACATATTATGCACATTATACTGGAATGGATGAACACAATTAAGCAACAACATTCTGGATGTGTGCTTACAAACATGGCTATAAGTGACCCCATTTACAGAAATAATCACTCAACTACTGTAGGTTTTACTCTTACGTTTGGAGTGGATTTATTACGTTTTTTAAAATTTCTCCCAATATTTGAGGATGGCTCATGGGAAGGCACAGTTTTCCAGAAGTATGTGTATACATACATAATGATTTATATGTGTTATTCACACTTAGCACAGGGCTTCCTCAAGGGATGTACGATGGAACCAGGCATGCCATTATCACGCATGCCTTTATCACGTGTCCATTACCATGCGTATACCTTTGCCACACATGCCTTTACCACGAATGCCTTTACCACGCAAGTCATTAATACGCATATGCCTTTACAAGGAAGATACAAGTATAGTGCAGGTTAGTAAAAAAAACATATATATATATATATATATATATATATATATATATATATATATATATATATATATATATATATATATATATGAATATATAAATTATGATGCATAATGACATTTTGTCCATCAGTAGCTTTGAAACCATAGCCCATTGCATGAAAAGATGAGGTGCACGACAGTAATGGAAGTAAGCCGTAGCACCATCACAATCAATGCCACTTGGCATATTGCATTGTTCGCTGTCTTTATGTTTATGTACACATAAAATGCCTTTTCGTAGAATTTTAAAACATGTATTGTGCACTTGAATTAATCTATTGAATTTGGAGTGTTATTTCCACCAACTGTTTGATTATTAAGTAACAATGACGGGAGAAACCTCCTAAAGTCTGTTTTCTAAATGTCAAGATGTAACATCAACATGCATTTGGTTTATATGACTATATACATACAGGAAGTGTTCGTAAGCTCACTCCCACTTCCGTGTCATTGTATGACTTTTTGACAAAGACTGTGTTGTCGAAACGTGTCAAAGTCAATAAATACAATTTTCTCACGAGTCGCAAAACATTGTGACTTTTTCTTGTGCTGGAGCAACAGGAGGCGATTGCAATATTATAGCGGGTCCAGCGCCCGACTGTCAGCATCGACTCCGACTGGTGGACGAGATCGGAAGAGAGGCTGGACCTTGTTTGGAACTTTATTCTTAACGGATTCCCGCCGCCGTATTCACACTGGGGAGTTTTCGCCCATTTGGAATTGCCACACAGAAACTCAGAATACATGGAGAAAGTCTCTACGGGCAGCCGCTGGAGAGGATGAACCCCAGTCTTGGTGGAATCCGGCACTGGTAACTACTCACATTGGACCCCCGGTGCAACTGAGGCATTCCAGTGATTCAAAGAAACGGCAAGGGTACCTCTGTCCAGACGGAACGCAGCCACGCGCGGTCTGTGACACAGAGGAGGATTTCTCGACGTGGCAAGAAACGGACGTTGTGGAAGTAGGAAAGGTACATCACCTTGAGACCCATGCGTGAGGAAAATGTGCGAATCCATCAACAGAAGACTGGACGATGCAAAAACACTGTTCAGAGAAATAGACGTAGATAACCGAGGGGTACCCATGAGAAATCAGGGCGGTAAAACTGGTGGTGACAAAACTCCAAAACAAGAGTTAAACAGACTTGAAATACTTTGCACGAAATAAATAAACCGGAGTTGGGAAGTGATATCGCTTGATAACTACATTGAAGTAGGGCGGGTACCAAAGGAGATGAGAAACTTGGTGATCCAAACCCGAAGTTACTGGAGGAATGGTAAACAGATGCTGGGCCTTCTCTCAACAAATGCTGCAACTGAGTTGAATGGAGGAGTGAAAGGAAGAACAGCAAAAGGAAATAAAAAAGGTGAAAATTAGAATAGACAGGTGGAAGAATGAATGGATGGAAGAGTGAAAGAATGGAGTGAAAGGATGGAGTGAAAAAGTGAAACAATGTAAGGGAAAACAGATGTACGTTATGTTATTGATGTTTTTATAGCTCGCCAATCAGCCACGAGGCATGTTTCATCATTGAGCCCAATATCTGGCACAGCTATTGTTGCCACACAGGGTCAATACCACTTTTGGTGAGATCCCTTTGATGGTAGTCCTAAGGATTTATCATTGGTCTGGATGTAGTTGAAAATTAAAAATTGTCTTCAGGTGTTCCCAGCCACAAGGGTATTAGTGCAAGTAGAAATCAAGGAGTGAAACATGCCACACATTCTATATACGTGAAAGTCCTTTTAAAAAAATAAGGGCTATTTTGTCTGGTAGGTGATAGGTATTGCAGAAGTAGATCTCTACTAGTAGGGCTCCTCTTCAGCAGTAGTATTAATTGTTTTGGAAACTGAGTTGTCCCTCCAAACATTATTCGCTCTTCCCTGTATGATTTGTTTGTGACTATTTTCTGCTGTCTAGCTAACACAAGCCCAGGGCGAGGAGTTTACTGGATGAACACTGAGATAAGACCAGGCCGGTAGGGCTGTCTCAACTGTTTCTACATTTTCTCTCCCTGATACCATTTTCCTCAGAGGTGACAGCAGCTAAAGAAGTATACAATCTCAAACATCTACTCTCCCTTAGATAAGAGAGTAGAGGATTTGTTTCAGTATCCATGCTACAATCTTGTTTTTCTACCTAGGCTTGTGACAGTATATAAAGACAGCACATTGCTGGTCTCTCACAAGAAGCCAGGTCACAATGCTAAATCTTGCTAAAAGTATTTTTTTTTATTGAATATATTTCTTTATTGACAGAATAACATTGTAAGTGACACCAGTAAAGACATTTGTTCGGTTAAGTAATACAATTGAAACACATACAACATGTCCACTGTAGGAATTTTGTTGCATACATTAAACATAGATTGCATGCTGCCGTATGCGTGTATACATGCTTTTATGACAGTTACAACAATTACTCATTATTTAGCATACCTGAACAAAATCTAAGAACAGTTTAAAGTGTGGAAGAGATATTGTGCAACTGTTAAAAGCTTTAATCTTTCTAAAGATGATTTTCATGGTACTATCAATTGAGTCAGCTGCTGCTGAACAACAGCTTGGTCATTATACCCCTCTAGTGGCTGTGTTTTACATAGTTGCGGGTATTGTCCTTTGTGGGCTCTTGTTTTTTTTATTCATAGGGATAGGTTGTCCATGTGGCATGTAATAAGGCAGAGCAGTGGTGTAGGTAGGCGCTTAGCTGCCTGTGGCAGTCCCTGTTGGCATCGCCCCCGTGGCGGTGCTGAAGAGCGGGGGGTTGGCGGGGGAAGGACGCCGCCCCCAAATCTCATGCTGCCCAGCGTGGACCAACCCCCACCCCTCTGCTACACCACTGAGGCAGAGGAAGCCTTGCTGAAGAGGTTGTTTCCAAATGTATCTTAAATTATTAGAAATATGTTTTTTTACTCAGGTCCAGACGTGGTATGTTCCAAGTTTTGGGCTCCTAGGATTTTGATCGTTCATTCAAAGTGCCTTTTTAGTACATGTAGTTTCATTGATCAGATTTGCTTTCTCTTAACTCAAATTGTGTCTGACTATGTTGAGCAATGTCGGACAGGTAATTTGGGTCATTCCTTTAAGCAAATTCAACGTTGTGCAGAGTAACTTAATCATTATTCTCTTGGTCACAGGGAGCCAGGGAAGTTCTTTGAAAGCTGGGGTGAACTAGCCAGATCCTCTCAGGTTGATGCATAGTATAACAACTTGGTTTTGCACCCCAATGTTGTATGAGGCTATCCAGTGTCCTTCCTCCTAATGTGATCTCATGTTAATTATATTGTAGGAGCCTAGCTATGAAAGAACCATGACTCTGGTGAGTTTAATCTGGTGTTCCAACTGGAGGAGAGGTAACATCCTCATAAGCATCATGAGGTCCTGATTGATACTTCTGACAACATCTGCAATCTGGTGAACAAATGAGAAATCTTTGTTGAGCTAAGGCCTAAGAATTTTCACTGACTGACATGAGAAAGGGGAAGTTCCTAACTTGCGCATACAATTAAAAGGAAAGCTACTTTCAAGGTGTTGTCAGATTGCCATATTTCAGGATTTCAGTTTTAGTTTCATTAAACTGAAGCTAGTAAGTAGGTAAAGAATTTATAAATGCATGGCAACAGCATATTGGTGCTAGCGTCCTAGGAGGAACCATTAGGTAGAAGCCTATTTAGAAAGAGATGAGAAGAGCTGTGCTTTTAACATTTTCCTGAAATGTGTCAGGTTAGATTGAGATCTTAAGTAGAGGGGCAAGTGTTCCTAAGCTTACAGGCAGAAAAGGAAAAACTTCTGCCTCCCCATCTTGCGCTTTGTTGATTCTCTGAATGGCCACTAAACTTGACCTAAGATGAAGACTAAGGACATGCACAAAGAACATTTTTTGAAAATATAGAGGGCTAGTCTCATGAAGCTTCATATGAAACAGACAAACAGCTTTAAATGTGAACCTCTCACATACAGGGAGCACATGATTGCCAAATATGCTCTGAGAGACCGAGCTGAATTTTGAAAATTTCGAAAGCACTCATGCTGCTGCATTTTGCAGAGACTGGAGCTTCAAAAGAAAAGTACTTCTGTATACCTGGATACAGAACATTGCAGTAATCAGTTTTGGAAAGGACAAGAGCAACGATGACCGTTATCTGCAGATCTAAAGGAATGTAGGTAAAAACTTTTTTCAAGATCCTGAGCAAATAGAAGCAAGAGGATGTGACATGATTAATTTATTCAGAAAAGCAGAGCTTCCTATCACATAGCACCCCTGTGTTTTGACCTTTCTGAACAGGCGTTGGAAGAGAGCCAAAAAGGAGCACTCTGTCTTCTCAAAGTTCAATTTAAGACCGTTTTCCTGCATCCAAGTTACAATATGTGCCAAGCAGTTATTAAACTTGTTGTCAAACTTGTCAAAATTCGATGAAAGTGACACAACTATTTGAGTGTTGTCAGCATAGGAAGCCACCGAAAGTCTTGGGACCGAATAAGTTTAACCAGAGGGGTGACATAAATGTTGAAAAGCGTGGGGCTTAAAGATAATCCCTGGGGCACCTCACACAGAAAGGAAATGTTGTAGAAGGGAAGTCCCCAAAAGCAACTACTTGTTCTCGGTCAGATAGAAAGGAGCTCAGGATGGTAAGGGTTAAGCCTCTAATGCTGATTCTCTCTAGCCGTTTGATAAGCAAAGAATATTTAACCATATCAAACGTGGCTGAGAGATCAAGAAGAATCAGCACAGCCCTCCCTTCCCCCATCTAACAACATTCTAATCTCCTCTGTAACAGCAAATAAGGCTGACTCTGTGGGATGATGTGGTCTGAAACCATATTGCGATGGATCCAGGAGACTTTTGTCATTAGGAAAGGACATCAAATCCTCATTGAAAGCCTTTTCCAGTATCTTAGCAGGCAATGGCATGTGGGAAATGGGCAGATAGTTCTTTGCATCCCCTGGGTTTAAGGGATGTTTTTTAAGAAAAATTGGAAGCCCCAAAGCTGTTTTACAGTCTACTATAAAATAGCCTAATTCTGAATATTATTCAATAGTTCAGTAAGATGAATTGAGACTGTGCTACAGACTAGGTTTAATACGTAAGGATCTGAAGGAGAGTCTGACTTGATTGTCTCAATAAATGTCACTACTCTTTCTTCAGTAAAGGCATTGTACTCACATGCAATCCTCTTATGTTGGTCTGACATACACTGCCCTCACCAGCACCCAAGTTGTTTTCAAATAGTTTTCCGCCTGAGCTAACTTTCATACGTCTTTTCCTTTTTTCATCCTTTATTCCCTCCTACGGTTTCACTTATTACAGGCAAAATGTATACAGGCATACCATTTTTAATGTCCTGATGATGATCCTATATCTTTTGTAAGGATTGCAATGCCGTCGACTTGTTGTAAGCCATATACACCTCTTTATTTAATACTTATTATGTATAATGATGTCTCTACTATAATTTGTTTGTCCTAACAAAATGTCTCTCATACAAACAATTTACTCTGCCTGAGCCTTTTTGTTTCATGTTGTACATTCTTCCAACTAAGTTGGATACAGGCTTGTGTCCCACTTTATTTGTTTCTTGCTGGATGTTGTGTATATTTAAGCACCTATATATTAAAAACATCTGTCCAGCTAGACAGCTGTAAAATATAGTACTGATTGGGTCTATATTTATTGTTTGCTCTCATTAATCCTTGTCTAGGGACCACTTTATCTAGAAATAGTGGAGAAGAATTTAGCAGTGAATTCAGGACAACCAGTGACAAGTAATGGACCTAGGTTGGATCCACTGGCAGGTAGGTCCCGGTCTTCAGTTGTTTCTCCAGAATGTTTTTCTAGACACAATTTCTAAGTTCCAACTTTCTGGATAGTAACACCAACACCACTATTAGTGATATAGGAACTTGGGGGTGAGCACACCTTGGGGGGCTTAGGACTCACTCCACCAGAGGTCAGCAACAGGGTTCAAGGCCTCAGGAGCTTGTTATGTCCCTCTAGCTCACACAGGTGGCCATCCAACTAGTCATTAAAATCACTTCTGCTGGTCCTGGGTTCAAAGAGAATGCACAGTTTTCATTCAAACAGCAAGGCAGTCCTTCAAGCAGCAGACCATTCCTCTCATCACAGCTGGGCACTACTTCTCTGGTGGCAGGGCAGTCCTTCTGAAATCTTCCACATTACCAGGAGTATACTGAAGAGTTGTTCTGATGGTCCAATATTTAAACCTGGTGCCAACCTTTGTGTGTGGGAGAACACTCTGTCCTATCCCATATCTGGTTTTGGAAAGTTCTCCCCTTCCAATGTCAAGGCTCCAAGAAGACGTGGGTGATGAAAGGCTACTGTGGAGAGCCTTTGTGTGGGCTGGAAGTCTAATTGGGGTAAGGCACAGCTCCACCCCAGCCTTCCTGGCATGATGGCTCATCATGCCCACACCTTGTACCCTTTTGTTTCACTGTCCGAGAGGAATACACATAGCCCAACAGCGGAGCCATTCACAGATATGTGACCCAGGACACTGGCTGAGGCACAAAATGGTTAGGACAAGAAAATGCCAAGCTTCTAAAAGTACACAACAACAAGGTGAATGATCGAATGATTGAATTAATCTCAGTCACTGGCAATCACTCAGGCCGCATCTCAATCCATAGTTTTTCACCCGCCATGCCACCTTAGTTTGGACCCAGCCATATGAAAATCAGTCTTGACTGTGGACCTCATGGAAAACAGTCCAGTCCGAACTTCCAGGCTGGGCCCTCCCTGAAACGGAACACAGGCAACCTAGGACAGGTTTCACCCTAGTTAGGGCTCTTCAGCCAAGTATAGCTTGGTTCCAGTAGCACAATGAGTCTGGGTCCCACATCTGAGCATACTCTGCAGAAATTTTCTGTCCAAGCCCACTCTTCCTTGTCGTCTTAAAAAAGTGGGACTTCTCTTCATCAAGGTTTATTACTTTTATCAGGGAGAGCAGAATGTATCAAACACTAAGCCTACAGAGTTTCAACTTGACCTCTTGAAAATAGCTTTGCTGTTCTATAACCGCAGTGCAGTCAGGGAAGGACAATGTTTTGCTGTCCTCAACTTTGAAGGGTTTGTTATATCTGGCATGGTCCCTGTAATTTAACAGGGGCGCTTGTGATGGATCTTTGGGTACATCACGTCACGGGGCACAGTAGAGTCTCTATAAGCATGTTCTACTGTGAAAAACTTTTGGAGGTCTGTCAGAGAGACAACTTTATTGAAACAGTCCTCAAAATAAATTTACATTTGATGTCCTTCTATTTACTCAGTTCAACAACAAAACATAAATTATGCAAAAAGAGGATATCCTGAAACACTGTTGGATTTACAATTGGAAAAAGGTGAAACTCAGAATCTCAAAGAACTTCTTACCAAAAAAAAGCGAACAGTCACACCAGAGTCGGCATCTACTAATAATGGCACAAGTAAATGTTGGAATTGCAAGCATTGCAACAACGCAATTGTTGGGAAAATTCTTTTACATTCTCGAACAGGGGCAAATTAAGAAGCAGCACTAGCTGGCATTCTGAGCATGTCGTGTACACTATAAAATGCCCATGTGGGCTGTTGTACGTAGGGAAAAGTGAAAGGAAAATGAACATACGGCTAACAGAACACAAAAGTCGAATTCGCACAAACAATTCTACTTCAAGCTTGGCAGTCCATTGAGATGAACAACGTCATACCATTGCACAACTAAAGTTTCAGATAATTGAACAAGTCTCTAAAACACCAGGTGCCGACAATTCCAAAATTCTCCTGCAGAGGGAAGTCTACTGGATTAAAAAACTTTAAACGATGATGCCACAAGGTCTCAACGATAAATTAGAAATGGCATGTTTCCTCTAAACTTATCTTTCAGACACTACGGGTTCCCATCAAATATTTATTGATAACCACAGTCTATCTCCTATATACACATATAGACATACATGAGGGAGTTCAGATTTCGTTTAACGCTATGATAACAGTGGTCTTTTAACTGTGAGAAATGTCACTAATGTCTACAATGGTCTATGCAGTTTTTCTTTGTTCATTTATTACATAACTAATTTTGCATGATTTTCACATATCATCAATATTTTCTTCCTATTTCCTATAGTAACGCGGCGTTGACACATTCTAATTATGTCGTATCCGGTTTCAGTCTGTTCTCTATTTTTATCATGATATCACTCCGAATCATTGCTGACATTCAGCAGTCCATTATCGATCCTGTGGTAGAACAATGGCGATAGTCCGTCGTTTATGTTTATTTGAGACGTAGACGGGGTGTCATGGCGGATAAATAGAGTAGAGCGTTCCGAGGACTTTGTTGAGCACGGAGGAGGTTCGAGCGTGGAGACGTGGATTTCTGTACAGCAATTTAGGTCTTAAGGTGAGAAACAACAGTTTGTGTAGTGGCTCATTCAGTTTCATTTAAACCACCTACAGCACAATACTAAGGTTTTTTCCTTGCTTGTAGGCTTTGGCAAGGAAGCAGAGTCGTTTAAAGGGAGGGCGGAGATTGTGTGTATTGCACTTCGGACAGGTGAAAATACCGCTTTACAATGGGTTGTGTAGACTTTATGACCCGCTGGTTCTTTCTGCAAAAAAACAGTTTTTGCTATCGTGATTTAACAGGTTCGAACAGGTTTTTTGCCTCGCTTGCAGGCTTTTGCAAGAAAGTAAAGTCGCTTAATGGAGGGCGAAGATTGCGCTAAAAAACATTTCGGACAGGTGAGATTATCACAGTTGAGTGGGTATCATAGACTTTATGACCCGGGGGTCTCTCCTGCTATAATTATGTTGTGGTCAATTAACAGGTTCGAACAGGGGAGCCAGAGACTTTTCCGTCAACGGGACATAGCACCAAGTGGGTACAGGAGGCATTCTGAGGAGCATCACGCAGTGACAGGTGATAATATTACAACGTAGCAGGCTCCTTGGATTCCCTGCTGTTTGTCCAGATTGGTTAAATGAAAATGTTTTTTATTTTTTATTTTCAGGCTTTACATCGATATATTTTTATAATTTCGGGGGCTACTGCAGAGATCAATTCAGGTGTTCATGCCCTAAAGGTTTGTTTTATCATGTTTTCCCATCAGCTTCATAATCAGTCTGCCAACATTTTAAAAGATGCACTGAGTGGTATTTTTTCCATTGCATATTCATAGACAAACTTTCGAGACCACATGTAATTTGTTTTTTACCAAGAAATGTATTGACCGCTGTTCTAGCAGAACTGCAACAGGAACAATTGAGCAGGTATGAGTGAGTTGCAGTATAGCGTTGTTCTTCTGATTTCCAAAGATGTTTAATGACCGAGCGATTCTAATTGTTTGCATTTTGTTTGGTGATTATATTCGTAGATTGCGACAGCGTGTGGTTACAAGAATCCAGTAAGTGTTCCCAAATGATTGCACAATTGCTTTTTTCACCGGGGTGAAGGTAGCACAATTTACCTGAGAACCAAAAGCGTACACTTAATACTAATAGACCTGACGGACCCCTCATATGCAAATTCTGTTTCCTTTTCCCCTTTTTTTCTACAGAACATCCCTGACGAAGGAACCTTGTGTCCTGAAATGCATTGGGTACCAAGATTTTTGTAAAAAAATGTTTACCATCATTGTATTGCATTGTATTTTACTATTGATTCATTTTTATCAATAGGCAACTAATCAGATGTTATGATTAGATAAACCTTATGATTATTATGCTGATCATTCTTTGAAGATTTTGACAAATTAAATTCATGTTGAATAAGTATTTTGTTTAACTGTTGTTGCGTGTTGGAGCCCTAGCTGCCACCACGGGGCTAGGCCACTTTCATTACTTCTATTTACTCAGGAAGACTAAACAGTCCTGCTGTGTTCTTTTAAGACTGCCCCTCTGCATCTTCTACTCACTATTCCAAATATGGATCTCTCTCTGATAGTTGAACCAGTTCAGTAGCAATATCTGGGCTTAAATTCTCCAATTTACTTCCATTATCCATTACTCTTTCTGCCAATTTGCTTCATTAGTAGTCCTAAATCTATGCACACTACATGGTGTCTGATTTTTCAGATGGAGCTTGACCGGGGTCCGTTACCGACAACATTAGTGAGTTCATGAACTGTGACTGCATGGTGGAAGACTAGGAATGGTGTGGACAATGAGGGCCTGCTTTGTATTTGCTGTGGTTTGCCCGTTGTGATTCTGGATTGCACAAAGACCTCAAACTAAATCCTCAGGGTACGAGTTTGAATAGCTGTAATTAATCCAATACCACTTGGTCAGGTTTATTTTCTGGGAAACCCTCCAAACAATTCTGCCACCACAGCCAGTTTCAGCATGAGACAATATCATCAAACCATTAGCATCGCACAGACTCAGGCCTCACAGTTCCCAAAGTGGTGTCCTGTTCTTTCAAGTGATTTCAATTCAAAAGCACATCAAACGATTCCTATGACGTTCAGCTACTGGGCCGGCTGTAGTTCTCCTAACACACTGCAATAGCAATGCAGGTGCGCTGCTTTTTAATTTATTATTGATACTGGAGACCATGTTCCTTTCAGGCACGGCCCGTGCCGGGCGTTACATCGGTTGGTGACATCAGGCGGGGGATGGTCAGGGTGGGGGGTTGTAAAATGCGGGATATGGACCATTTCAGGTAAGTACCTAAAAGAAAAAAAAATCGAATTTTGTTGCCCGCGCTGCATCACATTTGGCGATGTAGCGCAGGCAACGAAATTCATTTAATTAATTTTTTTAGATACTTACCTGAAATGGTCTACATCCCGCATTTTACAATCCCCACCCTGCCCCTCCCCCGTCTGACGTCACCGCCCTGCTTGTTGGAGTTCCTTTTGCAAAGCCTGGATTTCACCCTTAGACCCACTATGAGCGAGGGCCAACACAGACGCCAGCCACCACTCCCTCTGTCTTCCATTGTGGCCACTTGTGTGGCCCCAACCTGGTGTCCCTGACAGTCCCTGCCTGCACCAATCACATTCTCACTATGCAGCACATCGGCAACTCCGCGGAGACACCATCCAGTTTTACACATTAAAGCTCAAGGCCGGCCTAGCTAACATCTCCCGGGATAGCTTCTGATGCCACTCATGGGGTCACTCCAGGCTAGTGCCCACCCACTGTCAGGTCGGTGGTTGACTGACAACATTCATTTTGGGTAGCCAGCAGTGGAGCTGAGCTGAGGTATGTCCCACTTCATCAGCTTCTTGCAACCAAACTGTTTTGGGAAACGAAATGCCATGAAGGTGCTACAAAATACCGAACTTGATTTAAAGATTAAAACAGGTAACTACATCTGACAAACTACTGAAGAAAGAAACAATGGTTTTCACATCAAAGCTTTCCAGATATGCCCTGCAGCCTGAAAGAATTTGACAGTATGATGCGATAAAAAAGATACAGATAAATATGACTATAAACATAGAAATGTATTCATCCGAGCTATCTTCAGCTATATGGGCTTCCTTCTGCCAAACACAATTTCAGTTTTATGACCTCCTGATGACGTTTTTATGAGTAGGGTTTCCCGGTTTCCTTGCAGATTAGGTTGGAACTATGAGTTAAAATCTAGTTCAATCGAATCGGGAAATAAAGATAAAATATGAAGCCTGTAAATTTCCACCCTAGGCAGGAATGAGTGTGCTTTGGAACATGGTGCATTAATATGTGCAGTCCTCCATAAAGTCTTCATACAACTGATGAAGTGGTCCTTTAACAGCACTTTATGATTATTTCAGTCAACTGGAATATTTTGCCGCATCCGTTTAGACGCTTATTCAAGCTGTAAACTATGTTTTAATCCTGCAAGGTACTTACTTGAATATTAATATTTTTAGTGCAGAAGATTGGGCGTCATGCCACGTTTTAGCAACTGGACAGCGAGATACTCAGACGATTAACCAAAATAAACACATCCTATTGTCGTGAAAGTGTCTCCTGTATTTAACTTAATTTGATTAAAACAGTGCTAGCCAATCCATACGTACAAAGAACCACATGTAATAATACAGGACAGTGTGTGATCTCCCTTGTACTGAAATTAGCAGTAAATGTAAATGTAAATGTGGGTGTACTTGTAAAGCGCACTGTGACTCCAAGGAGTATCCTGGCACTGAAGACCACTGGGGAACCCTTCCTGGTTTTCCCTGTGAGATGGTCACTTTCTGGGTATCTCCAAGGTGAAACCAGGCATCCCCGGCGTCTGTGGGGGGGCCGTTGTAGAGATAAGGCAAGCTTAATGCCCAGAGTTGCCGAGTGTGTTCCCTGGTTAGAGTAGGCACCAAGGCGAGAATTATCGAGTCCGTTTGACCCTGGTCCACAACCCTGCCACGTCGGGGATTGAACCCTGGGTCCAGGCCATTCTCTGCTTACGGGTCTGCCGCCTCTAACCAGTGAGCCACACCACTCCGCAGTGTAATGAGAGGCGCACTCTTGACTACTCCCCCTTGTGGTGAGAGATAGCTCTTTACATGGTTGACCACAACATCAGCCACGGTCTGTGCAGGTAACAGCGGTGGAGCCGTGTAAAGGGGGATAAATAAATAATTAATTTCCCCTCTGCATAGTCCCTCGGAATCTCCTCTTACATGGCCCCACCGCTGTTACCTGCACGGACCACGGCTGCACATCATCCATCTGCAAGAAGACTCTTCTGGAAAAGTGCGTCGTATAAAGCTATATAACTTCTTGACTGGTTTATTTTCCAAAATGTTTTAGCCGTTAGTTGTCAAAAGAAATAAAGTTAAACACCTAGAGGATACATATTTTATCTCCTCCATCTGAAGTAGTACCAATGATTGTGAGCTTGAATACCAAGTACAAGAATATTGCGGCACACTAAAATCATGGACAAAATATTAAAGGAAGTATAGATTTACTATTCTTAACTCCGCATTTATGAACTGCAGCTGTCTGGTTTTCTAAAGACATCTTGGGGAAATTCAGGAAGCTTCCCTGGGAATGCATTCCACACATTGTTTACAAATGGCTATATGGTCTATAACTCACATTTGCTTGATTTCTATTTGCAGGCTTTATTTGTTTTAGGATGTCCAGAGTAAGTTTGTTCCTGATGGGGGGCATACCCTGTTTACTGTATTCTTCCACGATTGCTTGTTTTTTGCAAACAGGCCTTTAAATTGTGTTATTATCTTGTCACATTTGTTGTGCATTCAAAGTCAGAGGTCTAATTTCAGACTCTGTCTTCCGAGGGCGCTTGGTGTTTACTTTCTTTTTAAAGAGAGAGGATGTATGCAACAATGTTGAGTGAAAGCAATGGCTTTTTTCTAGCACACAACAATCTAAAAATAAAACTGCCCAAATATTTCACAATATATCAGAATTAGAAAAGTACAAATGGAGTACATATTTTGTAACTCTGAAGTGTGGTAGAAACAAATATTTTAATACGAGGAAAACAAATCAACACACTAGGTGATTATATTTCCACTCATTATCATTTGCGCTCTGTATGCTTTTATCAGTAAAACTGAATGTCAGTGCAAAATTAATGGTAATTTCAATTTAAAATGTGTTGTATGTAATGCCAGTGTGCCATGCATACTGCACTTTACACCACTTCACTCTGCATCACTGTCCTCTATGCCACTCTACTCTACATCACTTCACTTTATCACAATGCACCCTATGAAACTTCATTCTACGTCCCTCTACTGTGCTCTACACCACTATACTTCATTATACTTTATGCCAATGCACTCTATGCCACTCCACTCTCCTCTGCACCACTCTATGCCACTCCACTCTGCAACACTGCACTCTATGCCACTTCACTCTACGTCAATGCACTCTACTTTGTACCACTCCACTCTACAACAATCCACTCTGTGCTAATTTGATCTACTTTATGCTACTGGACTTAATACCACTCAACTCTATGCACTGCACTCTACCCTACATTATTACTCTCTACCCTGTACCACTCAACTCTACACCATTCTACTGCCCTCTAAAAACAATGCACTCTATGCCACTGCACTCTACACCACTCTACTCTGCAGCACTCCACTCTATGCCACTGCACTCTATTCTGCACCACTCTGCTTTATTGCATTGCACTCTATGCCACTCTACTCTGCATCACTCTAGGCCACTGTACTTTATGCCACTGCACGCTACACCACTATAATCTATGCCACTCTACACCCTCACCTCTGCACCAGTGCACCGTACTCCACTGCACTCCATTCCACTGCATTCTAGGCCACTTTACTTTGCACCACTCAAATTTATGCCACTGCTTTCTATGATGCTGCATTGGATGCCGCTGCATTATATGCCACTGCAATCTACTATGCACATCTCCACTTTACGACACTGCACACCACTCCACTCTGCACCTCTCTATTCTACTCTGCACCACTCTACTCTAAGCCAGTGCACTCTACTCTACCTACTCTGCACCACTGCACTCTTCACAACTGCACTCTACAACAATCCATTATTGTCCATTTCACTCTACTCTGCACCAATCCATTCTATGCCATTCACGGGCCACACCCCCCCCACTTCATCAAACGGCTAAGGAACAAAAGATCTCTTACAAAGAGCCCCTTCGCGGGTGCCCATTGAGTATTGCAGCGCCGGCCCAACGAGGAGCAGGTCCTAATGATGAAGCATGACACCTAGCTTGCTGGGTGTGTGAGGACCCTAGTTCCGCCAAAGCGGGATCCCCCATCCCTCTTCCTCCTAGTGCTAGTCCGACACCCCCTCCACCACCACTGACTTGCTGGTGTTTGGCTACTAATCCTAGAGGAACAGTCTTCATCTCCTTGTTCAGCGAAGATCCCAAGGTAGACACTAGGGGATCAGCTTCAGGGGCAAGTAAAAAAAAACAGCTCAGTGTCTTCCGCATAGGAGACTATAGAAATACCAAAAGGAGCAATGCTATCCACAAGGAGTTGCAGATATATGTTCAACAATGTAGGACCAAGTAATGATCCCTGCTGAACTCTACAGGTGACTGGAAAAATAGCATAGGAATATTAACAATAAAGAAATTTATAAAGCGCATGGTTACGCCATCTCGGCGTGTCCCCGCGCTAGGGTGAGATAAAGTGGCAGCGACCCGGCTCCATGGCCTCAGCCGAACTTAGCCAGAGAACAAGTGGGTTTTAAGCGCCTTTCTAAACCTAACTTCAGAGGTCTCCATCCAGAGATTAATAGGAAGTTTATTCCAGTTCTGAGCTGCCAAGACCTGGAAGGATCTACCTCCCATTCTGGCCTTCTTCACTTTAGGCACAATCAATAGACCCATCCCACTGGATCTCAGGGACCTTCCAGGCACATAGCTGGTGACAAGGTCCTTCAGATACGAGGGGCCTATGTCCAGGGTAATGCGATGGCATGTGCACAGTGCTTTAAACATCACTCGCTTCCTAACTGGTAACCAGTGCAAAGTAGGAGCAGACCTTATCAAAAATCTAAAAGGATCTGTCCATTAGGAAGGAGCTAAACCAATCCAGGGCTTTCTCTATGACACCAGACTTACGAATCCTCTCTAGGAGTGTAAGGTGATCAACAATGTCAGAGGCCGAACTAAGCATAATAGAAACTGTGGCCCCTTGAGCCAATCTCCTTTTCACATCCTCAACTGCAGCTAAAAGAGCAGTTTAGGTGCTGCGCTTGGGCCGAAAGCTGGTTTGCATGTGGTGCAGAAGGGAGTTGACCTCAAGGAATTCTGAAAGATACCCTTAACATATTTTTCTTCCACTATACTTATGCCTCGAAGCAGTGAAACTGGATGAAAATTGCCTGCTCCTGTTGGAGCAAGATTAGCCTTTTTTAGGATGGCTTTAACCCTGGCGTATTTCCATGGTTGAGGTACCAATCCCTTCTCCAAGGAAAGGTTGACAATCTCAGTCAGTATGGGGAAGATGGTATCTACTCCAAGAGCAAGGATTCTTGGCGGGGTAGAGTCAAGTGGCAAACCACATTTAATTAAGCTAAAAAGGGAAGCAAAGGTATTGGGAGAAAGGGGGGTAATTCAAACAGGAAGGATATGGGAGACTCCTCAGTGATGCTAGGGGCACTAGGGAGGGTTGTGTTAGAACTTCCCTCCAGCTTTTGAAAGGAGAGGTAGAAATTTTAGTTTCGAAGTAGGTGGCCAGAGCATTACACCTGTCGTAGGAGGGTTCAAAGAGTCGCCCACTGGAATAAGGTTCAAGCCGAGTTTTGGTAACTTTAAACATCTCCCTAGGGGAGTTTGCAGCTGATCTCTTTTCTAAGTGAAAAATTCTAACTGTATCCCGATGTTTGATTTTTTTGTGTTCTGCGCAGTCCTTCCTACACTCCCTTTCTGCACTCTTACTGTGTTTTTTTAAGAGTTCTAAGATGGGGGGAAAACCAGGTGACAGACGTATTCCCATTTTTCTGAATGATTTTCTTCTTGTGGAAGATTAGATCTAGGGAGTGATTTAACAATTCTGGGATCTTAGTATTAGCTGCTTGTGGATCGGAGACCAATGAGGGTGTGATCTTACTAAGGCTACATGTCCAGTTGTTGCAATTTAATTGTGACCAGCATCTGTATTCCCGGCCCCATGGTTTAGGGAGTGAGGTTGGACCAGGGATTTTGAGTTCCATTGGAATCAGGAAATGGTCAGTCCAGGGAATGGCTATCAAATCCAAAACCTGTAGCAAAGTGTTGTTGGTGAAAATGGGGTCTAATAGATACCCCTTAGCATTGGTGGGGCCCCATACTTTTTGACCCTGTTAAATAGCCTCTATGTCTACCATAAAACTAGTTGCTGACTTGTCAGTGGGCTTATCAAAATATATAAAAAAATCTCCCAGAAGCGTAAAATTGAGTTTCTCTATTGCCAAACTAGCTGGGGCCTCCGGTAGTGTCTGGGTGAAGTGGCCTGCAGAGCTGGGAGGGCAGTAGATTAGGAGTCGTGGAAAGATAGATGTGTGGAACAGAGTGATGGAGAATGAAAGGTTTCCATAATGGGACAGTGGGAGAGTGTAAGTAGTGCAAGTTAGGGAGGACTTCAATATGATTGCAATCCTTCCACCCTTTCTTTCTTCTCTATCTCTACAAACTATGTAATAGTCGGGACAGGGCTTGAACAAGATCTGGTCCAAAATACTCATGGAACCAGGTTACAATGAATAAGACCACATGTGGCTTGACGTCTTACATCAAGGAAGTGATTTCCAGCCTGTGACATGGAAGGGATCTGCAATTTAGGAGAAACATTTTCTAACTTGCCTTAGGAGAGGGTGAGTTATTGGCTGGGAGGACAGGTACAAGGTTAAAGGAGTACTGTTTACATATCATGGTGCCCTTAGTTAAGTTCAGTGTGGAGGCAAGTATCTTTATAAGTACCTATTAGGTTAAGCAAATGCTGTATGGCATAAACCCCTCTATTGGGGTGGGGAGGTGCAGGGTTCCTGTCCCCTGGTCCCGTTCGGGTGCAGACGGGCTTGACTTTGGTGTGCCTTCCGCGCGCCTGTGGTGCACCCACTGCATGTGTCCGCTGTGCTCCTGCTGCCCTGCCTTCATTAAGTATTACGAGAGTCCGACCACCTAGCAACTCAATAGTTGAGGACTTTGTGGTCAAAGTGCTGAGTGCTCACTGCTGCCAAATTTTCCTCTGATAATTCATAAAGGTTCAACAATAAATGCAATTCTCAGTCAAGGTTTCCCCCAAAAAGTTTAAAGTTATATTTTTAGAGTGAATTCACCAATTAAAATTTTTTAAAACTGCTTTATCAGCTGCCTCTCGAGCAGCTCGTTTTCTGCTGCGTTCCAGCTGCCCTGCCTTCATGAAGTACTGATCACCCTAGTACCGACCTCCTGGCAACTTAATGGTTAAGGACGCTATCGTCAAAGTGCTGAGTGCTCAGTGCTGCCAAATTCCCCCCGGTAATTCTTAAAGGTTCAACAATCAATTCAATTCCAAGTCAAGTTCTCCCCCACAGGTTAAAAGGTATATTTTTAAAATGGATTTGCCAATTAAAATCGATAAAAAATCTGATTTATTGTCTGCCTCTCCAAACTGCTCTTTCTCTACACCACTCTACTCAATGCCACTGCACTCTACACTGGTTATCTCTACGATACTTCACTCCTCTCTAGGCCACAAAGCATGACTCCCCTCTATGCCACTTCCCTCTATACCACTTTTTGCCACTTTACAACACTCTACCCAACTTCAGTCCACACAATAGCACTCTAGGCCATTTCACTCTACACCACTCCAAGCCACTACACTACACTCTACACAACTCCACTCCATGCCATGCCACTTTGCTCAACTCCTCTCCAAGCCACTCCACTCTATTCTATGCCACTCTACTTCATGCCACTTCACCGTATGCTGCTACACTCAACACACTCCACTCTTCTACACTTAATAGCACTTTACTCCACTCTATGCCACTCCATGCCACTACACTCTATGACAATTTACCCCGCTATATGCTATGCCACTCCACTCAAATCCACTCTGTGACACTTTACTCTATGACACTTTACTCCACTCTGGGACACTTTACTCCACTCTGTGTTATGCCACTCTATGCCCCTATACTCTCGACAATTCACTCTGCTACTCAACTCCGCTTATGTCACTATATACCATTCCACTTCGCTTTTTCCACCCTATGACAATACTCTACGACACTCTATGTCACTCTACACTACAACACTCTGCTCCACCACTTTACTCTATGCTCCACCACTCTATGCCACTACACTCTACACCAGTTAACTCAACTCTACGCTACTCCATTCTATGACCCTCCACTCTATGACACTCAACCACACTCTACTCTACACCATGCCACTCTACGCAACTGAACGACATTCAACAGTCTATGCCACTCCACCATATGACACTCTACTGCTCTCAATGCTGCCTCCACTCCACGACGCGCTACTCCACTATATGCCACAACACCCTTTGTCCCTCTACTCCACTATATGTGCACCACTTTGCGCCCCTCCACTCTGTGCCACTCTATACCACACCACTCCACACCACTCCACGAAACTCCGTTCTCTGACACTGTATGCTACTTTGCAACACTATGGGACTTGAAGAACCGGGTTTTCAAATACCCAGCGGGGTCAGGGACACGCCCAAAGTCCTCTGGGTTCCCTTGCCTTGGTATAAAGAGACACGGAATACTTCTAGGTGGCGTCAGAGATCAAATTTATTAGCTGCAGCTAGTAGCAGAAATCCCAGCAATACAACACGGTGTACAACTCAAGAAACTGCTCAATTTTACTAAGGCGAGACATCCCTATTTATACACAAAAAGGTACATTTAAAATGCACACCCCTGCACCAAAATTCAACCAATAGAAAATACATGACATCACACAGCATCATACAGTAAAGCTCATTTTACAGTGTCCCAAACCACAAGTTAATATTTAGGCATATCTAAATAATAATCTGGAAGGCCCGGACAAACCCTTAATTGAAAGCGTAACCCATGAAATGAAGAAACAGTAAAGAAAAGTAGTTTCAGATAATGTGCAAGATAACAGAAACGTAAAGAAACTTAAAAGTTAACAAATGTCTTGAATGGTAATTGGGAAAGTAAATAACGATCTTGCAGGGAAATTGGCTTGGCAGGGTCAATTCCAGGTGAAAGGCCAGCTTCTGAAATTAACTCCAGCGCACGAAGAAATCCTTAGTTAATATATATATATATATATATATATATATATATATATATATATATATATATATATATGATCCAAAATAGGTCAGACTGCTTTGCTCACAGACTAACTTCTGAGGCCTACATAAAAAGCAACACCAGATGGCAGTCACGACGCATGGCAAAAACCCATGTTTAGAAAAGAAAGTCTTAAGGAAATAAACAATTTAGATATTGTTTAGGATAAGATATGTGCAAGGAAACTAAAGGTTAACGAGGTCCTGAACAGTGATTGAAAAACTCAGACAACGATCAGCTAGTGAAACTGGTTTTGCAAAAGGTCAGTTTCAGGTGAAAAGGGTTACTCTCTCTGCAGTTCATTCAGAGTCAGAAAACCCAAATTAATATATGCACAAACTCAGAAGGCAAGGCCACTTGTTCGTTGGGCCTACTTCACTGGCCTATGTGAGGGCAAGACTAAAATGCAGTCAGGTTTGAGAATTACAGAACCACAGACCCTCCTTTTGCCATTACGTAGGCAATAACCTAAACTCATGTCAATCTGAATCTAGGTCTATATCTATCCTCATCAGGTCATCAAGGTGTTGCTGTAACATCATCTTATTATCCTTCACTTCTCTCGGGACTGGTCTTCTCACACAGATCGTAGCACAAAGACTATAAATGGCGGGACCACACTGGATGCATAAACAACACGAGAAAAGGATAGCTAACGCCATACCAAGGAACATCAGAACCTTCCATCCCCATTTGGACAACGACTCCCATAACCATCCTATCAACGACCAGTCTCCTTCATCCACATGAATAGACTCAGAGATCTTATGTAGTCTAGAGATGGCTTGATACACTGTCGGAGCATTATCTGGTATGAAAATGCAGCAACTAGATCTAATCAATTTGCATACCCCACCTCTATCTGCAAGTATAATATCTAAAAGAAAACGGCATTACCTTGCAAACAAAGATGACCTCGGTGGGGTACAATCCAAATAGGAGGAGACCTTCGCTGTCTTTCTTTCTCCGTCAAGCTAACACTATATGTCGTCTTATTCCAACCGACATATGCTCGTACCTCATCTCTAGGGATAGCGTTATACGCATCGATATCTCTAATCATATCAACTATTCCCCGTATCAAGGCATTATTACTTGCATTGTCTTTGACAGAACGTACAGGAGAGGCTTCATTCGCATAGATAAATATTGATTGGAGTGCCCAAACTGACCCGTTAGGCGAAAAAGGCAAAACCAAATATGGCATTCCCTTATCTGTAGAATGTGGCATAAGACCACACAACCAACAATTCGTGGTATTTATGACTAGCTGATGCTGATGCAACATCTGTATAAACGAATTGTTCACAAATTCTGATCTTCGTGTCTGTTCATGTTCATGTAACGTATGAAACTCATGTGGAGACACAGTAGAAAAGGAAAGCATAGGTTGAGAAGTTGGTACAGACGTCAATTGTGTAGAAGAAACAAACCAGAATATAGTAGCTGATAGAATACATAAAAGTATTAAAATAGATAAAGCTATACCACACTTGGAGAACAACATTCTATAATATCGGTTTTTCATCTCTTGCCTTTTATCGTCATTCCTCAATACAATCTTCATTTTCTAATGTTGCTCACGCAATCTTGACAGAGTACTTCAGCTGTGATTATTAGCAGGTCGTAGGGACACCGCAAGTCCTGCAGACCTATTGCCACTACTCAGGTCACAAACTGAACCGTTGGTACTCCTACGTGACCCTGCAACTGGCAAATGGTAACCAATCAAAAATTTAACAGAAAACCATAATACAATTTCAGAAAAAGCAAGAGAAAAAGAAAAACAAAAGTCAAATGCAAAATACTCAAAGAAATTGTCTCTTTTTGATCTCAGTGTGGAAAAAAATAATGTTCAAAGTCTCTTTATTTATTCCGAGATCGGAGGTTGTAACGTGATTTAGTCGGCACAGTTTGGTCCGTAAACAAAAGTTCAGGTTCGGTAGTGTCCAATCTCAAACGTGGAGGAACGGCTTCTTGCAGCGCATTGTCATCCTCGCGTTCTGACCATGTCCATGTCAAATGAGCATCACTAAATCTTGGTCAAGTAAGCATAGAGACTACCTAACATCTGGTGGTCCTCTCTTGGGCGCCTAGATGCTCCTTGGAGCGATTGTTGCGCGATACAAATTGGCATTTACATTACATTACATTACTAAATGGAACAAATCTAGGAATTTTTTTCACATTCGGAATCGGCTATACCTCCCCTCACCCACTTGTCATATGGTAAGGGCAATGGAACTTTTTTGCAATGGGTGGCATGCACCCAGTTTTTCTTGCCAGCTACTCTAACAGCAGTTCGAGTCACTAACAAAACTAAATGCGGTCCAGTCCACCTCGGCTCCAAATTCTTTGTTCGTTGAAAATTCTTCGTGAGAATATAATTGCCGGGTTGAATTGTGTGTCCTGGATCCGCAGTTGCTGTCGGTAGACTGTCATAGACCTATTGGTGGAGAACACGTAATTTAGCAGTCAAGTCATGTAAGTAATCCACCAACATAGGGTACTCAATACTGCTGTATTCTTTAGGACGAGGCACACCCCAAAGATTGGCCGGACGACCAAACACAATTTCATACGGACTAAGTCCCACTCGAGAATGCAAAGTCGTCCTTGTTGACAAAAGAGCCAACGGCAAGGCATCCGGCCATGTAAGACCAGTGCTCGCTTGTACCTTAGCTAATTTCAGCTTCAAGGTACCATTGTAACATTCAACAAGTCCAGCAGACTGGGGTTGATTCGCTGCATTGAACTTCTGATTTATTCCCAATCCAACACATACTTTCTTCATGATTTGACCCACAAATTCACTCCCCTTGTACGACCATACAATTCTCGGCAAACCATACCTAGGGAAGTACTCTCTCAGCAAAACCTTGGCTGTAGACAAGGCAGTATTATCCTTTAGGGGTAGGCCTCTATCCACCCGGAAAAGGCACAAACAACCACAAGGACATACTTCAAATTGTTGCATCTCTCCATATGTATATAATCTAGCTGTATCACCTCAAACGGATACGTCGGAGGAGCAAAATGACCAGCTGGAGTTGGAGTTCCCTTACCAGGATTATACTTCAGACAAATCATACAATGTTTCACCACGTACTCTGCACATTTCGGAATTCCAGCATTCTGCCAAACTGGAGCCAACAACTTGCATATTCCCTTCGAACATATGTGAGCCATTCCATGAGCCATTGTAACCACTGGGAGCACATACGCATCTGGCAACAGCCATCGCTGGTGTTCTGACAACTCAACCCAACAACCTGTCGAATCCAACATACCCGTAGTTTCTCTCCAAACACTCACTTCTTTCTCAGTCGCTTCAGCCTGAATCATTTTCACACTTTCTATTGTGTCTTCACACATTCCACCAGCCATAACCCAATTAGCTGGGCCTGCAACATACATACGGCTCATCATGTCTTTTGCCGTTTCCTTCGCAACTTCATCCGCAAACGCATTCCCTCGACCAACATCGTCCACAACTTTCTTATGCGCACTACACTTCACAATTGCAATCTGCTTTGGGAGAGTGAGAGATTCCAAAAGTTCATTCACCAACTGCCCATGCTGTATTTTGGTTCCGTGCGAAGTAAGGAACCCACGCTCTCTCCATAAACGCCCAAAACTATGGGCAACTCCAAACGCATACTGGCTATCGGTGTAAACATTCACTCGCTTTCCTTCGGACAACACACACGCTCTAGTCAGTGCAATCAATTCTGCTGCTTGCGCAGAATTCTGTGGTATTCGTGCTGTCTCAACAACTGTATGTAAAGTTGTATTAGCATACGCTGCAGTCGTTTTACCATTCGGACGCTTAAAACACGAACCATCTACCCATAAGGTACCATCAACATCCGTAAGGGGAGTATCCCTGAGGTCAACTCTAGCTTTCGTTTCTTCCTCTGTACGAAGCTGCCGAAGCAGGAATCAAAGTCAACAAAGCAGTGATATCAGGTACCACAGGAAACTGTGGCACGACTCTCTTATTTACCTCTCGAAGGTCGATCACAAACCGATACACAGGTGGCTGAGAAGCATCAGTACGTTTAAGGACAGGCAAAACAGGACTGTTACAAACATTACCTCTCGTTTCCTCAACTACACCCTTCTCAACCAGATCATAAACAATCGCTAAAAGAGCTCTCTCACCATCAATCGAGATCTTGTATTGGGGAATACGAGGGAGCCTAGCATTTGACTTAAGGGTGACAACATGAGGTGGAATCTGCAAAAGACCAACATCATTTGGACCTGTAGCCCAAAGTGTATCAGGAAGCGATCGCAATTCCAGTGGCAAACAATCCTTAGACAAATACATTGGGAAAATCACTTTCTTACCGAGGGTAAGTTGTACTCCTGAAGGACAACAATGCAATGTTGCATATAATCTTTTCAGCGAGTCCAAACCCAACAGATTCTCACCACAACCAGTTGTTAAAATAAGTGTTCACAAGGGCCAATCGAAAGGGATAAAGGACTAGAAACCGGATTACGAACTGGGGCGCCCGAAAATCCTACTGAAACATTGGTCAAGCCAGACAAAGGTGCGCCAGGAAGTTTAGAGTGCATAATAGAACTCTTCATTGCACCAGTATCCAAAAGAAAAGGTTCTACCACACCTGATGTAACCACTTCAACATAAGGTCCACTCTGGTCTACTGGAACTGACACTACTCCCTCACTTTGTCCTTGGCTGTCCTAGTTATCATTATAACCAGAACTCTCACCTTCGACGTTGTAATCCTCAACATAATACTGGGCAGACTGACCACTCGGAACATTCTGTCTGTCAAAATAATTCGCAGAATTCTGTAGGGAAGACAAACGCTCATTCTGGGGAAACACAGCACGTCCCCTACCCCCAGGAGCTTGCTAAAAAACTACCACGACCTCTCTGACCAGATACACCATTCGCACGCTGTAAGAAAGCCTGGTAACTATTCTTGTAATGACCTTCCTCTCTGCAATAAGCACACTGATTAGGGCCAGGAAAGAATCGCTGAACATAAGGCTCCGGCTTCTGTAACAATCTCTGAAATTGTGGAGGTTGCTGAAACTGAAGCTGATTCTGACGAGGCGGATAAGCTTGCTGCAAAAGAACTTTCGTCTTTAACTCTTTAGTTTTCTTCTCCACTTTATCCTTCTCCTCTTTATCCCTATTCTCGTAATATTGTGAAGTAGTCAATATCTGACATCCCATGAACTCTCAGAGTCCTTTAACTTATTAGAAAGTTTGGGAAGCAAATTAAAGACAAATTTATCCACAAACAACCTTTGACCACCCTCCGTACTCATATCCTGGCCACTATGATCATTAAACGTCTCTTCAAACCTAGTGAAGAAATCAGATACACTCTCGTCTTTCTTCTGCTTACATGCTGCTAACTTATCCCAATTCACTCGTAAAGCGGGCATCATCGTTTTCATCAGATTAATAATTCTACCTGGTAATTCTGAAACTAGAGGTTCAGGTTTAGCACCTCCCTCCTGTCTACCATCTGCAGCAACAATATTCGCCCAGGTATCACCTAATTCAGCAGCATGATTCTCATGACGAATCTTCGCCCACAAGGGTTGAGGGACTACATTACCCATCAACATATTGATGTCAGCTAAATTCATAATACACGCTTCAACTGTCTGGGACAACTCCTTGTAATAACCAGCAGGATTCTTACGAGGGTCAGGTAAGGTCTGCTTAAGAGCCAAGACCTCTGCTCTCTTCCAAGGGACATGTACCCATACTCTCTGAAAATGAGCCGGAGCGGCGTGAATACCCTGATTTATATTAGCCTGGACTGCTTCTTTCCATACCGGAGGAACTTATCTCATAGGGTACTGTTTCACTTTCCTCCCAACAGAGGAATCAGGTTCATACAATGTCTGAGGCGAAAGCCTAGATCTGAAAGCAAGTATCGTCTCTACGGCATCTGTAACATCAGATTCCACTAACATCCCTTTGGCAAAATCTGACTGAACATCGAGCACATCCTGCAGAATCGGACCCAACTCATTATCTTCCCATTCCTGACGCAGAAAAGTACACATTACATGAAAAACATACCTTTGCTTAGGCGGTTCCCACTGAAAGAAAACATTCATAACTGCTGGCAAATCATACCTCGGAGCATTTAAAATCCACCTACGAGCCAACAAATCCAACACTGTCCGTTCTTCAGAACTAGGAAGCTGACTACGACTCTGCTTACGTTCCGAAACAGGGGTCATATTCAGTGACCCAAACAATGGTGACAACAAATTAGAAACAGTTTATGTCATTCGTTTTCGAACAGAAGGAGAAGAAGCAGACATAAGAACACGAGAATAAGTATTCTGAGGCAAGGAAGGTGTAGGGACAAGAACAGTAGAAATTGAAGATGCAGAAGCAGAAGGCAAAGGAGTTTGAGGCAAAGCTGATAGCAAGGCTGGCGACCCTAGAATGGCTTGCACAGGAGAAGGCAAAACCATCTGTGTAGCACCGGGTGGCTGAACAACAGCAGGAGGTTGAACAACAAAGGGTGGAACAACCGGGGTAATAGAGGTGCAGTAGCACCCTGCACATAGGGAGGAGGCAATCTCAGTAAATGAGAGATCAAAGGATCTTTTTCAGGGTCTTCCATCACTTTCGTCGGAGAAGACGGCAAGGCCCGATAACATTTATCTATGGCCATGCAACGCTGTCTATCTAAGACTTCACTCGCACGCTCTTCTCCATCTTCCTTAAACTGTCTAGCAGCTTGTAGTACTGACATATTTTTATCTTTCCTATCTCTCTTTGCTTGCTTAATTTCTCTCTGTTTGGCTTCCAAAGGCGGAAAGAGTCAAACATTGCCGGCCGGGCTTTCTTCCTAAATAGCCTAACTTCTAGATTGTCTAAAATCTCTGTTTCAAAACTACCATGTGGGGGCCATCGTAAAACACCATCCTTTTTAGTGTAGTGGACCGATACTTCATTATAAGTAATAGGGCCCACTCCGTGTTTAGAGTAAAGTTCATAAGTCGGAGTTCCAACCGGAGGTATCGGACATAAATCCTCCAATCGGGAATCCCTATTACTACCACAAACAAACCAATTACCAAATTTACCAAGACCAGGCATCTTGCTCACTAGTCTGGTTTCAAACTTCAAAGGGAATCAAAAAATGATACACTTGTAAATATACAAGCCCTTCGGCTTTGGGTACTGCAGCAACCAAATCAAAACCAAGGAACCAGACAAAGTCGTGGGAGCGACCCACTTATACTTAACCAAATATCTGTCACGCCACCAGAAAACCGTCTATCGTCTCGCTTTACAAACATCAATTGGAGCGTCCAAGACAAGGCGACAGTCAGGGCAGCAGTCCTTCGTAGCCGTTGGAAAGCGGGAAACCTCGCAGAAAAGACCTTTGGTCCACGTCGACATGCAGGGGTCGATGAAGTGGGGGCCCTCCTCCAGAATTTCCTCACGTGGCTCCTCGCAATCTTTGGGCTTGGACCGTATGGCCGGGATGCCTGTCACCCCCTCCCAACACAATCCCCAAGGATGGGAAGACGGACGCAGTTCTGAACTTTTGGAAGGCGGGAGGGAGTTACCCTCCCGGCCGTATTTATTAAAATATGAAACAAAATTAAAACATTAAAATAACAGTTTCATTTTTCATTTTTCAATCTTTATTTCGACCATTTGGTCATAAAAGATACACATACATTAAAATCACGTAGATACTGCCACATTTGATAACAGTTTCATATCATGTACAATTTTCATTTATTACATTATGATGAAGACACGTTGATTGGCTAACCTTAACAAATCTCTAGTACAAAGGTTTTCCTAGCCGAGTCTAACATCCTGCCAATGCATACTTTTCTAAATTAAAATTGTACATCCTAGCATTACGGGCCAACGGCAAGGTCGCAACCGGTGTCAGATCCCAACTACCAGAACTCCCCCCTCACGGTGTGAGGGCGGGCGCACAGAGGACTGTACCTCTGTGCCAACTCCAATTTCCCTTGTCTTCGCGGGGGCCCTCTATTTAACTCGACGCCATCTTAATGGTCATCAGAGGACTCGTGTGAGGTGTCTAGAAGGTAGTGTGGACCCCCCTCCCACCCCACACTGCTTCTCATATCCGCCGTCGCGGATATCCTGGCCCCGGGAAATTCGTAGGAGGGGCATCCAGCCACCTCCTCCCCTGGAAGGGGCCTATGACCACCTTCCCTTAGGCGACCCCATACTTAGTGGGTGCCGCGTCCCCGTGTGAGGGGCCAATGGCCGCCTCCCCCGGGCGCTCCCATCCATAATGGGTGGCGCCCCCCCTCTAGGGATCTTGAAATTACTGCTCACCGATCATGACCTTACCGCCCGACCAAATAATAAATACGACGTTTGTGTACCTACTAAGAAAGAAAAATAGCCTCTAAATTGCAATCTTTATTACTTATATGTACGACACATCCTTCAACTAGACAGTTATACTCCGCTCTATCAAGGAAGAAAAATGTTATGAACAAATCACTTTATTGCAGTACCAACATCGACATTTTTATTAACGACTAAACCAGGAGAGAAAAGATGTTATCAAAGCAAAACATTTTATTGCAGTACTAGCTTTGCCATAGGGGGCTGGTGGGTGGGTTCAAAATTGCTCCTTGTTCCGTCGAGGGCTCACGTGCAACGAGGGGTGCAGCTTCCTAGCACAGGAACAAGAGGATGCTTCTTCGGATTGCTGCTCCTTTTATTCCTCTTCGGGAGGGCGTGTACCCTCCTCCGGTACGCCTATGGGGCGTGGTCAACGGTGTAGGTGTCTAGGACAACCCCTCTTGGGCGGGAAAAGGCGCGCCCCAGCTACGCCGCTTCGGGCATACCAGCCGTGACACGCCCCCCGCACAAAATGGTTTCCCGGGAGGATCCGGGCCCCCGACCATACGTTCGGGGGGACCGAGTGGTCGCCCCTTTCCATATGGCCGGGATGCCTGTCACCCCCTCCCAACACAATCCCCAAGGATAGGAAGATGGACGCAGTTCTGAACTTTTGGAAGGCGGGAGGGAGTTACCCTCCCGGCCGTATTTATTAAAATATTAAACAAAATTAAAACATTAAAATAACAGTTTCAAATCATGTACAATTTTCATTTATTACATTATGATGAAGACACGTTGATTGGCTAACCTTAACAAATCTCTAGTACAAAGGTTTTCCTAGCCGAGTCTAACATCCTGCCAATGCATACTTTTCTAAATTAAAATTGTACATCCTAGCATTACAGGCCAACGGCAAGGTCGCAACCGGTGTCAGATCCCAACTACCAGAACTCCCCCCTCACGGTGTGAGGGCGGGCGTACAGAGGACTGTACCTCTGTGCCAACTCCAATTTCCCTTGTCTTCGCGGGGGCCCTCTATTTAACTCGACGCCATCTTAATGGTCGTCCGAGGACTCGTGTGAGGTGTCTAGAAGGTAGCGTGGACCCCCCTCCCACCCCACACTGCTTCTCATATCCGCCGTCGCGGATATCCTGGCCCTGGGAAATTCGTAGGAGGGGCATCCAGCCACCTCCTCCCCTGGAAGGGGCCTATGACCACCTTCCCTTAGGCGACCCCATACTTAGTGGGTGCCGCCTCCCCGTGTGAGGGGCCAATGGCCGCCTCCCCCGGGCGCTCCCATCCATAATGGGTGGCGCCCCCCCTCTAGGGATCTTAAAATTACTGCTCACCGATCATGACCTTACCGCCACAGGCCGGATAGTTGACCGGCTATCCGGCCCCCCCACAAACTCCTACTAAAGGTCATGCTTTTACAAACCCCTTAACCACGCTATGAAATCTCCTATGAGTAAGACATTCCCCTCCCGGGATAAATGGACCCCATCCCCGAGATACATGTGATCCCCCCGAATACATCCATGTGGAATACAGTGCAACTGCGCCGAGCGAAACAACCTACTAAGTTTGTTATTGACCTTTTTTACTGAATTGTTCAGTGCTGACACTGAGAGGCCCCCCCGCCACACCTTCCTGGGGATCATGTGTGACCATGCTATCGTGCACCCCGGGATCCTTCTCGCCAGCCAGCTAACAGTAGACAGAACCCCCTCGAGTAGTACTCGCCGACCAAGGGTCACTAAGTCATTGCCTCCCAGGTGTACTATGATTACGGACGGCGGTGACCTTGTCCGCCCTAACAGTCCCTCAACAAAACATTGAAACTGGTCAATACAGAGCCCGCCCCTTCCGTGGAAGGTCTCCCTGTACCCGTATTCCCCAGCCACGTGAATCACGTCACCTGCTTTGAATACGTCCCCGGCCCGCCTCACGTATGAGTGGCCCACGACCCACACCACTTTTTCCTCAGCCGGTGATCTCTGACCGCTGGTCCCCAGGTGCCGGGTCGACGGCACAGTCCGCTCCGCATAGCATGCTCGCGAAACTGTAAACCAAACAGAAGACAAGAGGCGTGAGTGCATGACAGTGGCTTCATAACATGTGCAACCGCACATACCTCTTATAACAGTTCGAGGACCATCGCCCCAGTTGTTTCACCTCCTCAACACTCTGACCCCTGGCTGTAGCCTCTGTAGCAGCCCCTATCCTAAAGGAATGGGTCCCGAAATCTCCCGGGTCCAAGCCCGCCGCTGCGATTGCCATCGTTAGCACCCGCTGGAACTGAAACCTTGTCAGTGGGGTGGCGTCGATGTGTCTCAGCAAGCTTCCCCCCCATGCATCCGCCCTTTGCGCCAAATATTCCTCAACGCACTTCACCGGGCACATGGGGGACCCTCGCATGCGCTGGACCACAATACTGTCTCCCATAGCACCCTGATCGGTCTTGGACCTGGCTATCGTGATCACCATTGAATCACCCTTGATCAGAATGTGATCCCGACACAACCCTCACTCTACATCTTTCTTATTTCTTGCTACCCGCTCGCTCACCCGCATGGCCCCATGGAACGCTAATGCGAAAGCGGCCCGGAACAGCACTGCTTCAAACTGGGAGGAACATGTCGTGGGGAGTATCGACATCAGCAGGGACAACCTTTCTAACCCAATCGGGCGCCTTTCGTCTACTTTCCGACCCTCAAGGCGTTGCCAACCCCGAAGGGCCTTCTTTACCAAAAAGGAAGATGTGGGGTCCTTGATGCCATGTGCCTGCGCCATGAATGAAATGGCGGCTCGGTGCCTATTGGCTGTTGCCGCTGATCGGCCTGCCCTGTGTAGTGCTACCAGAAAATTCAAGACACACTCCTCCCGACCCCACTTGACCTCCCCTGCCGGACCCAAAAATGCACAATAGGAACGAAACGCTCCTTCGTATGCCTTCCTTGTCCTGGGGGCTAAGCTTGCTGCCACGAGGTCTTGTAATCCGGGGCACCGAGTAGCCAGAGTGCTTCGGGAAATGGTGCCGCCGCTAGGTCCGCGGAAGGTAGATAACCCCTGAAAGCCTGCATGTGTGAACGAGAGAGTGCATCAGCCGCCTGGTTCAGTACACCTGGCACATGCTTTGCCTTGAATTGTACGTTCAATCTCATGCAAAGGAGTACAATTTCCTTCAGTAATCTCAATATCCACTTGCAGCGTGCTGCCTGACTATTTATACATTCAACAACAGTCATATTGTCGGACCAGAACACCACAGAGCGATCCCTGAACTCATCCGGCCATGCCATCAGAGCCACAAGAATGGGGAACAACTCGAGAAATCCAATGTTACTTGTGAAACCGCTGGTGTGCCACCACGTCGGCCATGTTTGCGCCGACCATCGATTAGCAAAGATGGCGCCAAATCCCACGCTCCCCGCCGAGTCGGTCCACAAACCCAGCTCGTCCGAGGACGCTGGTGGTTTGCTCCACACCACTCGACCGTTGAAATCCGCCAGAAATGCCAACCATATGCGCATGTCCTGGCGAACTTCTGCTGACAGTCTCGTGCGATGGTGTCCTTCCTTGAGACCGACCATGGCTTGTGCAATAGAGCGGGAAAAGGGGCGGGCCATTGGTATCACTCGGAGGTCAAAGTTAAGCTGGCCCACTGTTTGTTGTAGCTGATGGAGCGTGACTTTTTCTTTGCTGATGCACAATTCCAAGGAAGCCCTGAACTTCGCTACCTTCCCCACCGGCAAACTGAAACATCCCTCCACAGAATCGAGCTCAATGCCTAGAATCTCAAGTGAAGTCGATGGTCCAACCGTCTTACCTGGTGCCAATGGCACCCCGAATCGCTCCATGAGAGTGCAAAATTCTCGTAACGCCTGCGCACACTGAGTGTCGCCGGCTGCCCCCAAGAACAAAAAATCGTCTAGGTAATGCATAACCTGGGTATGGCCAGTGGCCTTGGTGAACGCCCATTGCAGAAAAGAACTGAATTTCTCAAAATAAGCACAAGAGATGGAGCAACCCATTGGCATACATCTATCCATGTAGTAACGTGCCTGAAAAACAAAGCCTAACAGACGCTGATCCTGTGGGTGTACCGGGAGCAACCGGAACGCTGACTCGATATCTGACTTTGCCATCAGCGCCCCGGGCCCCAGGCGATTCAACATGGCGACGGCATCGTCGAAGGATGCGTACCGCACCGAACAAACTCCTGGGTCAATTGCATCGTTCACTGAAAGACCCCTCGGAGCTGACAAGTTATGGATCAGCCTAAACTCCCCCGGGTCTTTCTTGGGGACTACTCCCAATGGGGAACAGATGAAATTAGGTACTGGCGGGTGCCTGAATGGGCCAGCAACCCGTCCAAGGGCAACCTCCTTTGCAATCTTCTTTTCTACCACCACAGGATTATGCAGAGCCGACAGTTGGTTTCTACACAGTGACTCCCCACGAAAATCCCCCGCTGGGATGTGGAAACCATACAAGAAGCCGTTCCTCAACACCCCAGTGGAGACATGATCAGGGTATTCATTTAGCCAGGGGATCATTGCCATGATATCAATGGGGGAAGGTGGCGGTACGCCATGGTCCCCATCAGACCTGTTTGGCTCCCCCTCTACCCCCTGTATCACCCTTCTTGGCTCTGCACGAACTCTCGGGGTGCGAAGAATTTCCGCAACCTGCACACTCATGCCTGTACTTACATGTCCCCTGAGGTCTCGTGCACTTGCCCCTGTTAAAATTCCAACAGACCCCTTTCCTACCCCCATTCCCTCCATTCCTTGGTTGGTGGTCACCAGTGGGGCTCGCTCAAAAGGGTGCCGCAGGCTGACGGCGGGAAGGCCCGGACCCATTCCCGCCAAGCGACGACGACTTCGTCGCGCCCGGCAGGAGCTGTTTCTGCCAAGATATCGAGTCGAGACAATCCCACGTCAGAGATGAATCGAACTCCTTGGCCTTACGAAACTTCATATCATAACCTATCCATTCATCACCTTCATATGTCTCATAAAAATCCATTATTCGTGCCTGGTAGCAGGACAATTCGGTCAAAACCTCGGGCTTACGCTCCCCAATAATTGCAGTAAACATCGCAAAGGCCCTGGCCCAATTAGAGATTGTCTCATCAACCCTGAAACCCGCCATCTTTGCTCGCCATACATTCGGGTGCCTCAAGTCTTTTTGTGTCTTAACATATTCCATCTCGCGATGGTCGGTCAACAGGGAAAACATATTAACGTACTTATCAGCCCAGATCATCTCTTTCGTGGCCAGCGGTATATGCTGGACCACCTTTTCCCGTCTTGAGGGCAAAGACCCCTCCCTTGCCGCAACTGCTGCATTAGTAACTTGGCCTCTTCGGCCGTGTCTGTCGGTGCCGTAGCACCCCCTGACTTTTTACCAAGCCATGCGGCCAACTGGGCGGCCAACTCGGGAGGCATGTCTTCCTTGCTGGCGGGCGTAACAACAACCGGAATCGGTTGACCTGCGTCTGGGACCGGTACCGGGGCCTCGACTGGAGTGACCGGGCTTGCCGGGGGTACCTCGGGAATCGGAACTTCCCCCCCTGCCGCCCTATTTCTGACCCTTCTACCTCGTCCCGCAGGGACAACGCCCGGCAATGCAGGGCCTATAACTTTCTTCGGTCTACCTGAATTATTCATCGCCGCCATCTGCTTCTTCATACTTGCCATATCCTTTATCAGCATTCGAAGCATCTGGTCAGTCCCAGACTTCTTTCCGGCCTTCTTGCCAGGCATCGTTCAACGGATATCCAATCCTTGTTTGCTCAACACGGTCCTGGACCCTTAGGCCGAAGTTCTGAAAGAGAAACGCAAAAGATTACAAGTTCTCAAAATTGCTCCTTGTTCCGTCGAGGGCTCACGTGCAACGAGGGGTGCAGCTTCCTAGCACAGGAACAAGAGGATGCTTCTTCGGATTGCTGCTCCTTTTATTCCTCTTCGGGAGGGCGTGTACCCTCCTCCGGTACGCCTACGGGGCGTGGTCAACGGTGTAGGTGTCTAGGACAACCCCTCTTGGGCGGGAAAAGGCGCGCCCCGGCTACGCCGCTTCAGGCATACCAGCCGTGACACGCCCCCCGCACAAAATGGTTTCCCGGGAGGATCCGGGCCCCCGACCATACGTTCGGGGGGACCGAGTGGTCGCCCCTTTCCAGTACCACTGAAGTCGCCCCAAGTTGGCCGCGCCAACTGAAGAACCGGGTTTTCAAATACCCAGCGGCATCAGGGACATGCCCAAAGTCCTCTGGGTTCCCTTGCCTTGGTATACAGAGACACAGAATACTTCTAGGTGGTGTCAGAGATCAGATTTATTAGCTGCAGCTAGTAGCAGAAATCCCAGCAATACAGCACGGTGTACAACTCACGGAACTGCTCAATTTTACTAAGGCGAGACACCCCTATTTATACACAAAAAGGTACATTTAAAATGCACGCCCCTGCACTAAAATTCAACCAATAGAAAATACATGACATCACACAGCATCATACAGTAAAGCTCATTTTACAGTGTCCCAACCCACAAGTTAATATTTAGGCATATCTAAATAATAATCTGGAAGGCCCGGACAAACCCTTAATTGAAAGCGTAACCCATGAAATGAAGAAACAGTAAAGAAAAGTAGTTTCAGATAATGTGCAAGATAACAGAAACGTAAAGAAACTTAAAAGTTAACAAATGTCTTGAATGGTGATTGGGAAAGTAAATAACGATCTTGCAGGGAAATTGGCTTGGCAGGGTCAATTCCAGTTGAAAGGCCAGCTTCTGAAATTAACTCCAGCGCACGAAGAAATCCTTAGTTAATATATATATATATGATCCACAATAGGTCAGACTGCTTTGCTCACAGACTAACTTCTGAGGCCTACATAAAAAGCAACACCAGATGGCAGTCACAATGTATGGCAAAAACCCATGTTTAGAATAGAAAGTCTTAAGGAAAGAAACAATTTAGATATTGTTTAGGATAAGATATGTGCAAGGAAACTAAAGGTTAACGAGGTCCTGAACAGTGATTGAAAAACTCAGACAACGATCAGCTAGTGAAACTGGTTTTGCAAAAGGTCAGTTTCAGGTGAAAAGGGTTACTCTCTCTGCAGTTCATTCACAGTCAGAAAAACCCAAATTAATATATGCACGAACTCAGAAGGCAAGGCCACTTGTTCGTTGGGCCTACTTCACTGGCCTACGTGAGGGCAAGACTAAAATGCAGTCAGGTTTGAGAATTACAGAACCACAGACTCTATGCCACTCCACGTTACTCCACCCTCCAGAGCTCTTCCACACAATAATACCATACTACTCTCCTTTATGTCACAAACTTTTAGCCATGCTGAACAGCAGCCACGCTGGTGAACAACATAGATAAAAAACATTGGCAAAGCTAATAGCTGTTACATAGGCGAGACCTATTTGCTTTGTCATTGCTTGTTTGCTGTTGGTGCTCCATATTGGTATATTATTCTCACAACATGGTGGGAAAGAGTACCCAGCTACGTTTGATCTGTGCTATCCAACACTCATTAAACAGCAGGTAGGTGTCAAAAGCAAGTAAGACTCCTTGAAAGTATCATTGTCTAATTCTTAGGTAGGGTGGGACAGGCTTGTAATTCAGAAACTGTAACTTGCAAGAATCAATGACTAAAACAAGGAGCTTAGTTAAAAGAGCAAAGAATAGAATCTACATAATACAATCATAAAACAGAACACATTTACCGGGTAGCTCCCACAAAACTTTAGACACATCAATAAAGGGAAAATCGAGAATAATGGATTGACCAGTTCAATGAATGTTGACTAGATATAATGGGATTAATGGGATTTAATGAAAATTACTCTAGAGGGGTCCTTACTGTCGGACATGGGCAAAAGTTAGGCCATCTATTGAGAGTAACTCAAGTAAATAAAAATGTGAAGGATGGCAGGCTTGAATTAATCTCAGCTGCTAGTAATTACTCAGATGCATTCCAGTACATCACTTTTTGTCCCACATGCCACCTCAGATCAGATTTAGCCATATGCAAATCAGTCTTGGTTCTGCTCCAGTAGGAACAGTTCAGTCTGAAGAGGAAGTCAGGTCCTCTCTGAACCTGAACACAAGCAACCCAAGACCGGTTTATCCCTAGTTGAGGGGTCTTCAGTTGGGTGTAGCTTGGTTCTAGTAGCAAAGAGAACAAGTCATCAGATAAGGTTTAATGGGTAGCCTGGTAAAATAACTTACTTAAGGACGTAGCTATCTTTGTGCAGCTTAAAACTCACTAATTGAGAGTGTCATGGGGCTGCCCTGATGACTGATACATGAAGGTGGGCAACCTGGTTATGTGGCCACTATGAAGGAAAGAAAGAAAGAAAGTAAAAAGCACAAGGTAATGAAAGATGTCTTCTGACAGCCAATGCTGAATGATAAATTTTTGATTACACAGGGGTATTTTCTCTGTTATTTCTTTATCAGGAATTACATAGCTCCTTCTCCTACATTGTTGCAAAGTCCTGGAACGACCTGTCCCTCCACCTCTGAATGCCACCCTGCCTGGCAGACTTCAGAAAGAACTCAAGACTTGGCTTTTTTACGAAAACATGGCACCCTCAGTGCCCAGAAACTCCTTGGGGTGACAGTGCTGCGCTATACAAATGCTGATTACTTGAGTGATAGACTGTGTTACCCCCCTTCCCCTCAGTGGGAAATGCTGACAAGGACTGGCAAAGCCAATAGGTCTGTCTTAAATAGCTGATGAATGTAAAGAAAGCATACACAAATCATGGTTGTTTATATAAGGACATAAAAGACCAACATATTGAAATGATACCCTGCTGTTTTTTCATTATGGAAATCCTAAGGCAGATGATTTAAAAAAAAAAACTTTAAAAAAGCAAAATCAACTAGTTTGCTCAATGGGCAAACTCCTGGTTCAACATCAACAGTTCTCATATAATGTACTTTCATTCATACATGGGAAATGCTTGTTTATAATTCACATGTGCTGTAAATGTTTGCTTTGCTTTTTGCAAACATGCATTCATTTAGGTGTATAATAAATGAACATATTTAATTGTTTGACGTGTTTCTTCAATATTTATTCTCGATGACATTTATCAAGACAATATATTTGAATAATGCTTTAAACAATTCTAATTTTATTTGGTATATTTTTGTGGTTGATACTATGATATTGATTTTTTTATTACTCTATTTTTGTTGCCAATATTTTTTTATTTTATATAGGTGACGAAAATGTAGATAATCTTCTAGTCAATGATTAGGCAACAATATTTTTGTATCACAATATTTTTGTTGTCAATTTAAACTACAATCAAATGCAGTATTTTTCACAAGTACATTTTTCGACCACAATATGGTGATATACAACCGATATTATCTAACAGAACAGTGAGCAAATGTATTGTACTTTATTACTTGATGCAGTAAGAAAAGATGATTCCTTGACAAATGGAACAGGACAAGATGTGACAGAGGGAATGTAAATGTTAAATCCACTTCCTGGTAATGTTTGTCCTTTTCACCTCTTACCCTCAGCAGTAGATTGCATTCCCTACCCCTTTGCCACTCTAATCCTAATCAGCCATTTACTTTTGGACGTTTTTGGTTTCCTTTCTAATCTCAGGGAAATATTATCTCTTCATTATGTTACATTTGATGAGTATACATCTATATTGATCCCGTACTACAATTAACTTCTCAAGGAGTTCCACTGTCATCCCCAGCAAGTAGAAGACACAGAGAAGGATATTAATTTAGCCCTTTTAAGGGCCAGACAGGGGCCTACGGACAGAAATCCCGCTCCACAGCAACCATAGTAAACACCTATAAAGAATATCACATCATGATACTCTAATAGTCCAAAAACCTGCTACCATTTCATTCACACAGTAATTATATGTTTGCCTTTGACCATGTACAGCAACCACTAGCATTCAGCCAGGTTTGTACAATTAACATATCATAAACAAATTTTCATAAATGTATCACACTTCTAAAATATCCACCTCAACTCTTCCATACTGCTTAGTAGTTTCTCCTTGAATCTAGAGACTAAAATGTTGAGCTTGATGCTGTCCAGGGAGATACATATGGGTCTAAGACTCATCCCCATGTACTCAAAGCACACTTTCCACAAATGTAATTATCCAATTCGCATCAGCTTTAGGAGGGACCCCCAACTCAAGAACATTTAAATCAGTTTTAAAAATTTTTAAGACCAGTGAAGGGGAATTAGTTTTTTGACAGAAAACATCTCCCGGTAGAGAAAAAAATGAGATTGGATGTGTTTGTCTTTGAATAATTTATCTGGTGAAGAGATTTCCATACCCAATCCTTCGGAATTTTGTGAATGTCAAACTGAGAGCCTGATTTCGAGTGCAAACTCTTGGATCTGGCCTTGTGTTAGTTTTCCTCTTTTTTGGCAGACTATTCTTTTCAGATCACTTCCAAACCATTTGCTTCCTCTTTGAGGCTCATTTCCTACAGAGTTTCACAGGGCTCTTCGATGAGCCCCACAATCTTGTATATTTATGTCCAACCCCGTGTGGACACTGTGGAAGCCTTTAGCTTTTTAATTTATTTGTATATTGATTATACTCAGATCATCATCAGTGTTCCCCAGATTCAGGCAAAGGTCCCTCTGAACATCTACTGCTGCTTAGAAAGTGTTACCAAGTGGATAGACAGGAACTGCCTTAAATTGAATGGTAATAAAATGGAGATCCTTATAGTTGGAAACCAACTAAGCTGATGTGGGCCCCAATAGTGGCTGGAAGAACATGGCCCTGTACCTGCAACCACACAGGTATTAAAAACGTAGGTATTTGAGTTGAAAATCATCTGAAGTTTGAGCAACAGATCAAAATGGTGGTTGCCTGTTTAGGCCTTCTTAGATGCCTCAGGAAGTTCTTCCGGTCAATACCCTCCTCCACACAGAAGACCGTAGTTTAGGCCCTGATCACCACTCGCCTGGACTACAGCAATGTGCTTTATCTGGGAATTAATAAGGCTCTCCTTCATAGACTCCAGATTATCCAGAAGTTTGCTGCTTGCCTCCTAGGATATCTTGCTAAGTGCTCACATCTCTGCCCAACCAATAATCTGGTCCAGTTTGTCTCAGACACTTGATTAGTTTCCTAATGTCCTTCGTGTTCTTTACGTTCCTCCCATTTCTTACTGGTACAGGTTCCCCAGTTTAAGCATGACACAATGGGTGGATTATCTTTCAGATATATGGCCCCAAAACTATAGAACTCTCTTCCTCTGCAGTTACTGCATTGTTTGACGCAAGGGAGCTTCAGTAAGCAACTGAAAGCTTTTCTGATTTTCAGTATTTTGGTTTACTGAGGCTCTGAAGTTTAAGCAATGCGGGGAAACCCTACTTGGGTAGCCTTGCACCTTATAAATCAAGAAAATCGAAAAATATAAATTGGTTACTCCATCACAAACACAAGGGAGTACCCTGTCTTCCAAACCCTCAGTCCCACTGCCTCATTTAGATTTATGCGAACCTTGAGCTTTCTGTAAATGGGGCTTCTGATGAAGGACTGATGGAGTAGGGGCCGTCAGAGGAATAACATTACACCACACACTCTATTTAAGATGGGCAGTGTAATGTCTTTTTTTCTGTCCCTCACCACCAGAAAAAACAGGTGGTGAGGGACATAAAAAAACAATAAAGTCCCCCACACTTTGAGAGACAGCTCCCAGAGTGTGGTGGTAATTAGCTTTTTGTTTCAGAAGCAAACTTCAGCTTTGGGAGTTTGTTTCTGAGAAACAAATGTTTTGGAATAATTTGGTAAACAGCCTTCAAAACTGATGGCAACCTACCATCAAACTTGTTGTACACTGAAAGGAAGCGCCATGATGTTAGCCCTTTACAATGTACTGAAATGACGGCTGACCTGGTGGTCACCTTTAAATTTGGTGGATGATAGTCCATCCTCGTGGTGAAGGTAATGTCTTCTGCCATCATAATGGACACAGTACTGTCCTCCAAACCATAAACCATATTCTATAAGTACATCTAGGCTCAACAAACCTATTTTGCTAGATTTGGCCTTATGTTGTTGATGCAGCCTCTCTTTCTCTGCCAGGCCAGCACTGCACAAACCTTGCGATTGGTGTTAGGTTCCTGAATGGGTATCTCCATACAAAACAGATCTTTTCTCCGCTAGAGTGTGGATTCTGGCGGTTTTCCACTGGCCACGTGTATGTGCTTGCCTCACTCTGCAACTGTAAAAATATGCTTAGTATAAGCACATTTTGTAGTTTGCTTTTTACTTTTATAGATTCAAGCTGAAACGTACTTGACTACAAGGAACAAAAGTGGACAAGTTGGGCCACACATCTTTACATGGTTCACCATAGACCCAGACTTAAATTTTCGTTTTGGCAGAAGCTCGATTTACTACAGATGTAAAGATACTTATTTAAATAGAATGGTGCACAGGGAAAATATCTCACTTTCCAATAAAACTCAAGACGATGTATCCTTGCGGTAACAAATTCATTCCTTTATTTTCTCCATTGTTATACACATATATGCACAACAGTTATCCAGATGTAAATATGCCCTATCTCCAGTGCATTCTGGAACTTTGTAATTCCATATTTCCCATTCACATTATGGGGCTACATGTTCCAGTATGCAAAGTGTTTTAATTTTTTTTTAAAACATGCCTATTAAAAATCAACTATCAAAAAAAGTATGTTTTTTTGCCCTGATCCATCTGTTGTGAAAGGAACACATTGGCAGGGATCAGGGTCTGACCAGATTGGTGCCATTATGTATTGAAAACCCTGGTAAAAAAACTAGGCTGCTGTAACGTAATGCAATATCTTACAATAGTTTCTCTAGAAATTATCTCTTCGATAATTAGAAAATAACACGTCCTTTACTTTTTCATACACAAAGGTTTCTTTAACAGTTTCTCATTTACATGGGTTTCACTATAAGGAGGGGAGGCATCTCAGATGAATGAAAACAAATGGGAGTATCATAAACTCAATTAAGCCTCCTGCTGCTGGACACCCCTAGGTAAGATTAATGCTAAAATCAAAGCGAGATGTTCATGGGAAATTAATATCTATTGCTTTATTATGGTGCTGACAGCACGTTTGTGCTGAAAATGTTTTATGGGGAGAATTACACAGTTTCCCTTGACAGCAGAGAGCATTAAGAATCAGAAAGAAGAAATAGCTGTGTGCCTACTAAGAACTCTCATTAATATAGGGTATTAGAGGTGGGGATGTATAAAAGAATCATGTTAATTAAATCCATTTATAAGTGGCAGGTCTCATCAATCAATTAGACGGTAAAAGAAAGAGGGAGCCTAACTTTTGGAGGGATTCTGCATAGTAATTTGCTCAGAATGATAACTTAGGATAAGCTATTCTTTTAAGAAATTACCGCCATAGAACAGTTGAAAGGGAAGCTAGATGGTACCGCAGCACCCTGGATGGAACGTCATCAAACCAGCACCCATTGAAACCTGATGATGTCATAGGTTTAACACCTTGTAGCACACCTACCCTCTAACAGCCAAACATTTGCTGCTGAGTGGGTACAGGCAGGGGTGGTAACAAAAGAATATAAACAGGGTATTCACATAGCTCTTTCCTTTCTCTTCCTGTTGCTACCTTGTTGGCCATGGCCACAACGTTCAGAGTAGCGAGACAAGTATCAAATCTACTCTCTTAACCGTAGCTACCTCTGAAAAACGTGCTCTGGAAGCTAAGTTCACAAACCACTGCTCACTCATTCCAGCATATTTCCCCATCTTTTAGCATTGAAGCAAAATCCAAAGAGGTGACCCATCCTTTGTGTTGTAAAAAATATCCGTCCTCAAAACATAAAAAAATTGAAAATCTATTCTTCAATACATTTTTGTTATGAAATGTTGGACTAGGTCCTTTCTGCATGTTCATTCGCAAACTTTTGCCTTCACCCTCCTGTTTTCTGTATGTCTTTTTACTGGATTTGTAAAATATGAAGTGTAGGTGCTCATATGTTTGTTGGAGGCCACACCCACTTTTCAGAGCTCCACCTCTTTCTCCATTAGTTCATCCACTTCCTCTATTGGCTCTATCTACATCCTCAACTGGCACTGCTGAATGCCAGATGTAATACCTGATCTGAATTTAAGCAAGGGAGCCTTTCTCAAGTAAGGTTTCGATAGGAACTTCCCCGGCCCTGTGAAAAGTTTGAAAAAGATTAAATCATAAGTGCATTTAAAAAAACACAGTTTGGGAATAAATTCCCTAAAATAACTGGTGCACTAAAAATGGTCCTGTGAAATATTTCAGTGCTCTATGTGCAGATTTGGGGAAAGGACAGTACTTGGGTATGTGCAATGGTGCTTTGTGTTGTCATATACACACCTATCCCTAATGCACCAAAGGCGCCTCATAGTTAAATATGACCTCTGGTATGAAAAGACCAGAATTTGACTTGTGTGCCTCTATGCTATGTGTGCCCACTCCTATGCCAAGAATTACTTTGACATGTCAAATCAGCCAGGATAAGTATCCATATGCCAAGGGTGCGCTTGCCCATTAGCCAAGAATTATCTCCAGTATGCCAGGGCCAAGGAATACAATCCCAAGCATAAAACTCACACCCTGCTATACTCACATCAACACACACACATTGTGTGTACACACACTCACATATGCTCAAATTCTCATACACTCTCGCACTCAGATTTTCGCAAACTCTGATTCTCATGCACATTTACACTGGCACCTCTCTTTTTTCAATCTGCGTGTGTTTTAAAAATACTTGCCCTGTTGCTACCCCTGGCATATCAGTTAGGGAAGCTTGGTAAAAACTTTCCTCTATACACTAATCAAAACAAATGTTTTTTGCTGGTTTTCATGCATGATGAGAGTTGAATATTACAATTCCATCGAATAGGTAAACTAGATTTTATTTGGGTGTATATGGGGATCAAGAAGTACGAATGTAAATGGCCTAGAACACTTACTACATTACAAATACAGCTTTCAAGTAATCTTATGTCAAGTGTAAGTCCATCAGGCAGTGTTTGACTTTTAGCCAGCAAAATATTTCATTTTGGGATTAGCAGTCGCTTTGTACAAGGTTTTTAAAAATCTTCAAATCCCACTGCGTATCTCTTAGGTGCCTGAAAAGCCATGACTGGAATGACAAGACAATGAATGTGTCCAACAGTTTAAAAAAAATCAAGTTTCAGTTTGTGACTTTTCTTGATGCAATCAAAGATTAAACAACCGAGCAGTGAAATGTCAGTGCCTGCATTTGATGCACAGATGTTCGAATTCCAGAGATAATCGGTAGACATTCACAGTTCTCCAAAATAATAGAGCTTTTTCAAAACTTTACTACCCATTACAATAAAAACACCCTTGGTGTGTGAACCCTGTGTCATAATACAACTGCAATCTCCACTTTTCAGTAGTTATGTTCTATAGCTGCAGCAACTATCTGTCCTGAATTGCTATCAAAGTCTCACTGTCCTCACTTCTATAGCCTTGAAGAACCTGAGGTTTGGTTCACTTTTATAAGCCCCATAGCTGAAATATTGCTGGTGCTCAAGGACTTGTGCCCAGAGAAATTGTTGCCCATGACTGATTCAACACTGACTCCAGTCATGGTGCAATATCACTACACTAATGCAATCCGAAAACAACTGACTCCTGCGAGGGCCGGTCACGCAACTTAACTCCCATCATATAGTACTTGTCATTTGGCAACACCAGATGGGTATTTCTTTCTCTTTACTTTTTTTTTGCATCAAAGGTAACTGATCTGTTTTTAATTCTTTGTGTGTAAGGATTTAGCGTTGATGGCACGCAGAAGCCAAATGAAAGTTAAGCTAATTTTGGGTTCGATGCTCCAAGAGTGCCTCAAGCTGAGTGAGAGGAAAGTACCAGCTAGGAGATAGAATCCTTGGATTGGCCTTAAACTTATCAAACCGAGAATCACGTACGGTAACGAGATTGGGCTGAAGGTGCTGCCTCTAAACCTCCCTAACTCAGCTCCATGTAAAACACACTCCTGCAGGAAACTGAAAAGTAATGGAACAATTCGCCTCTCTGAAATATTATTATACAGGATTTAAGACGCTGTTAGTGGATTTGTCTCGTGCTGGATTTAATTCTTCTGCCCGTCCTTGATTTGGTTATTCAGTGCTGCCTCTATCTTGGCAATAATACTTTCTCTCCCCTTCTCTCCTCCCCATCCCGCCTCCTCCCCCGCTAACCACCCAGAATAACGACTTCACTGAAGTATCCGTTTCCACTTCAACTGTGATTTTTTTTTCTAACAAATTAAAGGGACTTCTATGAGGGCTGCTATTCCCCCAATTTAGCAATTCTGTTCATGGATGACTTTGAAACCAAGATCCTCCTTATCACCTTTGATCCATTTCACAGCCACATATTGGTATGGAAGTGTTAATTGATTATATCTTCCTGATTTGGCAGGGTTTGGTAGAAACCCTCACAACATTTCTCAACTGATTTGAACCCACTGCAATGGTCTCACATTCACACTCCAACACAATAAAAACTAAATCTCCTTTCTTGATCTCTTGATCAAAACAAAGGATGGTGAATTATATGCATTCCTTTACCGCCACCCCAGGGCACTACATGACTCACTCCCTGATTCAAAATATTTGCACTTAAGGAGGAACTGTTTCTTCAAACAAGACCTATTTAGGAAGGCTGAGACATTGTCTTTCAAATTGCTATCCAGAGACTAACCATGCAAACTGGTTAAAATATCAGTGAAGAGTACTGCCCTAGGGTGGCATCATTCACCCCTAGAGAAAAGACAAATATAGGTTGGCTTGTGTTACAATATTCTCTCCAATATCCAACCAAGCAAAAAAGAGTATTCCACGCGACTGGAATGTATTGAACGCAGGCCCATTTTTGCTTTCCAAATAAACATAACTATTAAAGACCGCTTGGTATGAGCCAGTCTGCCCTCCACCTGAACGGACCACACGCTCAATGATTTGTGGGGATAAGCCACTTTGACATGCCAGCACAAATGTGGGAATTGCAACGTTTGTGAGTTCACTATTGAAACAAATGAGTTTATTTATAAAAATATAAGAGTCACCTAGCAGCCTTTCTCAAATTCTAATGAAGCCAATGTGATCTCTGTCATTACCTTTCTTGCAACTTGTTATACATAGGGCAAGCCACCTTAACAATTTGAGTGAGGATATGTCAATACAGAATCAGTCTCAGATATAAGGTTGTAAATGCCCCATTAGTGGAACACTTTGAGAAATTCAATCACCTCTGATACTCTAATTTCCCTTTCGGGAATTACCCACCTTATCATTTTTCATTAATTCTTCAGCATAAACCAAGCGCTAATCTATACCCACTCTCATCACCATTGTGCTAATTCCCAGCAACGCTGTCCATGGCATTACCTCCCGGTCACAGGCACAATGTGGTCCCTGGTATTTAGGCAATTTAGTCTGCCCATCCTACATGGAAGAGCACATCTCTACTATATTGAGTACTTGACAGGGCATCACCCGTGTGTTTGGCCCTGGACTCTTAATATATTTTTCTCAGTGAATGCAGCTGATCGTGATATGGAAACAGTTAATTTCCACATGGCAACTTATCCTCTCTCCTTTCTCTTTCTTTTTATTTATTTTTTATTTCAGTAATTCTCCACTACCATTGCATAACACATCTCAGGCATTAATTGTAATGTCCTGATGATGATCCTGCAATTGTGTAAGGATCGAAACGTCATCAACGCTCAAGCACTGACCCTATTTATTGTGTATATTGATGGACATATGAACATAGGGGCAGAAGTGCTGCTGTAGGTTTCTTTGTGACTAGCCATTTTCATGAATGTCACACAATATTGCCTGAGTCTTTTAGTTATTTACGTTGATGCCCTTTGTGTTTTGTGTCTTCATCCACTGAGTTTGATTTGTAAAACAAATACAAATGTGTTTTTTATTTGTCTAATAGACATTGCCTCTGGGTATAATTGGTTTCCAAAGTAAAATCTTATACATATTTTGCTTAGGGACCCTTGATACTTTAAAACATTTGGAAAGTTGGCCTCTTCTCGTACTTGCCATTTAGTGTCTGCAGCCTAATCCTGAGTCACATGACAAGGTGTAGCAGGCAGTTGGTCTTTGTATATTCCTCCCAGACAGTGAGACAAAGGGAAGCTAGGTGTTGGCAGGATGGGGCACTCTGAGTGAAGAAGGGAGGGAGCTGTTACCTAACACACTTGCACATCACAAAGAGTTTGCCTGAGCACTCTCACAAATGGTGTGACACTGGTCTTTAGTGACCCCAGTCAAGCTGGAGCCAGGAAATGGAGGAAGGGGGATTATTGACACCTCAGGGTGGGAGGGGGTGGAAAACTCTAGAAGCTTCTTTCACTTCAAAGTGGGCACTAGGGGTCAATGTTGGTACCTTGGACCCAACTCTTCATTACACTTCTGGACTTGTGGTCTCTGCCAGGAAGGGAGACTGCTGTGCTGCTGAAAGGACTGCTACTCCACTGGGTTGCTGTCTTGCTGTGCTGACCTGCTACCCTATTGCCTTGGTGAGAAAGACTGGACCTGCATCTCTAAACCCACGACTGTTGAGTGACTCCAAGGGCTAGTTGGCTGGCCTCCTGATCAGAAGCCTCAGGGATAGAACAGGCACCCACACCTAGACTCTGCCATCAGTGAGTTCTACCATGCCAAGTGGTGCCACCCCTCTCCTGGACCCTTGAAAGTGGGCCTGAAAGGTGCTCTGTTGGCCCATCTGTGGACCCAGCAAAACCGATGTATCTCCCCTGCTGCACCAAGCAATCCCAATCAGAACTGAGGCATCGTTTCTGCCGTGTGGGCTTTTTCCAGCACAAGAACTTCACACCCCCCTCATAGCCCCATTAGACCTGCCGCTGTATGACGCATCCCCTATGCAGGACCTCGCATCGCAAGTCGCTTCACAGCAACCTCGATGATAACTCACATCTCTGCATTCCAAGTCCTGCAGCTTCTTCTGCATCAGCTGGTGCATGACGCATTCACAATGCAGGACTTCACATCGCAATCCCCCTTATTGACAGCCTTCTCCATAATGATGCAGGACTTAGCCTCGAAACCTCACTGCCCCTCAGAACCGAATCAATGAGACCCACATCACCTCGCTGCTTGACTTGGGAATCCGCAACTCTTCACAAACAGGATTTAAGGTACTCTTGTTCAGCGGACCTAATGGGGTCCCTGTAGACGGCCTGCACTCCACTGTGGTCGGCCTAAACATGCGATTTTGTCCCGGTCTAGCTTGACTGTAAATCTGCAGTTGGAGGCTTGTGCTTTTTGGAGCTATTTTCACTTAAATCTTTGCAGCTGCATATCTCCGGTTCTACTTATTGAATTTTTGTGATTTTGGTGTCAAATAATTTATTGCATTTTCTCTATTTTCTAAATTGGTGGGGAATTTTTCTTGTGTTGTCTTTTCGCTTTATTACTGGTTGAAGTGCTTTAGACATTGCCTCTAAGTTAAGCTTGATTGCTTTGTGCCAGTCTACCAGAGGGGTGAGCACAGGTTAATTTGAGAGTTTCTTGTCCCTGCATCCTAACAAGGATTGTGGTTGCTGCTTGAGTAGGGGTTCACTTCGTCCAACCAGTAACCCAATTTCTTACACTAAACTCACAAGTACTTTCTTTACTTCATTATTGTTTTAGCTTTTCGAATCACTTTTCTATTGTACAATAGTATACTATTTACTTATAAACCTCATGTTTAGAATTATTTTACAAGGATTGTGGTTGCTGCTTGAGTAGGGGTTCACCCCGTCCAACCAGTAACCCAATTTCTTACACAAACTCACAAGTACATTCTTTACTTCATCATTGTTTTAGCTTTTCAAATCACTCTTAAATTGTACAATGGTGTACTATTTACTTATAAACATTCATGTTCAGAATTACATTTCCATATTATTTTGCTTCTTGTTTCACAGGCTGATTTGTTTAACTCACACAAAGGACTTCAATACAAGTTGCTCGTAGTGCTATATGTGCTTGTTTCCCTCTAGAAATACCACTCTGCACAATTTCAAGCTTTACCCAGTGTTAAATTCCACACAATATATTATTGTGTGAGATTTTATATCTGGAAATACTAAATCAGTGGAAACAACTGGTGAATGCTACAGTGTTTGCAGATTCAAAATGTTTTTTTTACCATTCCAGGTCCAAACTTGTAATCACCTTTTGATTGTTGATACCTGGTCCAGTATTACTGCACATTTTTACCGGGTGACTTGTAATGTGCTTTGCTCTGGTCCTATATTGCATTCTCTTACAGTATGCAGGTACACAGTTCGTAAATTGAGATGCAAACACAGGAGCCAAATTCAAAATTGAGGGTCTAACAAAACTGACTACGGTATTCCATGAATGCCATTTCAGTAGCATGTTTTAGATGAGGTTTAGCATTGCAAGCAATGTCTAAGGTTGCATGAAACACAGATGCCATACTAGATAATAGACACAGAAACTGAAACCCATACAATAGCAGCTTTACAAAAATAGATGTAAATAGTTACTATTAAAAGATAAGAGGTGGACAGAGTAGCATGAAGGATACTAAATTACCTCCTTTGTGGTAATTGTCTAATAACTCATATTCATTATGTTTTGTGGAACACACTTCCAACAGGGCCGATGGTCTGCTACAGTATGATATAAAAGGAGCACCATTATCTTTTCCAAGTCTTAAGATAACTTATCCCATTAGAAAAACCGCTTTTGCATGCATGCTCGTACTCTCCACATCTGAATCACATCCCACTAACAATACTCAGAGACACTTGAATAATACATTTTGCAAAATTTTAAACTTTTATTGTTGGACTCCATGTACAAACCATTAGCCATTATGTTAATCAAACTAACTCAGAACACAATGGTGTTCAGTAATGGACCTTTCATGTCATAGCTTTTATGTTTGTTAGTCCAGCTGGTTTAATGACCGCAAATAAAGATGGCACTGCAAGAATACATAAGGTTGCCAAACAAAAGTCCAAGAATGGAACCACAAATTCCTGATAACATGAATTTATATTGATAAATTAGGGGCTCTTTTAGAGTTTGATAGTTCAACCACACTGCCAATACAATATGTGCATCCTACCTCATTTAGAAGTTGTTGAATCACACTTTTTTACTAATGGAGCTTTAGCTGGCTTTACCGGTGGAGATTTTGGGCCTAGTGGCCCATCCACTATTGTCATGCCGGGTCATATTGTCACTGTCCTTGACCTTTTTATGATGGGGCAATCATCTCTAGATTTCCCTGTCTGGGACAACCATGGCAATCCCAGGAAGGGTAGACAAAAATGTACTATGTATGTAGGGAGAATAATCCATACATGTTAGTGTGCTGATTTTGGTGTTTCATATGTGGAGTGGTGTGGCTCGCTGGTTAGAGGCGGCAGACCCGTAAGCAGAGGACGGCCCGGGACCAGGGTTTGATTCCCGATGCGGCAGGGTCGTGGACCAAGGTCAGCGGGCTCGATAATTCTCGCCTCGGTGCCTACTCCAGTCAGGGACCACACTCGGCAACTCTGTGCATTAGCTTGCCTCATCTTCACAACGCCCCCCCCAGACCGCCGGGGATGCTTGGTCGCACCTTAGAGATACCCATTAGGGACCATCTCTCAGGGTGAGCCAGGACGGGTTCCCCAGCGGTTGAAGCGCGGAGATACTCCTCCGGGAGTCGATTCCTAGCGCTATATAAACCCACAATTAAATTAAATTAAATTAAATATTCAAGGTTAACTTACCAGAGCAAGTAAATCTCATGCATCAAAAATGTGCAGCATAAAATGTATCACAAATTATTTTGTTTTTTGTTTGCAGAGCCGGATCAAAACAGTATGGTGCCTGTTCAGCAAACTCTTCTGCCTTCCAGCAACCACTCACCGGCAGTTACTATGTTGGCAGAACCTTGACGTAGCAGATATACCTTCACACTAAGTAAGTTGGGTGCATGCAGAGGGAAGAGTGGCAGCATCCTCGCCGGGTCTTTAACACCTTGCCTGCGGCAGGAATTCCAGCCCGTTGCTGGACATTCCAATCACTGGCGTTAACGCAGCGAAACTCTGGAAATAATTTCTAGAACTCCATTACCTTTCCCTGTAGTATCAAATCATGCACTATTCATCAGTGGGGCCCATAACACTGTGGATCATTCATGCACACTTTCTCCTTACTACATGGATCGGTATGAATCAAAGGAGAGCTGCTGTATTATAGTGGAGTGTTTAAGTCAAACTAACTATTTATATTATATACATCTGTAGTTTTATTTCATTTACCATGGTTTTATATCAACTAAGAAATATATTTAAACACACCACCATTGTCGGCGACAGATCTGCTAGTAAAAAATTAGGCTATAGATGAACAAGACCAGCTTAAGTCTTCATTTATCTAATTTTTATTTAAAGATGATTCTCCTAGCATAATCAGTTTTTTTCACTTTAAATTCATTTATTGCAATTAGTTATAAGGAAAGATAAAGAATTTTAACTCGCACATTTATATTTCATTTTAGTTTTAAGTTTAAAAAAATGAATGTAGTAATTGACATTTTCAAGACATAAGTATTAGCAAAAGACAAAATAGTTCCCAAATCCTATCTCTCTATTCCCTCAAGCTATTTACCCTCATCTAAAGACTCCGTACTCATTCGAACAAAGCTTAAAGTTGAAAAAGTTTAAGTTCTTACGCTCCAAGGAAATTCAGCATTCCGGCAGCATGTCAGGATACGCAGACAGAAATCGAAAAGAGAGCTTTTTTCAAAAACTCCGGACCTATTCTTTTATACTCTTTATCCTAGCTAAACTATGTAACTTCAGTAACAATTGGGGTCTCCGCCGATTCTGATTGGTTGGTTCAAGGGGTGGATGAGCATAACCTCATCATCTTATTACTTGACTTCCGCAGAGTCAGCTAAAATAAGTTGACCATTGTCTTTAAAGTTACCAGTTCCATCATGTCCTTTAAATTGTAATTTTACGCTTTTTTCCCAGGGTTTACAATATGGATGTCCATTTTATTGGCAGTCAGTCAGGGTTTCAGAGCACATCGTCCTTGACCTGTTCCATTTAGCACAGTCAGCTCATACACGTTTGCAGCTCCACTCAGCTAGCGCATGTGTGCTTCACATTTATTTCGGAATCATGGAAATTGTCCATCTTGGACTAGGCCTCACCGGCCACAACGGGAACTATTATAGAAACAAACACAATTGAACGTTAATTATTGAATTGTAGCCCTTCTGTTTACCTCCCCCTTACTAAGGTTAGTTATTACCTAGCGAATAAAGCCACATTTATGCGTAGTTTGCTCACCTGTCTTCATGTGTTTGCCACAAATAGACAAACAGTAAGCACATATATGCCACTTTTGGTTAACTTATAGCTTTTGCGTTATTTTCAGACATCACATCATCACTTAGTCGATTATGGTTGCAACACAAGCAATTTAGTATCCCACATGTATTTTGTGTGTGCATTCTATTCTATGGTGGTTAGTTTTATCCAAACCACACGATTAGTTCATGTTACTGTTATGAGAAAGTGACTTCACGAGGGGTATACAAAAGTTTGCTTTTCACCTCGCTCCATCAGCGTGGTTGTGACGGAACCCAGCCATCATGCGCACAGCCCACCCGTGGCTCATGACGGCTGTGTTCCGTCATGAGAACCAAAGGAGTTAAATACTTCTCAACAGGTAATCGGTATGTTCTCAACATGCACTCAGTGCCCCCAATTATGCTGACAGCATAGATAACAGCCCTAGGCAGACCCAGTCAACGTTAGCCTCACCAGAGCAACCCCCCTGTATCCTACAGTCAGGCCTAAAGTACCAGAATCCTAGGCCAGGCTTCCCTGGGATCAGTGTGGGAGAGAGTTTGCTAAACATCCCCCAGTGGAAAATTTCTCATCTCACATCCTTGTGTCTTAATGCTCACATTCACTGTGAGTACTGATGGAAACGAGCGAAAGTACAACATACAGACTTCTGGCTCCCACCCACTGGCTTCTTTCTTCAACTCTGAGCTCTGCAGGAAAATATTTCTGTTCACAGGAAGAGTATTTGGAACAGACAAACTGGGGACAGGACAACACTAGCATTGAGTTAGAGAGGATACATTCCCAAAACACTACAATGAAACTGAGAGAGACAAGATGCATGCCATACACACTGGGGCTAAGCAACATTGATAAACATGAACACCGAATGTGCAATCACACAAGGTCTGTGGCTGTTACAAGACATGTGCCTGGTAGGAGCTCCTTGTGTTGGGATAAACTACAGCCTGCAAACGACTACTGTATTTTATATAGCGCTCAGCGACAAGAGGCCAACAAAATGACAAATGCTGCCTTGTGAAAACATGTAAGATAAATTATTTTATAAATGGTTGCAAATGATTCTCTCTTTACTTACATTTACTGCTACCTAAGTCCTGCCTTTTCCCTAAGCAAGCAGAGAAAGCCTTCAGAATAACGAATCTCACATAATCCTCTTTCTCTGGAGAAGGGAACAGAGCATTTAAGCACTTGCCCTTTGTATCTGCCCCCTGTCGACAGTGAGTGATGTTAAATCCCTCTGTAATGTCTATAGAGAGATTTCTAAGGACTCAGATCTCAATTCCTGCTGTAATAATAAACCTTATCTTCAGTTCAGTTTCTTTGCTCCTCCACCCCTTCCTACTTTGGGTTTCTAGTTAATAAAAAAGCAGGGCTGAAATCTTCTTCTGCTCAAAGTACTTCCCTTTGGAACAATCTCCCTGGAGCGCTCAGACTGACAGAAATCCATCTCTACTTCAAACTATCTCAAAAGTCACTTATTCTCAGTGTGTTGATTTTGCTGTTTCATATTCAAGGTTAAATTGCAAGAGCAGGTAGGTATCCTGCAGCAAAAAGGTGCCTCTCATTTCAAATTAAAATAAAATATATCAGAAATTACTTTGTTTTTTCTGCACAATAAAAACAATTTTCCATGTGAATCATCCCCTTCTCTTACACATTATGGAAAGGAAATGGTTTACATTTTGTCCACACTTTCTACAGGTTTTACAGTTGGTTCAGTCAGGTGTAAGCTTAGAAGAGAGGAGAGGTGTGGGAACGACATTGCAAATGTAGGTGATCATCAAAAAGGTCTCACAAAGTTATAAATCATTTTCATTGACCTTGACCCTAAATGTCCCACTATATGCTTCCCCTTAGGTGTCATTCTACATCTTCCACACGTGTAAATTACACAATGACATGCAAACTATAGCTACCCAACATTTGTGAATCATTAAAATGGTTTGCTAGCAGAGTTTAAATATTCTTTGTACTCAATTATGACTTGACTACAAACAATTTGAGAATTGGGTGTGATTCCTCAGTCCAGTTTCTATTCAATCTCAAAGCAGTTAATAACTTCACTACAGACATACAGATATGCACTGGATTCCTAGGTATAGCAAATCATAAGAAGTTTGGTCGCTAATAACTTTGTGCCCATTTAACAAATCTCCAAGAAACTTTGAAGACGTATTCTTCCTTCTACATTGGCAGAGATTCATCAAGGGGGTGCAAAGAAAAAACAAGCATTAGGAATGCATTAGGGCTCGGGTTTGTTTGAGTTAGAGATAATGGCATTGTAAATGGCAATGTGTTTTAGGCATGTGTTTTGGAGTGGAAGCACGTGGTGTGTGTTGGAGATATATGTGTTGGATTGGAATGTTATCAATGGTGGCATGCTGCACTTTAACGCATTATCTTTAAAAGGTAATGTGCAGCATAGTGCAATAGGAACAATATTAATTGGTGGATGCGTTATCAATTGGTGTGTGCATTGATGGGTGATGGATGTGTGTGCCTATAGGAATTGTGCAGGGATGGCTGTTGGTGTGTATGACTGGTGGTAGCGTGCAGTAAGAGCTGTTACTGAGTGTGGCTGTCAAGCGTACAGAGCTGGATGGTAATGCGTGTGGTTGGTGAAAGGGTGCACTGACAGCTGTTGATGATTGTGTCAATTGAAAGAGTGGCTGGTGCACTGTCACCTGTTGGTGTGTGTGTGTGTGTTTGGTGAAAGTTGCACTGACATTGTTTGTTGTGTGCGTGGGTGTTTAGCGGCACTGATGCATGGTTGTGTTTGTTTTTGGTGAAAGCATACATTGATGGTTGTTGGTGTTTGTGCCTGGTGAAAGCATTCATTGGCGGCTGGGGGTGTGTTGTTGTGTCTGTTGTTTTGTGTGTAGTGGTGAGTGTGTGATGGTGAGTCTGTGGGGGTGAGTGTGTGGTGGTGAGTGTGTTGTGGTGAGTGGTGACGAGTGTGTGGTGTTGAGAGAGTGAGGTGTGTGTGGTTTGTGTGTGTTATGTGTGTGTGGTGTATGTGTGTGTGGTGTGTGTATGGTGTGTGTGTGGTATGTGTGTGTGGTGTATGTGTGTGTGGTGTTTTCTGCACACTCACACATTGCCCCTACATATTCACACACTGCTCACCCGCACACTCCCAATGTCACCCTGCATAGTCACACACTGTTTATCCTGCACACTCATTCTGCACACTCACACAATGTGCACCCTGCACCCTTACACACTGTCTCTGCAGTAACTCTGCACTCACTGTCACTTTACACTCACTCTGCACTCAGTGTCAATCTACACTCACTCTGCACTCACTGTCACTGTGCACTCACTTTGCACTCACTGTCAGTCTACACTCACTTTGCACTCACTGTCACTCTCACACTCACTCTGCACTCACTGTCACTCTGCACTCACTTTGCACTCACTGTCACTCTTGCACTCACTCTGCACTCACTGTCACTCTGCACTCACTGTCTCTGCGCTCACTGTCACTCTGCACTCACTCTGCACTCACTGTCACTCTGCACTCAGTCTGCACTCACTGTCACTCTGCACTCACTCTGCACTCACTGTCACTCTGCACTCACTCTGCATTCACTGTCACTCTGCACTAACTCTGCACTCACTGTCACTTGCACTCACTCTGCACTCACTGTCACTCTGCACTCACTGTCATTATGCACTCACTGTCATTCTGCACTCACTTTGCACGCACTTTCACTCTCGCAATCACTCTGCACTCACTGTTGCTCTCACACTCACTCTGCACGCACTCACTCTGCACTCACTGTAACTCTGCACCCATTCTGCACTCACTGTCACTCTGCACTCACTCTGCACTCACTGTCACTCTGCACTCACTCTGCATTCACTGTCACTCTGCACTCACTGTCACTCTACACACACTCTGCACTCACTGTCACTCTGCACTCACTTTGCACTCACTGTTTGTGCACTCATTCTGCACTCACTTTCACTCTGCACTCACTCTACAGTCACTGTCACTCTGCACTCACTCTGCACTCACTGCCACTCTGCACTCACTCTGCACTCACTGTCACTCTGCACTCACTCTGCACTCGCTGTCACTCTGCACTCACTCTGCACTCACTGTCACTCGCACTCACTCTGTACTCACTGTCACTCGCACTCACTCTGCACTCACTGTCACTCTGCACTCACTGTCATTCTGCACTCACTGTTATTCTGCACTTACTCTGCACTCACTGTCACTCTCGCACTCACTCTGCACTCACTGTCACTCTCGCACTCACTCTGCACTCACAGTAACTCTCGCACTCACTCTGCACTCACTGCACACTGTTCACCCTACACACTCACACTGTTTACCCTGCACACTCACACACTGCAGTCACTGTGACCAGTGCCTATGTGTGCGCGCAGTGCCGGTGTGTGTGAGCAGCCTGTGTGTGTATATAGTGCCTGTGTGTGTGAACAGTGCCTGTGTGTGTGAACAGTGTCTGTGTGTGTGAACAGTGTCTGTGTGTGTGAGCACTGTCGGTGTGCGAGCAGTGTCTATGTGTGAACAATGCCTTTGTGTGAGAAGTGCCTGTGTGTGAGAAGTGCCTGTGTGTGTGAGAAGTGCCTGTGTGTGTGAAAAGTGCCTGTGTGTGTGAGCAGTGTATGTGTTTGTGAGCAGTGTCTGTGTGCGTGAACAGTGCCTGTGTGTGAACAGTGCCTGTGTGTGAACAGTGCCTGTGTGTGAACAGTGCCTGTGTGTGGACAGTGCCTGTGTGTGGACAGTGCCTGTGTGGACAGTGCCTGTGTGAACAGTGCCTGTGTGTGGACAGTGCCTGTGTGTGAACAGTGCCTGTGTGTGATCAGTGCGCCTGTGTGTGTGTGCAGTGCCGGTGTGTGTATGTAGTGCCTGTGTGTGTGAACAGTGCCTATGTGTGCGCGCAGTGCCGGTGTGTGTGAGCAGCCTGTGTGTGTATTTACTGCCTGTGTGTGTGAACAGTGCCTATGTGTGCGCGCAGTGCCGTGTCTGTGTGTGTGAACAGTGTCTGTGTGTGTGAGCAGTGTCTGTGTGCGAGCAGTGTCTGTGTGTGAACAGTGCCTGTGTGTGAGAAGTGCCTGTGTGTGTGAGAAGTGCCTGTGTGTGTGAGAAGTGCCTGTGTGTGTGAGAAGTGCCTGTGTGTGTGAGTAGTGTCCGTGTGTGTAAACAGTGTCTGTGTGTGTGTGAGCAGTGCCTGTGTATCCCTGCACCTAAAATCAACCTACTTGTCACGAGGCCCAAGGTTAGACACACAAGCACAACTGTTGCAACCCGGCTGCTCGGACCCTCCATGCAGAAACCCATTCCTGCTCTCGGAGGTTTGGTTTTGTTGCTGAACAAGACATGAGCCCCTTTGATGAGATGAGGAGAATGCGGCAAAATGTGGGACTGTTCGTAAGCCTGTGAAAAGAATTCCGTTTCGTACCTGGACGTTACTGTCTCCAATACAAACGCACTTACATACTTTGTGGGGTAATGAAGACTGTGTGTCTCATTGTCGGCGCGCGACCAAGCCAGCTCTTCAAAGGCCAACACTTACACATGAAAGGATGCAGACGAACGTGCGCCCACCAAACTCACTGCAGACTGGTGAACGCGCCCCGAACAACTGGGTTCAATTACCGCGGCACCCTGACAGCTCGTAATTGACAATTTATTGCACTCCCCTGCGCGTAACCGCATAGAATATGCAGGAAGTGCAGAAACTGAAATCCATATGGCCTATTGCGTGACGGCTACTAGAAACACAGCACTGTGAGGACCAATTAGCATGCAGATGCCAAAATAAACTACGGAAAAATCTCGCGCAGTGAGGAATTTTTACTTCACTATTCTGAGCCCCGTAACAAGACGGCTCGGAGCTCCGCCCCACTTCTGACGAAGTGGTGACGTAGGCCGAGCCCTAAAAAGGGTGGTCCCAAAACATGTTTGGGCACCAGTGAGTTTCCCATATACTTTGTACTCACATGTAGCACAAAAACAGCTGGATGCATTTCAATGAAATTTGGCAGTATTACCCATTATGGTGCACAGATGATTCTTTTGGGTACTACAGGTAAGTATGGTAAGTATGTTTTAAACTATTAGGCATTTTAATCTTGTAATGGCTGTAATTGCTGTACTTTTGCAAACGTTTGTGGTATTTCGCAGTATTTTGCAGAAGTACCGCATTGCATAGCAATGGCAAGTCATTATGTGATTGGCTAATGACTACCTTTACAAAAAGTAATGGCAGTCATGATGTTTTAGGTATACTTTGGCTTTGTTCTGCATTACGCTTTCAGATTTAGGTAAGAACTAGCTTTGAAATTTTCCCCTACCTATTACCACCTTATTCAAGTTACTAAGTAGGGGAAAATATTAATAAGTTTCTATATATTTTTAAAAAGTGTATAGACAAAGTACTTAAAATAAATTCGAAAATAAATATGTTAAAAATTATAAATACACTAAATTTTACAAATACAGTATACTACAATATAGTTTCTATTTTTAACATATATAAAAATATGCACAAAAATGTGTGCGTGTGCTGCAGGAATACCTATAAATTGAAGTGCTACTTAGCTGTAACCCAGAATGCAGCAAAACCCAGAACGCTGCCAACTGTGCTAAAAACTACTGGGCTGCCTTTTACCTTTGGCCACAATACTGATTTCTCACCCCCATGTACCATGGTATACCGCAAAGTTACCGGAGTACACCGCTGCACATATATACCAGTATATAACTACAGTTTTCAAAACTTATAACTTTAACACTACTTACACTTCTCACACATATTACCAAAATTACCATTTACACCTCATAATGTATATTCATTACACATTACAACCGCTCACATATACTTTCATGCTATGTTTGTTTTAATGACCACACTCCACTCTACGCCACTCCACTCTGCACCACTATGCTCTACGCTATTACACTCTATGTCACTCCCCTTTACGTCACTCCACTACACCACTTCACTCTACGCTAATCCACTGTACACCACAATACTATTCTCCACACTACTGTATGCTTTTACTAAATGCGCCTGTTAGACAGGCCACATGAAGGGCTCGCACCCTCCCCGCATGACAGAGCCCGGACATTAGCTCTCCAGGTGCTACCCACAGAAGCAACCCACACTCCGTCCCCTACGGGACTCCTACTCCCGGACATCTCTGTATCACGGGCCCGGGCCACCGTCAGCACCATTGCCCAGCCCGGCCGCCATCTTGGACACTGCACCACGATGCCGCATGGCCTCAGCTCGACCCCAACCCCGGGCCTGGCCAGGCCCCGACATCCCGGCACCACCATTCACCCAGGAGGTGATCGGACCACTTGGCAGGTTAATGGGAGAAAGAAGTGTCGATGGCTCTCCCCCGCCAGGTGCCGATCGCCCCCAACCTCCCCGGGCGCTGGCTCCACCCCCCTGCTGGGTGTCTGGACTCCCTCATCCCGGACCTCCCGACCGCCAAGTGCGAGGGTCCGGACATCAAAGGCCGCCAGACCTATAACTGGGGCAGCTCCAGAGCAGGAAGGCAGTTGTATCCTGGAGTCGAGAGACACCGAGAAGAACTCATCCTTGACGGACTGCTGGCGCTGCCGCAGCCCTGCCTTGTGAACTGTCGTCCTGCCGCTGGCGCTGCCGCGGCCCTCTGCAACCTTCATCCTCGTCGGGACCTGCTGGCGCTGCCGCGGCCCGTTGTAACTACCATCTTCGTCGGGACCTGCTGGCGCTGCCGCGGACCGTTGCCACCTTCGATCAACCCGGGACCTGCTGGCGCTGCCGCGGCCCGTCCTTCAAGAACGCCGAGCTCGAGGATTGTGAGCTACCCATCATCTCATCGCAACTACCAGATTGGTAATAAGACTGCCCCGCTACCCCCTTTCCCATCCAAGAGACTAGAATCGAGGGGACCCCTGAGTCCAGACCTCCTTGTACCATTCTACCGTACCTCAAGATTGCTTATAAAGAACGTTAAATCTTATCTTTGTGTGGTGTCTATCTGTGGGGTGGAAGTTACTTGTCTGTACGATCGCTGGAGACGGCTCTCCCCGGAGACCTCTCCCCTTGTCCTCGGCCGACCCTCCAGGTCCCGTCTAACAGCGCCACTCCATTCTGTGACAGCAGTCAGTGTTAAGAGCCAGGCTTCATGATGATCCATTGCCAGGGGGAAGTTCCAAGCGGGGACATTCGTTAGGCCTCTCTTCCAGCCTTGGGACTGAGCAGGAGTTCCCTATGGCCTCCTCACGGTCCTCTGACTTCTGAGGTTTCTCAGAGTAGAGGGGGGGGTGGGTGGGGACAGCCCCGGAGGTTTGGCACCCTACTTCCACTCTACCTCCCACCAGTTCTGGGGTGGTATCCTGAGACTGATTTTTCAGCCCAGGGTCTGTACTCTGAGGCTGAACAGGTGACATGGGTGAGTCCTTCCTCCCCCTACCCCTCCATCTGGGCCTTCATATCCTCTGCTTTAGAGTAGTGCCCCCAGAAAACAAAGCTTTACAGGTGCCCTGGGTGGCCATACTATGATATCTAGAAATGGATTTCATTGAGGCCTTGATAAGACTGCTGCATGAACCGACAAAGCTCATCCTTTACATTGGTAAGCATCTCTTTATGCAAGTTAACCCCTTCGATGCTGATGACGAGCTCAGCTCGTCATCAGCCACGGGTGACCTGTGCGGATGACGAGCTGAGCTCGTCATGTAACGCGGTTTTCAGAAAAAAGCCGCCCAGCGCAAAAATCACCGCAGCAGCGATGCGGTTAAAAAACAAAAGGCTATGCAGGATGGAGCCTTGGTAAACATTGAAGGGGGTCGGCTCAGGGTTGGCGGCGGGACTATTTGGGCAAGATTTCTGAGCATGCATAATACCGTTACCTGAAAAGCTAAGACTACCTAAAACTCAGCCTGACGCGGTACCCGTTGCTAACTTATGTTTCAAGAAGGAGCACGAGTGCAGATGCATTACTGGAAATTATGTCTTAAACTTAATTCCTAATACATATCAGGTTTATATTTAGAATAGCTGTGATGGAGGCTATCTCGAGGCTCATTCTCCAGGCTGGTTTCAGGAAACCTGCTATTCCACTTGAGCAATCCCATCTTCATAAGGTGTGCAGTTCCAGGCGGAAAAAAAAATCAATCAAGTTCTCATTTTAATTAAACGTAATCATCATCATCATCATTTAGTAATGTCTAATTGAATATGCTCATTACACCTGTGTATTCATAAACGTGCTTAATTGCGAACAACTTTTCACACTTGCATACACTGCTTCCCAAGCAGATCCCGCTCTCGAAAAACATGCTTATTTTAGCCTAATTGAAATTATTCTAAAAAAAAATGAAGTAGCGCCATTAGAATCCTTTCTAATTATAACCCTCTACTTCCCTGAGACTGACTGCTGCAACGTCTCTGCTCCTAATTAAGTGCATTAATTCCACCTGAGCCCACCTTCATTACCGCTCACAGCATGCCTGGCTATCAGGGAAGGCAGTGGAATGTGTGAAACTGGCAGGGGTTGCTAATGTGAGATAACCCACAGAACCGTCATTACGTGATTGAAATGCCTTTGGTAGGTTGGCTTTGCTCTCCTAATGCAAAGAAATCCACTGGAATTTGCTAAATTGATGGTATACATTTTTAATGCATTGGGGTTTGTGTGACACCAACCTGACCCAGTTGATAGATATGATGACAGGAATAGTATTTTGAATTCACATCATTCAAGCATAACACCTCACCATGGATAATATTTAATTTAAGTATTTATTTGTAGGTATCTGAAATATTTTACACAGCTTCAATGACAGTACATAGGAAGTGTATATTTAGTTGTTTACATAGTCGGCCGTTGTAAAGGTTAATTCTTGATTAATCACGTAAATTATAAATTTGATTAGCAAAGACAAGCATTACTAGCCGATCATAATAAGATATAATGGGTTAAAATACGGAAGGGCATGCGAAGGCATTATGTATATATTTAGACCTAGGCAAAATTTAAATTATGCTGCGGATATCGTGTAATTGTGAGATTTTTGTGTTACAATTGTTAAACAGAATTCAGAAAATTATGTAATTACGCCCAATCTCATAATAATGTGCCATTTGCACCAGTGCTTGATTTGAGACGGTGGTTTCTGGTGCTCAGCACCTGCACTTCATCAACACTGGCGCTTTACATGAGCAGCAGTTAAGGAAACATTCATTTATGGTATGCATAGGGAGATTAAGTAATTTGCACAGAGTCACAGGATGTTGAGCTGATACCGAGACTCGAACCTGGTTCTCCTGCTTCGAAGTTAGCAGCTCTGGTCATTACGCCACATCCTCTCCCCACTTTCATGGTTAGTAGTTGGTACAGCGGGAAGAGGAGAAATGGGCTAGTGCAAGCTGCCTCATGACGAGAGCCCGGCACTTATGTTTTTTTACAAAATAAGTTTGCAGCAAAATTTTACATTGAGTGAGCAATAATAATGAGAATGGCCAAAACTTGAGCAGCTGTTGCTCGTGCTACTTGTGTTTTTTGCTCTATTTTTTTACAGTGGAAGGTGTTCGTGCATACAATAAACAGTAAATGGGTGATTTGCATTTTGCATAATTAAGAAAAAGCTAATTACACAAATTTCGCAAACTACAATATACATTAACAGTGGAGTGTGACGTTAACCATATAGTGTTATATTTTGCAACAGAAACCTTTACTGCCTTTTGGCTTGTTATCAGAATAGCACATTTTCAGTCCTGGACTTTTCTTTTACAAATCCATGTGACCAAATTGTTAAGTCTAAATGGGTGAATGGAAACAAAGAAAACTAAAACTCTTACAGTGCATTAAATTGCCAATGAAAAGCAAATACTGGAAATATTGTGCCATGATAATGTGGTGCTATGGCACTCCTAAAATAATCATAACAAATATTAAATATCACAAAATGCCATTACTAACACGTGTTAGTGAGTTTTGATGTCACCATTTGCTTTGCATATTAATTTAGCCGACTGCTCATATGAAACACTCATTCAAGAAAGGTAATGATGTTAGAATCCCACACTACAATTGCTGACTTGTCTTGTGAAAAAGTAGGCTAGTCAGGCATTTGATCCAGGCGACAGCAGTGGCAGTAGTACGCAGTAGCTAGTACTTGACTACATATCACGGAACGCGCTGGAGATGCAGAAACAACATGTTTGCAGCCGCCGGTTCTAGACTGTATAATACTGTACTGAGTGCTCTCCATGTCCTGGGGGTTATATCAATTCCCTTAACAGTTATGGGTCTAAGGCTAAACCTGTACCTGTATAGTATTCAGGGCACAATGTGCTCCAAGAAGAAGATGGGTGAGTGAATAAACTCACTCACAGTTATGCATAACTTTAAAGTACCCTAAAATTTAGGCCTTCAACAACAATGGTCCTGACGAAAGCCACAAGACCCTTAAGGGTGTAAATTGGCCAAAACGTGTTGACCGAATTACCAGGTGTGGTGGACTAATAATTTGTCCATGTCAGCACCCAACAGCTTTTAACCATATCCTTATCCAGTTTTTATTTAAACGTTTCTTACTGGACAGGAGATCATTTTAGCCACATACCAGGATGGAGTATCACTAGGAGAACATGAGACTAAAGTAATAAGACCCGATGATGAGCTATCCACCAGATCATGCAAGCAGAGATAAACATACGCTGCAGGTCGGGACAGCGTGGTTGAGGGTCTCACAATAACTTTTTCCGAAACTCTGGTACCTAGGTACATGTGGTTCATTACCCCCTGTTATGATTTTTGTTCTATATATGCTGGAAGCTAAATTAACCTATGTTTCTTCCTCCCTCGTCTTGATTTGAATATAATATAAATGTAAAAAAATATAACTGTATGTTCCAAAAAAAAACTGGACATATTTAATATTAAAATATTTGAATACACTAATATTTTCTCTTTAGGTAGGAATTTATTCGAATTGAAACTGCAGAAAAATTATTTTAATTGTATTTTATATTTTTCCAATAATTAAAGATTAATTTTAAAATTAAGTTAATTTTGCTGTAGCATTTTGTTTCGTTCTACATTTAAAATAAATATATTAAATGAGTTTATGTTAATATTCAAAATAAAATCAATTGTCAAATTTATTTTTAAGTTAAATAATTTTATTTTTGTCTTTTGTATACTTTACCGCAGGGAGATTCTGCAGTAGGCATTATCCAAGGTTTATAAAAGATGTATCTCCGTAACCACGGTAAAATAGGCTTTGGAATGTTATCCGATTGTTAAACCTAATAAATAAAAAAAATGTAAATGCCACCGTAGGAGAAAATATCAGGAAAGAAATGCGGAAAATAAATGCAATTACTAAGGGCTGATGGCACTTACCAAAGAATATTAAACATATTTTTGAGTCTCAAGCATATCACTTGAGACAGCACACACATAGGCATTAAAGTAGTGCAGTGCTTATTTAGCTGACTAAACCAGATTAACATTAGTATTTAAGCGCACACCATTTATCACAATTAATAGGCAATGAAATAACAGCATGCTATTAGAATTTTACTCACTGCTATAAACCTCTTCTGGACCTTTAAAAACAAAGTTCACAAACATGTGGGCAGCAGCATGAAATGAAAATCTAATGCAGCGAGTGGCTTGCAATCGGTCAGGACTCTATGTTTCCTAATAATTCAACAACTATAAAAATGTATTCACGGGTCACATGAGGGGGCTCGGCTACTGGTCTTGCTGGAAATATTTCAGTATCTGAAAGCACAAGTGGCTTTCGGTTTTCGAGAAATAATCACATGTGACATGACCACTGCTTAATTTGTCACAAAAAAAGAAGAAAAAATTGCCAGAGCCTTCCTCAGGATGCCACTGCAGCTTGCAATGCAACCCCCCCCCCGCACTACAAACACAATTACTAATCATCACACTTCCAAAAGTGTGACAATTCAGATTATTCCCGGCCCCCAAAGCTAAAAAAATGGCTTGATCAAGTCAATAGTAATTTTTAATGTCTACTGAATTCATAAAGACCTGTTGCTGAGCTCATCTTTAAATTAAACAAACAGCGCCACCATGTGGTAGACTGTTACATGCCCTGGTGTTGACAATTAAGCGCCAGTGCCAAGCACCGAATACCACCAGCTCAAAGGTGACGTCCCATTCCAATATCATTGCTTGGCGCCACCCACACATTGGGGCGTGGTGCCCTTAGCCCCTTCGCTGCGGGGGTTATTCCCCCCGCTGTGCTGGGGGTGAGGGGGGGCGCACAGCACCCCCATGCTCATGACGAGCTGAGCTCGTCATGAGCTACAGTGCTCCTGTGCACATGACGAGCTCAGCTCGTCACAGGTGTATTGACTCCCGTGGAACGCTCAGCACAGCAGGGGAATTCTCCCCGCACCTGAGCGTTCCACGGGCCATGATGAGCTGAGCTCGTCATGAGCACTGGAGCGCCGTGGCTCATCACGAGCTCAGCTCGTCATGAGCGTTGAAGGAGTTAGTTGCATCTCGGATGAGAACCCTTACTCCCCCTGGAGCACTTGTAGAGATTATTGCACGGATGCCGGCTGGTGACGTCATCGGAGGAGGCAAAGCTCTCCCAAGGGCGATATAAGCATCAGGCTGGAGCAGGGCCGTCCTCCTTGTCCCCTCCAGCGTCTTCAGAGGTGTGGACTGGCAGCAAGTTTCCCACCTATCCATCCCTAGAGCACAGTGGTCGGTGGGGTTCCCGGCAGCAAAATAGAATGGGATACCAAGAAGTGGACATTTTGTCTGGACTGACTGACCCTTTGACAGGCGGAGCATTCAGTGGGGCACCGGGCTGGCAGGAGGGGGGTCTGACCTGATGGTGGTGCGGCAATCTCCTGCCCAAACAACTTTTGGAGGTTGCACCTGTGTTCAGGTACCCCAGTGGGGCCAATGCGTTATGCGGTGCCCTGGTGTGCTAATTACCTCCGTGATGGAAGGTTGTAGAAAGTTGCTACTAATGACTGCTGGTCAATGTCTTACGCCAATGCTGCAAGATGCCCTGGGTGTAGGTACTCAGGGTTCAGGGCAAGTTGGAGTCTGCTGGCACAACGAGCACAGGTGGGTTTCACTTCAATGTGCCTGTCTTGATGGTTGCTGAAATGTTTATAATGTAAATACAGTCTTCCGCCTAATGTAACCTTTTGAATCTTGTTTGCATCTTATTGTCCTTCAGAAGTTTTTAAGAAAATGTTGACAATTTTGATGTCGATCATGCTTGAGTAAATGATCAAAGTTAATAATGATCAAAGTTAATGTGAATAAAGGACTATGCAGATTTTAAGAACCAAAAACCAGGACAAGCCATATATAGAAGTAAGACCAAGCCTTTAGGCTTACTTCTATGTCTGGCCTGTGCCGGTTTTTGTGGAGACTTATATATACATATATACCTTATACTGTCAAACATGTGTGCACACAAACATAATATATATGTATGTGTATATATAAATATGTATATCTATGCAGATATATATATATATAGTGGGGGATTAATACTGACTCTAACCCAGGAAGTGACTTCAAACCAAAGTCTACATTTCTACCAAATGTACAATGTGAAGCCATTGAAATGTTTGAAAAAGGTGTTTTAACAGACTTGAAAAAACTCAGACCTAAGAAAACTCCTACTTACCGTAGGAACCTGTCTCAAACACAAACTCAAGCAATTGACAATCTGAAGGCGGATGACACTATTGTCATTCGCCAATCTGACAAGGGTGGCAATGTGGTGGTACTAGACAAGGGAAAATATCTAGCAGAGGGTATACGACAACTGCAGGATACATCTTGTTACTCGAAGTCCAATATGAATGATGTATTGAGTTCGAATGGTAGGTACAGGGAGATGCTAGTGGAGTGGAGAGAAAAGGGTCTTTTGGAATGGGAAGAGTTCTATTTTCTGTATTGCCCACATCCTAGGATCCCTGTTTTGTACTTATTGCCCAAACTCCACAAGGACAAAGCAGATCCCCCGGGAAGACCTGTCCTCTATTGGATCTCTGTTAGAAAATACATCAAGGTTTATTGATTACTTCCTGAGACCCTATGTCCTGGCCTTACCATCGTACCTTAGGGACAGTACCCACTTTCTGACGATCATTAATGGTATACCCTGGGAAGATAATTACATGCTTATCACCTTGGATGTTGGTAGCTTGTATACCAGCATCAAGCACCAGTTGGGGTTAAATGCCATTAAACATTTCTTCAAGACTCGCTCCATCTCAGTAGTCGAGCATTCAAACATGATTGTTGGAATGATCGAATTCTGCCTGAACAATAATTTTTTTGTTTTCGATGGGGACATGTACAGACAGTCACAGGGCACCGCGATGGGCACCTGCTTTGCCCCCAGCTACGCTAACATCTTTATGGGCTGGTGGGAGGAGCAGGTAGCCGGACGCCTGGAAGAATTCAACACCCAAGTTGCCCTGTGGCTGCGTTACATTGATGACATTTTTATTATTTGGAATGGGTCAGAGAAGGCTGCTACCAACTTTGTCAAGAAACTCAATCAGAATGATCTTAATCTAGTCTTTACTGCCAACTACAGCAGGAAGACTATTGACTTTCTTGATATCTCTGTAAACATCAATGGTCCCAATATCGAAACTACATTGCACCGCAAAAAAACGGCAGGCAACAGTATCCTAAGGGCAGATAGCGCACATCCTCGCAACTTGATACAAAGTATCCCCTATGGGGAATTGCTGAGGGCCAAGAGGAACTGCAGTACCACAGAATCATTCGAAATTGAGAAGCAAGTGATGTGTGACAGATTCAGTGAACGTGGTTATAACAGCAAAACCATTCAATCTGCTTGTGAAAGAGCTGATAAAATTGCTAGGAATGATCTACTGTATCCCTCGAAAGAACCTGAGGATAGTAAAAATGTGAGGTTCATCACCACTTATAGTGGACAAGCCAGTGAGATACGTAATATATTCAACAAGCATTGGCATGTTTTATTGAATGATGAACATCTCAAATCTGATTTGGCTAGTAATCCCCAAATCACATTCAGGAAAAGTAGATCCCTTAAAGATGAACTCAGCCACAATCATGTTACACTCACTAGAAATATCACTACCAGAACCGGATATAAGTGCTGTAGAAAATGCAAAGCATGCAGAGGAAGTGTGAACTGTGAGAAACTGGTGGTTCCAACCACGGGAAGGGAATTCTATATCAGAAAATCCCTCTCCTGCGACACCACTTACTGCGTATACATTTTAATATGTCCATGCAATAAGTGGTATGTTGGTAGCAGTAAACACACAGCTACAAAACGAGTGTTGGAGCATTTACGAGCCATCAGGAATAAAACCAAAACCTACCCTGTTGCCCGTCATTTTCAGACACACCATTTTAGTGATGAGACCAAGCTCCGGATGGCAGTGATTGACAAGGTAGACCTTGGTATGAGAGGGGGGAACCGAGAACTCTCCCTGAGGAAACTCGAATCTACTTACATTATTGATTTCGAAAGTACTGTACCTGGTGGCCTAAATGTGAATGTAGAACTTGCAATACATTTACAGTAAGATATATAAGTGACATTATAGCTTGTCGGCTCTGTCTTTCAGTAATTTTAACCTTTTTTCTTTCAGACTGTTAGAACATGTTTTGCAGAGTAGGCCTTGTGTGAAGGAACTCTCCGTTTGAAAGGAACATAGCACTCTCCATTAAAGCCCACTGGGGCTAGGACTTTTGTTGGTACTCCCTTTGAAAGAACATTAGGGCGATGGACAATTGCTTATAAAAGCCCACTGGGGCATTATTGGAGACATTAACATGATATATTATGATATATTGTGGCATCGCCCACTTGGGCATGAGGTCGGGAGTACCCTGTACTCGGAAATGTTAAATGTTGGATGTGCACCTTGAACATTCATTTTCTTAACTTTATTTTGTTCCTCACAATTGCATCTGGATCTGTCACAGTGTTATTATTTAAACGTTTGACATACCAAGATGGCCGACACAGTTACCACCAAGTTGTGTATACCTGCAAAACAGTCTCTTTTCTATTTTGTTTGCACTTGTTTTGAGATTTAAAAACTGATGTTTGTTGGCGAGATTGTGAGCGTGATCAAGGCTTAATCGCCGAAACGCGTTGCTATTGCCATTAAATCTATCATTTATTGCACAGAAGAGGTGTCCGGGCTATCATTTCTTATTGAGGTGATTTGTGGAAAGAATATATATATATATATATATATATATATATATATATATATATATATATATATATATATATATATATATATATATATATATATATACATGCAGATATATATATACGCATACATTTACCATATTACCTTTACTTAACATTATCTATATTAAGTGATGTCAGGACCTCCACCCTATGCCTCCTGCCCTGATAGAAACTGAATACATTGCTTAATTTTTTTTATTCTTCTGAAGTGCCAATGCAAGGAGATCATGCCTTCCAATTCTCCTTAAAATTGCCATTACCTGACCTTTGTGCCAAAAACCTGAACATTTATTTAAAATGAAGAACTCTGTCGGGACACCGGGACAGTCCACCAAAAACCGGGACTGTCCGGGGACAACCGCGATATCTGCTAACCCTATCTTAGACTCCAGTCATTTCATATTCACTATGGCCCACATTTATTAACGCATCGCACGGGCACTTACGTGACACAAGCCTCAAAAAGTAGTCTATTTACCTACCTTTGTCTAGCCCTGCCTGCACGCCGCTAAACTGAGTTGAGTTGCATGACTGCCCAGACAGTATCTAGTAAATGGGGCTTACACTAGTTAATGTTGATCCATTTTTTGTTTGATAACTAATAATATGGGAATAGAAAGGAATCCAGTGTAAAGCACATCATTGTTAATTCAGTAGAAACAATGGAACACATTATATGGCATTTATGACTCATTAAAATGGTGCATTCACTTTTAAAGATTGTTCTACTGAATATATACACCAAAAATATTGTGACGTACTAATATCAATAGACAAAGTATCAAAAGGTAAGAACATATAGGGAATTTTAGCTTTACTAATTTCGGGGACAGAATATCGATGAACAAAATATCCAAAGGTAAGTTCATATAGGGAATTATAGATTTCCTATTTTTAACTACACATTTACATACCTTGAAGACATATGTACAAAGGGATATTTATGTAAAGTTAGGTATAGAAAATCTAGACTTAGTTGCCTAGCAGTAATTTATTTTCAATATTCTGCCCTCGATATTCTGTCCCAACGATATTGATTCGATGTTCAGGGGGCACACAATTTTAAACTGCGTAGTTGGGTTAATTTTTGAAACACCAACATATTTATTCACTAGCCACAGCAAGGTCAAAGGAGAGTAAATCCCTTTCATTTTGAAGTAAGAAATATGTCAGTTGAAAATTAAGAAGTCAGATGCTTTTGTCAACATATAGGGCTCAATCAATTCTTTTAGGAGGACTGCAGTGTTTTTTTGAGTTTAAAATGCTTTAGTAAGAGAGTAAGACAATGTAAACCATCAGTACATATTCCATGGTAACAGGAAAACCTATCAACTAGGAATATAATGTGAAACAGTGAGAAAAAAAGTAATCCTATGAAATAAAACCATACTTAATACAAATGCATTTTAAAGAAAATGTTTTTTTTTTTTTATTAACATATTTTTATTAAGTTCTTGGCAGAGAATCAATGACATAATGATTACCAAATATCCGACATGTAAATCTAAACATACTAAACTGAAAATACACTGAAATTGCCCAAGATAGGTACAGATCAAACAAAAGATTGTATTTAAACAAAAACATACTGTCCCAGATCCCAGATATCCAGCGTTGTACGCTTTTCTCAGTCAAAATAATCTTTCCAGATTTTAGTAAATTTACGTAAAGCTCCAATCCTTTTTGCATACCTCAATTCACTATTTCTAACTCTCTTGATTTTTTGAAAACATTCATCTGCAGTTGGAATTATTTCTGATTTCCAATATTTAAGAATAAGAGATCTGGCAATTGCAACAATGATGTACAAAAGCTTCACCAAGGAATCTTCCAAATTAAGCTCTGGATCAACCCCAAGTATAATCAAATTATTATAGTTATCGATCTTAAACTGTAAATATTGAGACAATATAAAAAACATATTTTCCCAGAAAACCTTGATTTTGGGACAAAAGGCAATAATATGTGACCAATTAGCCAAATCAGGTTGAGTGCATCTAAAACAATTAGACGTTGCATTACTATACATTTTGGACATCGTTGCCGGTGTATAATACAATAGCCATTTGCTAAAGAAAAGCATACGTCTCCAGTTTGCCCCTCTAAGAACCGTGAAGTTTAATTTATTTAGTGTTGTCCAGTTTATTTCCTTTAAATTGAAGTTTTCATGTTTCTGCCATTTATTTATCGCTTTGGCACTCAGATCCTCCTCCCTATTTTCTGCCAAACTTTTCCTCCATGTTCCCGCCCTCTTGAATACTGGGGACCAAAAGATATTGTTCGTTAAATTAGAAATCTGGCTTAATTGTGTTATATCAATAATACTCAGTAACCTATACAGCGCTACATATGAGCCCATAAGAAGAAAATTACCGCTTATTAACACTGCCATCTCATCGGGAGTCAACCAGACTCCAAATTTAATAAAATTTGATAAGTTAATGAACCCATATCTTGCCCAGGTAAGTGTGATGTCTAATTCTAATCTGGTCCCTAATCCAAAAACAGCCTCTCTTAATGGAGTTACTAGGGACAGGAGAGAGAGTGAGTACCTTTTCAGCATAACATCTCGCTTTTTAAGAAACCAACGTAGAGTCTTATATCTGACTAATTTGGGGGATTTAAAAATCGCGAGAGGAGAAGGTATTTTGGATTCTTTGCAGATTAAGTAAAAAAAGAAATTAATAAACAATACATCTCCAAGTGCTGGATATTTAAATCTCGAAAGATACTGCACAAAATATGCATAGTAAAAGTCTTTTAAATTTGGTAGGCCCAATCCACCGTGATCCTTATCTACACATAAGGTTTCTATAGCTAATCTTGGAGTCTTTTTTGCCCAAATGAAGGCTGAAAAAAGAGATTCAATCTTGGAAAAAAAAGGCCAGGAAGGGAACAAGAAATGGTTGAAAACAAAAAGTTGAAAAGTGGGAGTATTGACATCTTAATTAATGCTACTCGGCCCAAGATAGATAAAGGAAGTGTATCCCATATTAGGAACATAGCACGGACTTTCATAATCAAGGGTTCAAAATTAAGCGTGTATAGATCACGTACTGTAGATGAAAAATAAACCCCTAGGTATCTTTTGGGTTTATTAGTTATACATCTCCGAATATCTGGATGCAGGTCCGGGTTGTTATTCCCGCTGATAATAATCTCAGTTTTCCGCTTATTAATGCGATACCCCCCCAATGCTTCAAATTGTGAAAAAATGAGAAAGGCTTGTTCTTGTGACTGCATATCGGATTTCAACAGAAGCATAATATCATCTGCGTACAGTTTGATCTTATCCATACCATCTATCGGAGGAGAAATATTTTTATTTTTTCTTATTGCAGATGCTAGAGGCTCGATAAAAAAAGCAAAAAGAGTGGGGGAGAGAGGGCAACCTTGTCTCGTTCCTCTTTGAACAGGAATAGACCCAACCATCAATTTATTGATTAGAATATGGGCTTTTGCTCCCTGGTACAAATTTCTAATCAAAGTGATGACTTGAGAAGGTATACCAAATCGATATAAAATAAAAAAAAAGAGTGTCCCAAACTACTAAATCAAAAGCTTTTTCTGCGTCTAAAAGAAGAATTAAAGCTGATACCTTACGAGTTTCAAAAAAATCTAGTGCTTCTGCTAAATAATGTGTGTTAGTGAGCAGTTGGCGGCCAGTTATAAATCCATTCTGATCTGTATGAATTAACTGTGACGCAACCTTATTGAAACGAATAGAAAGCAATTTTGTAATGATTTTGTAATCCGAGTTTAATAAAGTTATAGGTCTATAGGAATTTGGGTCTTTTGCATCTTTTCCTTTTTTCACAAAGCTAACCACTGTACCATCATAGAAAGATGTCGGGATTGGTCCCCCCTGAAGCATTGAATTTACTAATAAAAGAAGTATTTCTGAAAGAGAGCCAAAAAAGGTAACAAAAAATTCGGCTGGAAAACCATCTGGGCCGCAAGCCTTACCATGTGGCAAGTTTTTAACTACCTGCTCCAATTCTCTAATAGAGAAAAGAGAAGCCATTACTTCTTGATCCATATTGGAAAGTGATGGAAGAGAGTATTTATCTAGAAATACATTTAAACTAATTTGATCCAAAATATGGGAAGAAGAGTAGATATTTTCGTAATGGGTTAACATAATTGCTCCTATTTCCGCCTGATCTGAGGTATCTTCTCCGGTGGTAGGCGATTTTAGAGAACGAATCAGATTGGCTGCGGCTTGTTCTTTTACTTGCCATGCCAAAAATTTTCCAGTAAAGTTACTATTCTCATAGGATTTCTGCGCTTGCCTATAAAAGATTTCCTCACTTTTTAAGAAATAGTGAGCACTCAGTTCACGTTTTGCTGCATTTAATAGGTTTTTTAACTCTACTGAGGGATTATAATATTTTTGATGTATTAAGGCTTGTATTTTTTGCTGTAGCTGGTTTTTTGTATCACGAAATATAGCTGCCTCCCTTGCGTCCCTACTAATAATAATGCCCCGGATATACGCCTTCAAGGTGTCCCATATAATATGAATTGGTGCTGTCCCCATATTTCGTTCTACAAAATCCTTAATCTCTGCCTGAACAGACATAACCCAAGGTTCATCATTCAAATAGGATTTATTGAAGACCCAGCGTTTCACCACATTAGTCCTTGCATCTAGCTCAATTTCAAGGACAAGCATTGCGTGATCGGAGAAGCCATTATGTAAAAACTTATGATCTCAACTAGTAAGTATTGAGGAAATTAGAAAAAAATCTATACGAGAAAACGACTTGTGCCTCCCCGACCAGCATGTATATTCTCTTTTATGAGGGTTTGCTAACCGCCAACACTCAGCTAGATCTAAAGTCCTAATATTGTTAAGAATAATCTGATAAGATTTAGGTTTAGACTGCTTTTTTCCGCCCAAAGTTGAATCAAATTGTGGGTTCATCAATATATTAAAGTCCCCTCCAATAACTATATCTCCGTTGACCATAAGGAGAGATTGAAACATTTCTTCATATATTAAAGGGCAATCGTTAATGGGAGCATAGAAGTTCACAAAAGTAATGGGAGACGGTCTATTCTTAAGTTTACAGTTAGCCCAGCACCAACGGCCCTGTGTATCTGCTTCGGTAAGAATTATTTCTACCTCTAATTTCTTACTAAAGAATAGTGCAACCCCCCGCTGGGACTCTGAAAAGAAAGAGAAACCTCGATAGTCGGCCCATCCTTTAAACATGGAAAATGTATCTGCCTTAGAAATTGCAATATGAGTCTCTTGTATCATAATGACTGCAGGGTTCTCTGTTAGAATCCATGCCTCTATTGCCCTCATTTTCTTCTTATTATTGAGACCGTTAACATTAAAAGAAATAATTTTCAGACCCAACTTAGACATAATTCAAACATATAATTAAAGTGCATAGCGTGCATTTCAGCCCTTATTTCCCCAAACTTCTTAGAACCATCCACACTGTGCTTACAAAATATATTAATCATCAAACAAAAATAGCACAATGCAACGTCTCTCCACCAAGAACACTTTTTTTAAAAGTTTTTTTCCCTCCCTACCCCCCCCTTGCCTGTGGCCCCCTCCTAACTCACTGTCCATTCCCCCCACGCTTGCCACAGCACCCTTTCTTTTAACCCTGGGGTGTAGTGAAAGAACACCCCCTAACCCCTGGACCCGTGCTCCTCCCTCCCCTCCCAAAACCAAAGAGTATAGCCATAATGGCGTTTAAGAGTAACAAAAGAGAAGTAAAAAATTAAACTGTTATATCACTATTATACATTTTGTATTTCGTGCAGCAAATCCTGTGCTTCCTCAATATCGGATAGTAGATAGAATTTACCCTTAATCAGAACTCTAAGTTTAGATTGCTGTGCTATCATCGCCTGAGCCCCTTGAGCCTTAAACAGTTGGAGCATCTTTACAAATTCTTTCCTACGTCTGGCCGCAATAGCTGACATATCTGAGAATATTCGGCATTTCACCGTAGCATTCACAGGAAATTGTCTTTGTTTGATAGCCCGAGACAATATTTGTTCCTTTACCCTAACGTCTGCAAAATTTAGTACAATAGTACGCGGAAGGGTAGAGTTCGGAAATGGTCGAGCAGGAACTCTGTGGGCTCTTGTTATAGTGAGGTCTCCTTTATATTCCGGTATCACCCCTTGTTGAAGAAAAGAGGTTACCCATGCCAATGTATCTGACCCCTCAATTCCTTCTGGAACTCCTACGATACTTAGGTTGGACCTCCTATTATAGTTTTCTAACTCATCAAGTTTTAGTTCAAGAGCCCTTGTGGTTTTTATAGTCCCTTTAGTGTCTTTTTTAACTTCGACCATTTGATCCTCCAGTGTTGAAATCCGTTCTTCTACTTCCACTAAGCGGGCTGGGAAAGTAGATACTAATTCCTCGATTTTAAAGAAAATGTTTGATAAGGAAGAGGGAAAAAACATGAAGAAGAGAAGAGAGAGAGGGAGAAGAAAAGGAGGACTGTAGTGGTTTAACCGAGGCACTTTTAAAGACAATTTGAAAATTCTTAAGGAATTCAATGTTTCAGAATAAATGTTTTTTTATACACACACCATCCAGCTATTTTAATCAAGCACCTGATATGCCACAATTCTTGCCAATAATTTGATAGTGACATAGGTTTTCTTGAGAGGTGGGAACTGAAAAAACAAAGGATTCAAAATGCATTCTGATAGTCCCCCAAAAGGACCTGGTAGACCTCTTTCGGGGATTGGACTTCTCTTAAGCCAAGAAGATACAATGTGCCCATTAACACGCAGCACCCATAAAGATTATACTTATTACTGAATTCCAAGAGGCTCTCTCCATTTTGTAGATGCCTCCTTTCCACCGTGAATGCCCCGGAAGGGGAGAATGATAGACCTTAGCATTTCAAACGAGATAGCCATGAGAATACCTACTTGTTTCTCAATGGAATCCAACAATTTCTGATAATCATATCCTTTTTCCATGGCTTGAACAGAGAATCCAAAGTCTGCCAACAATAACTGAGAAGTACATGCCACTTATTTAGGTACACTCATACAAAGTGCGCCCTTCTTCTAGGAAAATTCCCCCCATATTACCCACTGGATTTTGCTCAGTTCCATCACCTCTTCGTATGAATAACATTTCTGCCAAGCTATAGTGTCTCTGGGACTTATTCCATAATATCCTGCAACTTATGGAGCTTTTATAGGGCAAGAGTTGGGCGTTCTCTCTCACTCGTCGATTCCCTCAATAGTGCTTACGCAGAATCTGTCCTATGTGCGTTGATACTTGGAATCATTATATCGTATGTCAATTCAGAAGGATATCATTATGCATAATCTGTTATTTACCACTTATAAGCAGCGTCCACTGAGTACATATATCCCAACGTTCCCATCTCATACTCTATTGTTTTCTGCTTCTGAACAGATGAGTATGATTTTTCATCCATTTGAGTATGTGTGACAGTAGTATGTGTTTTAAAGTTTTTGGATAAATGTTGAGTAAAACATGATTTATAATAATAACTAAAGAGTATTTGTAATGGGTTGTGATTAGATGGTATGTATGATGAAATACCCAATTTGTGGGTAATTTGTTTTTAAAGATAAGGAATTTGGTAATCAGGTTAGGTACAAGGGAGATAAAGCTGTGATATACATATTTTTAAATAAGTGATAACTTTAAAGTAAGCATTTTTTGAAGCGCAAGCCTATCGTAAATTTAACAAGCTCGAGTAGGGGGAAGTAACGGCTCCGGCGCGTAAGGGCTACTAGCGGCCTCATTTCTACAAAGCGGCTCCAGCGTGCAGGGAGCCTGAGGAAAAGTGCATCACCGAGTGAGGCAAGGAGGACTTTTTCTAAAGTATATTGTGCACAAGATGTGAGCGTTGACCACATACACTGAGTTTCTGGGAGCAGTAGACCTTGTAAGGCTAACATCTGTTAACGTAATGGCACACGTCCTAGGTAACCTGGAAATACACCTCAGTTGGACAACTTTCAAAATAAGTGAAAACAAAGCATTTTAAGGAAACAAAGTTTATGCAAATTATAAAAGTATTGAAAAAATACGAATGGGGACAAAATAAGGAAATTGTGAGGGCACATTTTTACTAAAATCGGAGATGGTTGAGGAAAATGAGATAACGTCAGAGGATGTGCAGGAGGAAGTCTTTAGAAGACTTATTAAAAAGGAAATGTGAAATAAGGTTCAGGAGACTGTACACAAAAGTATGAAAGAAGGGAAAAGTAAAAATAATACTGAAGAGAAAGAGGAATTTTGGACTCTCTCAGAGGAGAATGAGTCACAGAATAGAGGTCCAGGAGGGAAATGTTACAAAAACACTGAAAAAGCATGGATTGAAAGAGAACAAGGCAAGTGTATCTAGCGAGTCACTGATAGGTCTCCAAGGAGGCACAAAAGAGAGGCAGGTATACCCTGCAAAGGATAGGGGCAATCAGCCTAATTGGACTGAACAAGAAGAAGATGCAGAGTTTGATGAATATATTCTATATGTAGGATATAATGATGGAACAGATGACTTCTTTGGGCTTGATAGTGCAAACAAAGATGTTAAAAAAGAGATAAAGGATCCTTTGGGTCACACATTGTTCAATCGAGGACAGATAAGACACCCATGAAGCTCAGAATGGTGGCCATTTAGGCAGGTAGCTGAATACATAAAATATTAAATAAGGCGTCCTTTGGAAAGTAATGAGCAAAATCTAATGAGAGCTTAGTGTTCACGGCCAGTGATAGAGACCAAATAATCTATGACCCTAAATTTAGACTCGGACCTCTTAACTTATTTAAGTTGGGACTTGATCCGTGAAAGCGCTTGAGAGGTCATTGAAACAATGTGAAGACAGACTTCTAGATGTTTTGGGGCCAGCTGCAAAGATCTTCGATATGGTGGTAGAATCCTATTTCAATGGTACAGATCTTGCTTATGGGCCTGGTGTGGAATTCTGCTCCTGTCGCAGAGTTTGCCAAGTTTTTCCCACTCCGCCAAGCATGCAGAGTTCCAAAAACTCCACGGAGTGGTTTCTTTCCCCCGCTCAAGCTTGCTAAAGCTAAGTTGGTGAGCGCAAGCAAGAAAAATCTTATTCCAGACCACCTCCCGGCGAGATTTCTCAATGCAGGCGGTCCTCGATGGTCGCTACCGTTCGCCTTGAGAAACCTTCTGTTCACATTGAGGAAGCTGCCACTTGAGTACAACATCTACTCGAGTGGCAGAAAGAAGCAAGGCCTCTTGTGCCATGGGTGGTGCAGTTCATGCTGATTTTACTATGCGGGAAAAACACCCGGTACTAAAAATGTACGTGAACTGCGTGTTGTTACATACCCCACCGCTTGCGGAACACCGCATAGTGTTATGGAGTTTTTTGTCACTTAACGTTGTTCTGTGTCGCGGAAAACTGCCCAGGCCTACCTGATATTGATGTGCTGCAAGGCTGAAGCCAAAGGGCAATCTGTTTTGTTGGCAACGCCAATGCAGGAATAATAGTAGGAGAAAGACGTAAGGCGGTTCTGCTAATAATAAGACCTAAACTAGGAGAATTCACAAAAAAAGAAACTGGTAAGGAGTAAAAAGGACTTTTGTTTGTTGATGGGTTGGTGAAGTTGCTGGGTAAACATATACAGACTTTCTCGGCCCTAGACAAAGTGCATGTCTCAATGAGGCACGTTTTCGGAGATGGAAATGTATATGGCAGGGCTGAAAGGCGAGGTCAGACTTATTACAGAAGTCCATATTCACAAGGAGAAGGAGGACACAAAGTAGAGGAAGTTTCAGAGGCAGCTCATATTCAGGAAGCTTCTATCCTCAACAAGGTAGAAGAGTAAGATAAAAAATCTAGCCATGGGAGAGCGCTTGGGTACCAGGCAGGTTCTCAATCAGCTCATGGTGAGTACGAAGACAATAATTGGTTCTATCCACAGAAAGACAGGAGAGAAGTTGAAATCTTATCTCAAAGCATGGGAAAAGATAACAAGAGATTCCTGGGTGTTGGAAACGGTAAATGGGTATATGATAGAATTACATACAGCGCTAATTCAAGGAAAGGAACCAATGGACATTTTCTTCCAGAAAGGGGTGCAAGTGATTGTAGAACAAGAGATCATAGCAATGTTGAAAAATGGACAATAGATATCGGAGGAACAAAAAGGATTTATAAGTACTCTTTTTGTAGTGGAAAAAAATTACAAAGGATGGAGACCAGTAATCAATTTAAGGGAGTTTAATTATTTTGTGGTATACAAACATTTCAAGATGGAGGACATCCATATTTTGAGAGCTACTTTAGTGTACAAAGACTGGTTGGCAAAGATAGATTAAAAAGACGCTTATTTTTCAGTATTATTAGCCCACATAAGTCAGCAGTATCTTCCGCTTAGATTGAAAGGTCAGCTTTACCAGTTCACTTTTCTCCCTTTTGGTCTGTGGTCAGCACCATTGTGTTTTTCAAAGGTGCTGAGAGCAGTAATGGGTTATTTCAGAGTAAGAGGAGTAAGATTGTTGATTTATCCGCACGAAATATTGATTATGAATCATGATGCGGGGACATTGCAGTTGACTAGGGTAATTTGCCTGCTGTTGTCATCGATTCAGGTTATAATTCCAAGGCCTTTACCTTACAAGGCTTTGCAAAGACTCAAGAAATCAGACTTGAACATGGGTCTGTGGTATGGAGACAGAGTAAGGTTGAATACAGAGACTCAAGAAGTTGAACTTTGGTTGGAAAATTTGCAGGCTTGGAATGGCCCGACAATTGTTGAGCAACACCACACTACATGATGGAGATGGATGCAATCAATTTAGGATGGGGAGAACGACTGGATGCTCAGGAGTCATGTGGAAGATGGAGTATTTTGGAAAATGACGTGGTACTGACCTTTTGAAAATGGACAATATTGCGGCAATGACATATGTAAACAGGTTGGGAGGCAGCAGGTCAAAAAGGCTGTCAGAACTAGCGAAGGATTTTTTGAATTTTTGCATGGAGCACAAGATAAGCATGAGTGTGCAATATTTGCCAGGAAAGGAGAACTTAGTGGCGACTGGGATTCCTGTTTCTTGAAAGACTACAGCGGTTGGAAGCTGATGCGGAGAGCATATCAGGAGATTCAGAAAAGGATGGGTTTGTTGGAGACAGATTTGCTTGTGTCAAGGTTAAAGAGTCAATTAGACAAGTGTGTGAGTTGGAGGCTAGATCCAGGGCCAATAGCATTGTATGCTTTCAGTCTTGAATGGCAAGATATGAAGGGGTATGTGTTCCCTACTTATTCTATGATTCAGAGCGTTCTAATGCAGGTGAGGAGACATAATTACAAGCTTGCCTTGGTGACATTTTGAGTAACACAAATTTCTTGGCAGATTTATATAAAAAAGGTATGACTTACAGAACAGTCCATTGTTATAAATTGACGATTGCAGCTCGTCAGTCTCTGGTTGACGAAATGTCAGTAAGCAAGGAACAATTGGTCTGTAGAATTACGAAGGGCCTTCGGTTAAAGAACACACCAGGTGCAAGGCACAGTATTCTTTGGGATGTTGATCTGATTTTTACGCTGTTACAAAAGTGGCAAGGTAACAAGTATCTGAGGACAAAATATTTAGCATGGAAATTAGCTACATTATTGCTTATGATTTAATTTAAAAGGGGTTCAGACATAAGAGCTCTGAGGATTACAGGTAGGTTTTATCAACATCAGGTGGTGTTTTTAAAGTAAGAAAGAGAACTAAAACTATGACAGACTATCCTTTACCCCAGGTTTGATGATGAACCGAAGTAAGCTATGTGTAATGAGATGCATCAAAGAGCAAGAGGCAAGAGTGGGTGAGTGAGTGAGTGAGTGAGTGAGTGAGTGAGTGAGTGAGTGAGTGAGTGAGTGAGTGCAGAAGGGCACGAGTGGAACAATTACTGATCTCATATGTAAGGCTGCATGAAGCAGTGTCTACAGCAACAATAGAAAGATGGGTGAAGAACACAGTGGGTGAATCAGGAGTGAACCTGGATAGGTTCGAGGTACATTTTATTCATGGAGCAATGGCATCGAAAGTGTTTAATGTGGTACGTAATTTAAGTGAAATTTTGAAAGCAGCAGATTGGTTAACCCTTTCCATGCGGCCGCGATTCCCCTGGTGTGCTGTAAACAGCACGAACAGGGGCGGGCCGTGACGAACCCCAGCCGTCATCAGCACACGAGCACCGTAGTGCATGACGGCTGGGGTTCGTCGTCAGCATGTAAGGGGTTAAATTATAGAAATTTCGATTTTAGGCTAGATGAGCATGTTGCAGACCTAGTTCTGAAGGAATTTAAACATGCATAACAATAGACTCCTGTCTTGACATACAATGTTGATTCTCAGAGGTTAACTGTATAGAGAATCGTGATTTTATTAAAGACAAGGAGGTTAGCATTATCCCTCCTTCCACCCTTAAGGTGGTTTGTGGTAGGTGAATAAAAAAGTGAAAGTAAAAGAAACGGTATAAACAATTAAGCTTATCTGCGATTGTTTATATGATGGTGTATGGGAGTATAACTTAAGGCTATATATTTTTGGGAACTTTCACAGTCTCAGTGAAATAAGTTTTGGGAAGGAGTTAGAAGAAGACGGTTCAAGAAGTTATCAGATGTAGAGAAGAAAAAAGAGGCTGAGATTGGGACCTTGAGGACTTTTGTTCTCAGTTGATGTTTTATTGTTCTTTGCCTTCATGTTCCATTTGAAGCTTTTAATGCTGCTCTGTAGTGGTAAATACAAGTTATGCATAATGCTAGCCTCCTGTCTTTAATAAAATCATGATTCTCTATTCAGTTAATCTCTGAGAAACAAAATGTTTGGTTCTCCAGACGCGGGGGTGGGGTTTGTCTTCTAAAAAAAGCACATGTAGCTCCTAATGTGAGTTACTAACTTTACCAGAGTATGGCACGTTTAACTGTGCCACTACAGTTCCCTTTTCAAGTTCCTAAGTCAATGTACTGTCTTATTATGGAAGGAAAGAGTGTTCTTCAATACAAATCAGTGATGAATCTCCCAGAATGTCTGTATTTTTAGGACTATCCTCCACTATGCCCAACAGCTTTCCTGTGATATTCTAGATGTACACTTTAACTGAGACCCATGGGGATTTGTCCGGTCAGGTGAGGTAGAGGATGACTAGCGGCATGAACAAATGTTACTCAGTGGCCAAATCCAGCAAAGAGTCCTTGAGAGCATCCTCTTGAGAGATGGGTAGAACAAAGAAGGTGTAATGTAAATGTAAATGTAAATGTATGTGTCTTGTAAAGCGCACTGCTGCCCTGAGGCGTTGTGGCGCTGTGGACCGCTGGGGAACCCGTCCTGGCTATCCCTGTGAGATGGTCCCTCCTGGGTATCTCCAAGGTGAAACCAGGCATCCCCGGCTTCTGTGGGGGGCCGTTGTAGAGATGAGGCAAGCTAATGCCCAGGGTTGCCGAGTGTGATCCCTGGTTAGAGTAGGCACCGAGGCGAGAATTATCGAGTCCGCCGACCCTGGTCCATGACCCTGCCGCGTCGGGAATTGAACCCTGGTCCCGGGCTGTTCTATGCTTCCGGGTCTGCCGCCTCTAACCAGTGAGCCACACCACTCTGGTGGGAAGGGAAAGATATCCCACCCACATAAGGAGGCATGTTGAGCTAGTGATATCACTTTAATTATTTTGATGCAATAAACTTCAAACATTTCTGTCTATGAGGAGTGAGCTCTTCATTCCTTGAGGACTGGAGTGATGAAGAGGAACCTCAAACTGAGCTCCATTTCCTAATGCACACTACAATTGGAAGACTATATGTGAATTGCTGCTACACTGATTGTTCCGTATGGCTAACATACTGTAATTTATCTTCCAAATCATACAATTTTGCAATCACTACTCAAATATTAACACAAGAGGGCAATCATTTTTTTAATTAAATCCATTTCAGAAAAGTGGAAAGTAAGATATTGATAATGATGTCACATTTGGATGTACTAAGAACCACCAAGCCCTCTGCCTAAACCCTGCCTGCCTTTTTTTAGAAAATCAACAGGGATATTGAACGGAGCGGTTGCAGTGGCCAGTCCCTTGGAGTAGAAGCTGTTTTTAAATGCCACCATGCTTTTACTGAAAGAGAGAAGCACTGTAACCAGCATGTAAGAGATATCAGCATTTCTAATGGCTCCTGCTGTCAGCCACTTAAGAAGAAGGAACAGTGAGCTGGACATGTTAAAATGACAAAATCAAAGTGCCATCACTACCACTAAATAATCCTGCAGAGGTTAACTTTAGAAGGCAGTAGGTTTGCAGATCTAGCGCACACAAATATCTTTCAATACTTCTTATGAGTGTCTGCAACCAGGTTGTGCTCTTTTGGTATTTGGAGGAGAAGCAAAATTTTTAAGGATTACGACATATTTGCACACTCAGTGCAGCACATATAAAAAAAAGTTGTCCTTTTCAGCCAGCATTGGTACAGATGCCGCTAATGGGTCGTGAAGGTAGTGGCAGGAACAGAAAGTAAACTGGGAACATTAGTTGAGTCACAGGAACCCAATATCTTGGGGTACAATACTTCCAGATGCGGTATTACCACACTTTTACAAGTTGGACCTATAAGACTGGAAGATAACTACAAGAATTGGTGGTTCCACACTGAGTGCCAAACATTTGCATCAATTTTGGGCTTGCACAGTTCTCATCTGTTTTCCCTGTTATATGTGCAGGGGAAACATGTATAAGCAATGCTTCCACATAACTGATTAATTAATTAATTATTTAATCTAATTAATGCTGGAATCTTAATTTCCCCAATTCTCTTAATAGGAGCACTCTTAACTATATTTCATTTCCACTTATTCCCCTTCTCACAGTTTGGCATCAGCACAAGGAGGCTCCGAGTGGCGAAAGGAGAGACAAACTTTCAACCTTGCGATGTCATAGATCTTTTTGGAATTTGCGCAATGTTTGTTTATTTATTTCTTTCTTTATTTCTTTATTTATGGTGTTTTCTGTAGCGCGAACATGACCCTGTACAGGGTATCAGGGCGCTTTACAGGGCCTTACAACAACCCGACCCATACATATTCCGAGACATTACTGGTTTGAAACATTTACAATTACAAAAGGCATAGTCAAAAATATAGTGTTCAACAGATAGACTACCATAGAGCCTCTAGTACTAAAAACATCAGAGCACTATACAGGGGCCTTAAACATCCCGACCCATACATAATCCGATCCATTACTCGTTAGTGACATTTCCAATTACGAAAGGCATAGTCATCTATGTAGTGTTTAACAGATGGACTTACCATATCGCCTCTAGCACTATACAACATAAGACAAAACATGAATATACAGGTCCATTAATTAACGTAATTAGACAAAACATGACTCAACAGGTCCAGTAATTAACACTGAGGAGCTTGTTTGAGCATTCGAACAACAAGGGAGCATGAGATATATATAGTTCAGCTGTAAGGTATTAGGGAAGAAATTTCTTCATATAAAACAATTTTGCTTCCTTTTTGAAAGTTGTGCTGTATAAATCTGCATAAATGGATAAATACTTAAATGAATAAACCAATAAAAGACAAATGTAAAAGGTTGAGTCTCAGGGTGCAGAGTAGAGAATCTCTGGGTGTGTCCATTGACACGCTAGAGCTTGTAAAAGTCACAGCAAGCATAGAGTGTGTCAAGAGATAGAAAATATATTCTCGTGAATTTGTGATAATGCACAGTTTCCAGTAATTGTATCCAATGTACTTTGACCTTTATGGCCCAATTTAGACGGGTTACTCCGTCGCATCTGTGCCGGATATCCAGTCTGACAAAATATAAATCCCATTATATCCAATAGGATTTATATTTTTGTGGACGGGTTATCCGTCACTTTTGTGACAGAGTAACCCCTCTGCCGAGATCTAAATCAGGGCCTTAATAAATTGACTCAGTCAATGATTCCCCCAATCGACAGGTGTTAAACTGTCAGTACTGAGGTTTGCAGATGACACCCTCTCAATTTCTAGAATGCTGATGGGAGTGCAGTCCTTCTAAACAAGTTTTCAATCTTTTCTACCCAGCACAGCCAGAAACCATCAAAAGTGAAATAGATAACCTTAAACAATGATAAAACATTCAGGGTTGGTCCAGTGCTCAGAGCTGCAGTATTAAAAAGAATGAAACATTTTGATAACCTGGGGGTGACTCATTATCTTGGGTACCACAAATCACAAAACTCCAGAATAAACTAAAGCAGAGAGCTACCCTAGTATCTAAAATGTTCAAGTCCACCTTGTCAATGTCAGTAATCCCCATGCAACAAGTATACCATGCAAAGGAAGCTGTGCTGTATGACACTGAGATATGATGATATGGCAATGTGTCAACTTTATCGTGATCTGACAATGATTTTATAAGATCATTTTGTAATTTACAAAAAAGTATTTAGATAGTTAGACCTGGCCTAACAGGGTATTCCATATAGCCAATATCAAACTGATTCAGTTCTGGATATGCATCTGGTTACTGGGTGATTTGAAGTCCCATACGAAATCGCTTAAGGAGCTGATCACCTTAGATGTATATATTTATATATTTATATTTATAAGCGCAACATTTATCCGAGTGGATATCATGGCGCTAGGAGAGGGAGAACCTGAGTGAGGGTGGTATATTCTTAGGGCCCTCTGTGTCAGCAGTTACACCCTGGGGAACTGATGGGTTTTCAGTTTACTTCTAAATAACATATAGTCTTCGGTCAGACGAAGTTCTAGAGGTAATTCATTCCAGTGAGTTGCCGCCAGATGAGAGAAGGAGCGGCTCCATGCCCTCGCTTTCTTAATGCATTTGGTTTTGGCCCATGCCTGATTGCATGACCTTAGATTTCGTGTAGGGGCATAGAATCCGACTTTATCTTGTAGAATTCTTGGGCCGTGTTGATGTAGAGCTTTATGTGCATGTCCCAGGAGCTTGAATCTAGCCCTCTGGCACACAGGCAGCCAGTGGAGCTTTCTAGTACATTCTGATGCCGAGCTGTATTTGTTTTTGTTTTTGTTGCATACCAACTTGGCAGCCGCGTTCTGGACTACCTACAAACGAGAGAAAAGGTAGTCTGCCATGGCCACATATTGTGCATTCCCATAATCCAGTTTGCTTGTGAGTAAAGCCTGAGTGATGGTTTTCCTACAATCAAAGAGGATCCATAGGATAGATAGAGCTTGGCTACCTTATGTAAAAAATACTGGCTCTATTCCTTAAGATTTAAAAGAACTGTTGGAGGACCCTGGATCAATTGCCAGTAGACCCACTAGTGTATTGAAAAAATAGATAATGGCTATTTGTAATGAACAAGTGGTATGCAGAAGTCAGGAGTAGGGGAAACCATTGATTTTTTTAAAATCTTAAATGTACTCCAAAATGTGATCCTTATTTGGACAATTTAAGCTCAATATATCTAAAAATGTGTATGTACAATATAGCTAGGGAATTTTACCAGTAAAAAGCTTTAGTTTTAAATGGTCATCAGATAATGTCACAAGTGATTTACACCTTATTGTGGGATTACAACTGCAAATAAGGACTTTTTGTTTGCTCTTTTTCACTACTTATTGTCATTTGCAAAAGAAATCGCGTATCCCAGTCTGGTGGGAAATGGAGATTAGAGAGTATTTTGTTGTATTAAGGATCTTTAAATAAGGCAGAGAGGATTTGTTTGGACTTTTTAGATTCTCACAAAGACCTTTAATTGTGAGAAAGTATTTAAGTGGGACGGGAATCTGACCTTAGGAATGAGGACTTAGTGCACAAAATATCTTACTCAACTTGTAGTTTATTTTTTACACAAAACGCCTTGCCATCCAATCTGTATTTTAACTTTTATCGTATTTTATTATGAATTTGTATTTTTGTTGTTTTTATTAGTTGGTGGAGTTATTCCACAAAATAAACATGAAAATAAATACACCATGCAACTTTGCTGGCGTAATTCTATTTACAAATATTTTGTTTTTGTTCTTAATTGCATACATCTTTCTCACTTGACCTAGGTAGGACGCTTCTATGTAAATCATTTAGTGCAAGGATCCCTAACTTAACATCTGTGAAGCTCATGCTGCCTGGAGTGGCTGCAGATAGGTTTAGCCACTGCAGTGGGTCAGTCTAATACTTACATGTAGATACCAGACTACAGGAAGGATTTTGGGCACTGGGCTTATTTAGATGTACAAGTTAGTCAATGGTACAGAATAAGACAAAGATATTTTCAAAGAATCCGTGGTTGCCTATGGAGTGTCTATGCACCATATTTTTCTATAAGTGTAGTCATAGCACATTTAACATCTTAAACCAATCTCAAAGATTAAAATGACTAAACTATTGGTTTATCAAAGGCTTTTCATAGCTTTGACAATATTTACTGAATATCTTTGCTGGGATATGGACTCCATCTTTTTCACTGGGACCCTAAAACATGGACATGTTTATAAGAGACATGCGTGCAAGGATTTTCTGACATTTCAGTCCTTCAACTGAAAATAACTAGACTATCCATGAAATTAAGAACACTGTTGTGGACAATGTTGCTTATTGAAAATAGCATTAACTATAAAGATGTTCTGTCTTTTAGGAAAAAGAAAGATTCTCCTGAAACCCCCAGACCAAGCATAGCAAACGTTTGTAAGTGACATCTCTTTTATATCTCTGGCTTCTGTGGAAACAATGAAGTTGCTTTTGGTGCTTGTAGCTGAAACGAAATTGTAAGCATCCACCCCCAGACAATAATCATGACAAATATACACGTGCTTCAGCAGAGATAAAAGAAAAGCTTACATAATGCCTGCAACTCCCTTTTTATGTTTACACAGTAGACACACAAGCCATGATCCACATTGTGTGAATTTTTCATAAAAATCGCCACATGTGCTTTTGGGTATAAATGTAATTTATGATGCAGTCACCTACCTAACAACAATATGATTTTTGCTCTCTAAATGCTGTAAAAAATATCTGTCCTGCCAGTGCTTAGTTTGTATAAAATAAAAATAGGTGCATTGGCCCATAGGTGCCCAATACCAATGCTGCCTGGTTTTCATTCCATGTGATGCCTCTTTCTTCCATCACACCATACCTCCTGTCTGATTGTCTCACTCTTACAGGGTCTTCTTCATCCCTGTTGTTCTCTTTGTCACCGTTTTTCGGGTTTTCTCTTCCTCCTGCTCCCATGTTTGCCTGTCACTCTTTTGCTCGGGGTCAAAGTATGATGAGGAACAGTAAGTTCTGCTTCAACACAAATAACTGCGTGTGCTCGCCATCTCTAACTACCTGCACAAATTAAGCAATACCTTTCACCAACACTTCTCATGTCTTTTTAGGTCTTGGCTACAGACATCTTTAGCTGCTTGTTGACCAGGCCGATAGTTTCCGATACACTAGAGTGGGCTTTGGGCCAGCCCCTTGATCATGACTGGATGTCTTTGTTGCCTGAAGTTGCTTCTTCTTGATTCAATGGATTTTCTCCCTATCCATGTGTCTATCTCATCCAAAAGTAATTTGGTCTCACAGTGTCCTCATTAGTTGACTTGTATCCATATCTTTCTAATGTTGGTTGCATTCAAGGAACTATTTTTTTCTTTTACATTAGGCAAGAGCATATGCTTTCTTACTCTCTCCCCTTGTGCTGCTTCACACTTCACTTCCCTCACCCCTCACTATCGGTATTGCTTTCTGCCTCCACATCTTGTCTGTTACTTCCCTGTCCTGCTCTATTCTACTTGTTTTTTTATTTCTCTCTATCTATATTCCTCCATTGCTCCTACATCCCTCTCTAGTTGGAGTCCCTCCCCCTCTAATACCTAATGTATTTACTTTATGTTTTACTTAATGCCATCTTCATAATGTGATGACTGTTTGTATTTGGCCGCCCATGAGTGCACATATGCACAGATATGCAGTGGTCATGTAGGAATGGATTGATATTATTTTAATAAACTCATTCAAAGATGGCTGCTTCAGATGCTCATACATCCACTGCAACCATAATTGAACAAGATTTATTAAAATATTACCAAATGCATTCTAAGATTATCACTGTGGCGCATGCTATCTATGCACCTTTAATACTTTCTTAGTATTTTTATTAGGTTACATTCCAAGAAGGCCACTAGATTGCATTGCTGCACAGCCTATTGGCTTTGCCAATGCTTGTTATAGAAAAAATGTAAAGGCTGCGGGGGCGCAATAGACTTCCACTGCCTCAGCACATGCCCATGTCAGCCAAGTTCATGTGCTTTCAAAAGCAAGTATTTTAGGGGAGAGGGCAAATACTTGATTGGATAGTCAACTACTGTCCAGATTAAAGTAATAAAGAATTAACTTAGCCCAATTTTCAGCCCCCTTCAATTTAGCAATGCAGTTGAGATAGTTAGTCTGCATTTCCATGTTCCAATCCTTAATGGCAGGATGCATGTCTTACTTACCTGTATGACTTGCAGGACGATGCCCAATAACATATCATTTTCCCAGGCACCACAGGATTCTAAGATTTGCCAGCCTTGAAACACACCTTGCCATCTCCTGTCCTTCTTTTCAGTAACAGAAAGAGATGGTCCCTTGAAGTTTAGCAGCACAAAAGGAACCACAGAAGGCAAGCAGATATGGCTAGAATGGGAATGCCAAGGAGGTGAAGGAGTAGTGGAGAGGTGTGGTGCAGCGGCCAGGGCAGCTGACTTTGGAGCACAGGGTTCACGGTTTGATCCCCGGCTCCAGTGACAGCTCAGCACCATGTGACTCTTGGCAATAGCTCACTTAATGTCCATGACGGCCTCCAGCACCTTGAGACCCGTAAGGAAGAAAATAAGTGGGGAAGAGGAACCTAGAGCAGAGAGGAGGTCCAGGGGTGTGTGTAGGGTCTAAAAGAAGACAGTAAGGCTGGGAACAGAGAAGAGCCAGGGTAAACACCCAGGAAGACCAGAGGTGGCCTAAGAAGTCTCCGACCGGAGCAAGGAGGTAGAATCTACAAAGAATGATCAACCACCTGTCTCAACTCATGCCAGGCCCGTTGCCAGCAGGAGCTGGCCACCAAGGCCCCAGGGCTCAGGAGAAGGGATGTGGTCTCAGCCAAGTCATTTCGAAAGAGTGGACTGGCTGGAGGGATCTCAAAATGAAAATGTGAACATTAATAACTCACTGGAAACCACTGCCAACATTTCAGGGCATTTAACCCATACCTACTGCAGTGCATTGATTTTGCTGAGACCTCACAAAGGTCAGAATGACCCATATGTACCTCAACACTGTACCCATAGTGTAGCCCATTGATAGACCAGGTTATCGTGTACTCCCATAAGGGAAACAGCCTTTACCACGCAGACTAAAACGCAGAATGTCTTTACCATGCAGGTAAGTGCATAGTCTAGGATGTTACCTTGATCACGAATCCTTTTGCACATGGTACTTCACCATGCAGGTGAGTATTTTTTTTAAATAACATAATATGTGTTATTTTAAAAAAGGGGGTTAGGTGTAGGAAAAAAAAAAGGGTGGTAAATGCAATTTTAGGGTTTAGTAGAGGGTAGAGTTAAAGGAAGTAGAGTTAATGGAAGATAAATGTGATTTTAGGGCTTAGGGGTGGGTAGAGATAAAGGTAATGGTGATTTTAGGGTTTAGGAGTGGGTAGAAGTAATGGGGGATAAGGGTGATTTTTAGAGTTCTGGGGTGGGTAGGAGTCAAGAAGGTAAGGTTAATTTGGGGTTTAAGAGAGGATTGAGACAAAAGGTAGCAAGGGTCATGTTAGGATTTAGGGCATGATAAAGGGAGATAAGGGTAAATTTAGGGTTTAGAGGTGGTAGAGGTAAATGGAGGCAAGGGTCACTTAGGTTTTCGAGTGGGTAAAGGTAAAGAGAGATGAGAGTGATTTTAGGATTATGGGTGGGTAGAGGTAAATGCAGCTAAGGGTCATTTTAGGATTTTAAGGGTTTATAGAGGTAACAGGAGGTAAGAGTGATTTTAGTGTTTAGGGAAAGGTAGAGTTAAAGGGAGTTACGGTTTTGTTTTTTATTTAAAGGGGGGGGCTGGGTGATTCCTCAAACCAAAAAGGGAGGATTTATGGGGTTACCCCCAATTTAAAATGTATTATATATATATATATATATATATATACACATCTATATACACACACACACACGTAAATATGAGACAATATCTCTAAATTCCATCATAAAGGCATGCGTTTTGAAACCATGCATGTTATTACAATTGTTAGACCTGGCATCATTGGCGTGAGTCTAAATTCCATTTTTACTGATTGCCTCCTCTGTTTTTGATATGTTTTTGCTGGTTATATGCTTTGAGCACTGTGCCACTGCTATTCAGTGCCACGGTGCAAGTGCTCCATATGTTAAATTAATATACTAATTAGTGATTCCATGATTGGGTTATTTGATTTACTTGTCAGAACCTAGTACAGTGCACCATGTGTGCCCAGGGCTTGTAAATCAAATGCTGCTGGTGGGCTTGCAGCACTGGTTGTGCCACCCACAGAAGCAGCTTGTAAAGTGTGTCTCAGGCTTGCCATTGCAAGGCCTGTGTGAAGTCTGTGACTGCCAGGTCGACTTGGCAAGTGCACCCACTTGCCAGTCCCTAAATCTTCCCTTTGCTTCATATCAGACACCCCTATGGTAGGCCCAATGGCAGGGTGCATTGTAAGTATAAGGTAGGACATGCCCTGGTCGGTGTAGCATGTCCTATTAGTGAATTACAGCCATTTTCGTTTTTCACTTTTGCAAGGCTACCTGCTCTCCATAGACCAAAATGGGCAGTTAAATTATTACATTTTATAATCCAAACTGACTCAGGGAACATGGTTGAAATTCTAATTTAGTATGCCTGAACTCAGAATGATAACATATATATTTTACTAAAGTTGGCTTTAACATTCTGTGTTTGAAAATACCACTTTTAGAAAGTAGGTATTTTCTTGTCTAACTGTCCGTGCCTGCCTCTGCTGGGTTGTGTATTCCTTGTCTGGAGTTTGAGTGACAGGGCTGGGGGATTCCAGGAGACAGGCTGAGGCAGCCCAGTGGTAAATAGAGAGATCTGCATCTAGAAGGGAGGGAGGATTGGCACCTGGGACCTGAAAAGGGTGGGCCCTTCGTTTCACAATGCTGACTCCACCACCTGTGGTGTGTCTGATGTTGCTTCCCTGCACTGTGAAAGGAGAGAAGGAATCATGTCAACAAAGTGCTCCAGGGCTGTGCCTTCCCTCTACAGTGCTGGCTGCACCTCCTGTGGGCGTCTGATGTTTCTGCCCTGCACTGTGAAAGGAAAGAAGGAGTCATGTAAACAGAGTGCTCAAGAACTGGTTTGGGCTAGGCAGAGGACTTTCTGCCTTCAGAGAACAAAGTGAAAAGTAGTATAAATATTGGGACTCAGAACCAGGAACTTTAGATCACTGCTGGGAACAAGACAAACCTTTTGCCAAGGAGAAGAACGAAGGAAGCTGCAGGAGTTTTGTATTGCCCCTCTGCCAGTGTGCTATTTGCTGAGTTGGCCTGCAGTGGTTTCTTTATTGCCAAGGAAAAGGAGAAGGAACTTTTAAAGGACTTTTATCATCTTACAGAATATTCTCCAAGGGCTTGAATTTGTGCTTGCCTCCTGCTGAAGTCTCAGGGACAAAAGACTTCATCTCCAGCTCCCCTCTGAATTTCCTTGCTGGGAATTCTAACTGCAGAAGCCTGCATGTCGTTGGGAGCTGGAAGTGCGACGTAACGAGAAGAAGCGTGACGCCGCCGCATCTGAAATTGTCGCACCGCCGGAAAAGCGTGCCGCCGCCACATCTCCCAGAAAGCGTGTGTTTGTCAAAACTGCCTGCTGTTGCATCACCGGAGAAGCGTGACGCCATCGAGAGGGTCGCCTTTGCATCACCGGAAAAGCGTGTCGCAGGGCATGTCGCAGCTCCAAAGTACAGAGTAGTCGCAAGGCTGCCAGGGCATCTTCGCATCATCGTTGCATCGTTACATCAAGGGCGCTATCTTCTCACATCGCTTCAGGATTGTCGCATCGAGGCGCCATCTTGCGAATCACAACCGTGCATCAATCCCGCATCGGGAAGGATCACGACGCATCTCCTACTCTGCGCAAGCATTGTGGCGTGATGCATCATCTCCCCCGGAGCACGGAACCAACGAATCTCCCTTTGTGAGCCTTTTTTGTTCATTTTGCATTACTCATCCAGGTACTTTGTTGATAACTGTGTTGCATTTATCACCAACTTGAACTAAGTAACTTTTACCATCTTTAGGTACAGTATTTTTGTTGTTTGTGGTCTTGTGTTAAGTCTATATAAAGAATACTTATTTTTATAAAAACCTGTGTTGTGTCCGTCTGTAGTGTTTTCACTGTATTACTGTGTATATTCACAAATGCTTAACACACTGCCTCAGAGATAAGCCTGCCTGCTCGTGCCAAGCTACCAAGGGGGTGAGCAGGGGTTATCTAGGAGTGTAATCCCCTTATCCTGACTTAGAATTAAGGGTCCCTATTTGGACTACCATTGCCAACTAGAGACCCCCAGATCTAACAACAATGCAATGTCATGGTCAATGCATTGGAATAGTCGTATGGTAAAGGCATGTGGGGCAAATGTATGCGCTGTAACCTCATACATCCCTCCCATAAACATGCCTATTTGTGATGGTTCAGGACTCCTCAAAAAATGCTAAACTTAGGGAAGTGGCAATGAATCCTCAAAACATGGTCGAGTTGGTGGACAGTAATTACTACCCACAACATGGCAGACTCAGGAAGCATCACAGAATATTCCAATGTTTGGACACAACAAAAGCAAAATAGGGCACCACAACATGTTTAAGTGTTAGTGATACCATTGAATGGATACTATGGGAATATCCTACTGGGGCATACACCTGAACTTCTCCGGTTGTCTTAAAATTCATGAGATGGAACCAGGGATTTTGTAAATTTTAAAAGATAAATACTCTATGAAAGCTCTGTGCATCGGTCTAGGGCACTTATATATCTTCAATTTTCTATTAGTCTGGTGCTGTGTTTCAATAAGTCATATGTATCCAAGGTTATGCATGGTGTCCATGTACAACACATGAAACCTTTCCAAAGTACAACCCACAACAAACTGTGTATTTTATGAAAATTATGTTTGCAGGGCTCGAAAAAACACAGGATGAATGGCCCTGCTGTCACAACGACAGCCAAAGTATCTTCCACCACTGCAGAAAGAGAAACAGTTCAAAGTCAATACACCCACAACTATACACCTTAGCAGCAGCCTTGGCAGTTAAGAGAAGGGTTCAATACATTTGTAGAAATCTACATCGTAGCGGAACTTCCACTAGGAAGGAGACATATCATGGCCAAGGTAACATTATAAAAAGTTTATTTGATAGAAACAGCATTTCGTTTCCGCGTTTTAGGGTTTATAATCCAACCGCAGGTAGTTGCAAGGCTCTTTAATGCTGGCCCGTTATGTCTGCTGTAGGAGTTACCGATGCGGCATATCAGTAACACCAGGAGGACAGGGTTAACAGAGACTACTAGTGCATCCCAAAGGCTACCTTAAGAAACAAGGAATCACTTGGGGAATCCCTAAATCCTAGGCTGATTCCCCCATTAATGCCTCATTTCCCCTCTAATATTTTCACCCAGAGATTCCGGCTGCAATCGGACAGTTCAGGAAGTCCAGGACCTTATAAAATGGCCCATGAAGAGCCCATTTAATGTACACGCTAGCCCGTGACAAAGAGGAGCTCTCTGGATCAGAAATGGTCTGGACAACCTACAGCGGAGTGAAGGGGTCTCTGCACTTCTACTTCGGCAATAGCGACCTTGTAGACGCACTTATACCCTAGGCTACCACTGAATTCATGTTGCCATATTTCACAAATACTTATTAAAATAATATATATATATATATATATATATATATTTATACTGTAAAATTATATCTGTATTTTGTCCATTGAGGTTTTCTTCAGAGTAAGGATTCTCGGACAAAAATACATTCCTTGCATATGTAAATTTGATTGGACACAAGAGGTCAGATTTGGAAGCTGACTTTTTAGGAAAAGAGTAATCCAATTTGGTAGTCATTGGTAATAAAATCACAGCATGATTGGCACCAAGGGTGTTTTCGAATAAAATATGTCAGTTACAGAATGTTGTGTAATGCAAACCGACATGTTGCACCCAGTTTTCCTCTATGTACACGTTTTCTATTACAAAGAGACCACCCCTTTAACGCTACAGTTAGCACTAGATGTTTTTGCACCAACACATGTGCACGTTCTCCAAGTGTATTTACACGAAGTGGAAACCCCCGCTCATGCGCACCCGCCCTTCCTCTTGCTCCAGCCTAAATAAGGAAACAAATGATTCTCACAGGTGTGTTGAACTTTGTGCGCAGAAGGGTTGTTTATGTGCGCGAATTCACATTTGCCTCCACAGAGTCTGAATGTATACTGGCAAAACGATTCACTAACACACAATCACTCCAGCGTGCTGTTTGGAGAAATGTTACATGTGAGAAAATATTCTCATAGAATGGGGTGTGGGTGTTCCAGGGCGTGGATTCTTGGTAAAGTAAGTGGGAATGATAAACAGACAGACAGACAGACAGCTAGTTAGCCAGCAAGACATCCAGCTAAACATCCAGCTAGACAGCCAGCCAGACAGGCAGGCTGGCAGGAAGATAGACAGGCAGGCAGGCATGCAGGCAGACAGGCAGACAGACAGACAGACAGACATTTTAAAAATCAATATTGTCACAGCATTATCTGCAGGGTACCTATATATAACATGCATATCTCTCCATGACAAGAAGAGAGAATGTAGTACAAGAAATGAATAAATCACCTGTTTTTAACAAGCATCGTGTCCCAGTGGTGCTGCTACACTGACATGCTGCCCCCAGCAACAAACACTCCTACATACGTCGGTCAGAAAAAAAAAAATGACTCATCCAAATGATGTTTTTGAGTCCAATACAGCCCACTGCGCCCTAAATTGTCATCGTTCACATATTATTTTTGAAACCTAAATACCAGTCGGGCAGGAAAAAGCACAGTACAAAATGAACCACAACTCCGCACCAATCATGATGGAATCCAAGCTGCTGCTAACTCATGGTGTGTTTCAGGCGAACAACTAACACGCAGGAGAAGGTTCCCATGACTTGTGAATTATTTTCACCAGGCTTTTGAAATCAACATGGTGAATGTCGTTCTAGAATGTTAATCTAAATTTCGAATCTTTTAAAGGGTTTCCCTCTTAACCCTGTACACTTTTTTTTAAAAAAGATTGTTCCCCCTTCTTCTAACTCAGATCCAAACTCCCTCCTGCATTAACCCCTGTTTCATACGAATCCCCCCCTCCTTACCATCTAACCACCAGCTATCGTCTACCCCCCCCCCCCCCTTCCCTTCTTTGCTCTGTCACGGAAACTTATTTTAGTGAAAAAGCTGATTTCGTCTGGTTGACTTTGTTCATTTTGGAAATTCATCAGTGTCGGAATTCCCAAGATCCCTGGTGAAGCAGCTCATTTGCATACCGCTGTGCACCGGTGCGACACGCGCGTCACAGGCTCGCATTCCATGCAGGGCCAACTCAGCTGTTTATCATCTTGTATAAGACAATCACCTGCTATTTACAGCGCTATAAAACAACAAATCATTATCTGCAGTAAGAAGCGCTATATAAAGAAAAAGCGTAGTCATGATGCATGCTTTTCAACAAGTTCTCACAATCTTTTCATATCCAAGGACGTTCAACATATATTTGCAATTTCAAAGTGCATTGGCAACCCCTGCTAATACATATGAAAAGAGTACAGGCTTAAAAGCATCTTAAGGTGGGAATACGCGATACTAAACTGCATCTGTACGGACATGTATGGGGAAATCAACATGACGTGAACTTCTAGAAGAGAAGGGAAAATAACAGGTGAGCATCGATTGAATGATAAGCATCGGCGAAAAAACGAGAAGGGAGAGTGGATGGATCCAGACAAATAGGAGAAAACCCTGACCTGATACATACTGAATTGTGCAGGTTCGATATATAACAATGCCCATTTTAAAAACTCATATACGTGTAATGTTGGATATCTTGAAAGCGGTAATGACGTTTAAAACTTCAGACGCGTTAAAAGCAGCCATAGCGTTCCCCAAATCTCTCAAGCGCCCATTTTAAGAAGAAATCAAAGTTATTTAACGGGAAACAAAAAAAGGAACAGTGCGGCAGAATGCTAACTCTCCCATGGCCAATTACAGCGCGGGCTCTCCTCGTGCGGGTCCCTCCTAAATTATGCACGAGCTGCAGGAAGGATGCGCTGCCCCGTGGCCGGCGCAGGGGACAGCGCAGCGCAGCAACAAGTTCTTTGGAGGGCAATATGACCAGAAACACAACACTTTCTATTGTTATGGAGGTGGGGAGGGGGGGCACCATCATTAAAGGGTACTATATAGAGTCAGACCCGGATGTACGCAATCTCAAGGGGGTGGGGACATTTTAAAGAAAGCACTGGAGAAACGACATGACGCTGCAAGCAAACATCACAATATTTGTTTGTAAGAGGATACTGCACCTTTTCCAGCTTGGCTTTCCTGGCGTTGTTGACAAACCTGCGTCCAAGCTTCTTGGCGTACCAGATGGAGGCAAACATGGTTTGGGAGTCAAAGGCAACGTGTAGCCTGGAGCGTCAAAGGCAACGTGTAGCCTGGAGCGTCAAAGGCAAAGTGTAGCCTGGAGCGTCAAAGGCAACGTGTAGCCTGGAGCGCGCACAAAACCCCAACCCTGCCTGTGAAAGTTCCGGCAGCCCTGACTGCTCCTGCCCAGCTGTGGTGGTCGGGGCGCCTGCGTCTTAGGAAGAAGCTGTGCCTGATCCTCTCACGCCTCCGCGGTCGGTCTGTCTGTCTGTCTGTCTGCAGGTGGGCTCTGTTTACATACTGCCGGGGGGACGCCTCTCTGCACCCAGCTCGCGCGCAGCCTGCTGAGCGCCTGTCTGCAGCTCCTTAGCGCTGTCACCACTGCACGCGGCGGCTGCAGCACGGCGGCAGCCCCGACAGCTCACCTTCTGCTCGCAGTGCAGTCTCCTGGGCGTGCAGGCAGTGACGCCGCTGGAACGACACCGTGGGCGCGGAGCACTCTGCTGGCAAATGCTTGGCGCTCCTTGCTCTCTCTTGAAATGCAAGAACTGCTCCACCTCTTCACTAGAAATAACGAACCAATTGCAGCTAATAATAAATTGATCACTTAGACTTTACAAACAGTATAAACTGGGCCACTGGAATTATGCGGTTGGAGACTGCCACAATATGCGGCAGAGTTGACTAAATCATGTAAGGCAAATTATGCTAAAATCTGCAGATAATGCAGTGATTGATAGGTGATAGATTATGTGGCAAATGCGGCGAATCCATAGTTATGCAAATACACTGCTACCGCACAATTGCATGATTCCAGTGGTATAGACCATAGCATGCCAAAAGTTTTGCACTGATCATTACATACATGACAAGGTTAAACATTAGGAAAGCTGCTAACACCATGGAGTGAATTGTGGCTGGCTGCATTGATCTACATGCATTCATTCTATGGGCTACAAGTGCAAGTCTGGCAAACTTGGCCTTTGATTGTTCAACGGCTGAAATAAATATCACTTGAACAAATATTTTTTTATTTGAAAGGGACTGTTCTTGATCTAACACTTCCTACCAGTGAGTAGCACTCCTGATGCTGGCATATAATGGTATCAATGCATGTAGAGACCACAATCTGCCCATGATCACACAATAACAACAATGGTTAGAACTGGTGTTTCTCAGTTATACAGCTGGCAGTTTAGCTACTAAACATGCCTTGTGACTTTAAGATAATGTATGTTATAACCTGTAAATAAATAGTTTTGAATAAAAAGGAACACGTAATGTTGAAATTACCATATGTTAGAAATGGGGGTCTCTAGTTGGCAATGGTATACACCTTTGTCCAAATAGGGACCCTTGCTTCTAGTCAGGGAAAGGGGGATACACTCCTGAATAACCCCTGTTCATTCCCTTGGTAGCTTGGCACGAGGAGATGAGCTTATGCCAAAGGCAGTGTGTAAAGCATTTGTGAACACATACAGTAATACAGTTAAAAGACTACAAATGGACACCACACCAGTTTAGAAAAATAAGTAATCTTTACTAGACTTAACACAAGACCAAATGACAAAAATCCACAATATTGTAATAAACATATGACTTTAAAATGGTAGAAATAGCTTAGTTCAATGTAGATGGTAAAAGCGACACTTTACTCTCAAAGTACCTTGGATGCGTCACGCAAGACAAACAAAAGGGTCGCAGGGAAGGTGATGCGTTGGTTCCTTGCTTCGGGGGAGGTGATGTGTCGGTTCCTTACTGCAGCGCAGGGGAGGTGGTGCGTCGGTTCCTTACCAGAGAGGAGGTGATGCGTGGATTTCTTAAGGTGATCCTGTGTGATGCGACAAGATGGCGTCTCGATGCAATGCGACGATCCAGTGCGGTGCGATAAAATGGCGTCTTTGATGCGTAGCGACAATGGGGATGCAATGCGTGCATGCCCGACGGCCGTGCGGCAAAGTCGATCATTTTTGGAGCCGCGACAGGCCCTGCGATGCACTTCTCCGGTGATGAGATGGCGACCTCTGTGGCGGCGGCACTCTTCTCCAGTGATGCGACACGCTTCGTCTGTGATGCGACGGCGAACAGCTGCGGTGGCATGCTTCTACGACGATGCAACAGCAACTGCTGCGGCGGCGACATGCTTCTCCTCGTTGCATCATGCTTCCAGCTTCCAGCGACAGTCTATAGAGGTCCTAGAGAGCTACAGGCACCTCTCTGTAGGTTAGAATTCCCAGCAAGGAAATTCAAGGGGAGCTGGTGGTGAAGTCTTTGTGTCCCTGAGACTTCAGACAGGAGGCAAGCTCAGTTCACGCCCTTGGAGATCTTCCTCAAGATGACAAAGCAAACAGCAAAGTTATTTTATCCTTTCCTTGGCAACAAGTAACTACTGCAGGCCAACCCCAAACAGCACCCAGCACAGCAGCAGTAATCCTCCTTCAGCTTCTACGGTTTCTTCTCCTTGGCAAGGGTTCCCCTTGATTTCCCAGAAGTGATCTAAAGTTCAGGGGTTTCAGCTCTCATATTTATACCCCAAAGGTCTTTGTTCTCTATGTGTGAGAGGTCCAGGACCCAGTCCAAACCAGTTCTGGGTGCACTCTGCCAGTGCACAACTTCTTGCTTTGTCGGTGTGGGCTTGGGTCATCATTGCAACACAGGAGGTGGAGGCAGCATTTTGGAAGGCAGGCACAGCCCTATTCAGACCCAGGTGCAACTCCTCCCACCACTCCAAATGCAGATAGGTCAATTCAGCCTAGTGCTGACTCACCAGACTCCTGGAGCCACCCCAGCCCCTGTCACTCACAAACCAACCAGACATGGAATACACAAACCTAGCAGAGGCATGCTGGATGGTTAGGCAAGAAAATACCTACTTTCTAAAAGTGGTATTTTCAAACATAGAATGTTAAAATCACCCTCTCTCTAAAAGATGTATTTTAACATTCTGAGTTTAGGCATACTAAACTCGAATTGCTACCTAGTTCCCTGAGTCAGTTAGGATTATAAGATGTTATACTCAAACTGACCATTCTGGCCTATGGGAACAGGCAGCCTTGCAATAGTGAAAAACAAAATTGGCTGTAAATCACTATCAGGACATGCTCTAACACATCAAGGCATGTCCTACCTTTCACATACAATAAACCCTGCCCATGGGGGTACCTTGAACCTACCTACCTGACTAATATGTAGAAAAGGGAAGGTTTAGGGACTGGCAAGTGGGTGCACTTGCCAAGTCGACATGGCAGTCCCAGACTGCACACAGGCTCTGTATTGGTAGGCCTGAGCCACACTTTACAAGCTGCTTCTGTGAGTGGCACAATCAGTGCTACAAGCCCACCAGCAGCATTTGATTTACAGGCCCTGGGCACACATGGTGCACTCTACTAGGGTCAAAAGTAAATCAAATAAGCAAATAATGGAGTCACTAATCTATTACAACAATTTACATTAGAAAGCATATGCACTTTAGCACTGATCAGCAGTTGTAAAGTGCCCATAGTCATAAAACCACCAACAACAGGTAAAAAAAAAATACAGTGGGAAGGCAAAATGTTCAGGGAGGTCCCTGCAAAAAGGGCCAAACCAACACCACATTAACAGTAATTGATGCAAATTGACACCATAAACCCGGTTCCTGTGCGTTTTCTTAGATTGTCGATACAATGACTTGGAAGGACATTTATACATTTAGAACAAATTAAGCATGAAATAATATGGTATGTATTGCTGTCATTGGAAGCCTTGATCATTTATTTCAGTTTCTGAATCACATAACCCACCGCTGTGACCTACCAACAGTTGACAACAAACTAGTTACCCACTGTTGTGATGTCATAAAGGCCTTTCAGGCTGACAGTTCTGTCTGAGAGCCTGACACTGCAGATCTGCTTGTCTGCTTTGAATGAAAGCAAAAAGCACAGCTGTAGGAGGGGGAAGGAAAGCAGGGAAGGTGGTGGGGTTTAGTCAAGGATGGAAGTTTTTTTTTTTTTTAAACTTTGAGACAGGGATACATAACAGAGGCCATGTTATGTGTGGCTCCCCCATTGCTCCTCTGCCAGTGCATAGCAGTTGTAAGGAGGGGCAGATGATTTGGGGGGCCACACATCACCCAAAATTATAGCTGGTTAAAAAGTAAGTTACAGGGTTTTTTTTCACCTCTGGGCCCTGGGTGACATCATAGTCAACTTGAGCTTAGCTCTCGTTGTGCATTTGATGTTACTCAGAACCCCTCGCTGAAAAACATCCCAGTAATTTACTGTTAGCTCTCTATAATTCTACATATAATGAATCAGTTGATGTTTCTTCAAATTCTAAATTGAAACTGCAGTTATATTCAAATTCACATGGGTATAATTGCTACAGGAAATGCTACAAGGGACTTATTTAGAAAATACTCAGTATGATTGATGAGTTGTACAAATGTAACACACTCAATAGTATCCACAGGATAACAATCTTATTACACAAAAATAAATTAATTCATGGAAGGAAAAGAGAGAACACACAGAGCGAAAATTTATATTTTGACAAAATTTTTACTGAAACAAAATTGGGGAGATAGATACAGACAAATAAATTAGAACAAAAGTCATGAACAGAGGTAAACAATATTTTCTCTACAGTTCATAACTGAAAACATCAACTCCTCTTTTCCTTCCATGAATTAATTTATTTTTGTGTAATAAGATTGTTATCCTGTGGATACTATTGAGTGTGTTACATTTGTACAACTCATCAATCATACTGAGTATTTTCTAAATAAGTCCCTTGTAGCATACTCTGACCTTAATCATATAGTGCCCAAGCCTACAAGGGTTTATTGGGTTTCCCCTGCCTATAACACAGGAAATGCTACAGCACACTATTCTGAAGACAGACTTTTATAGTTTTAAAACAAATCATAATAGCATCCAATATTTTTGGCACACACTTAAGGCTAGATGTACTCATATCCGGTCGCACAATACAGGCCACAAAATGCTGGAGACAAACTGTGAACAGTATTTCTGTGACCAGTAAAGATTTTTAAGAACCAACTTATGAAGTAATGCGCCAGTTCTTAAAAATCCGAGCTGTAGTCGGTCAGAATCCGACCTACCTCGTGCATAGTAATACCATAGGTCACAAATTGTGACTCACTACAATTGGAGCCCCTCACAGGGATAGTGACCTGCTGTGGGTCAGCATGTCTGAGAATGCTTTTTTAATAAAACACACATTTTCTTTTTTTAAATCAGATGTTTTCCTTCAAGGAAAAGGAGACACTTAAAAAAAAGATTATATTTCCTGGTTTGTTTAAGAAGAGACTGGGGTCTTGAGGACCACTGCCAGCTCTTATAGATACTTTTTTACATTCACAAAGCGGAAGAAGTCCCAATGGGACTCCTTCCAGTTTGCGAAAGATTTACTATCTGCTCTGAGGTGTCAATAAAATATCAGTATTTTGTGACCAGATGTAGTTCGGAAAACGTTGATACATTATAAACTAATTCTGTATTCAAAAGAGGCGCCTAAAAAACTCCCCTTCAGAAACTGATTCAATATCCATTCGGATCCATTTTAGAAGCCGGAAAATTTTCTCCCAAAATGGGATTAGTAAAGAATAAAAATGTGTTTCAATGGTCACAAAAGCCGAATCAGAGAATATAGCCATTAAAATGCTGACTACGTCTGACTTTAAGTTTCCAGGGTATGCTGGATAGCAGGAGCCTGGATATAAACTCAATGTTGGCTTTGGAATTACATTATATAACAAAATAATGTTGCCTGGGGTTAGTGGATGTTATGTAGGAGTACCTGGAGAGTTGCCAACCTCCTAATATATTCCTCCTACAGAGGTTTACAAATGATCTGAATATATTATACTGTGTGAGTTAGTCTTGATACGAGTAGGTTGGAATAAATGTTATTCAAGGCATCTGTTTAAGGTATGCATGCAAGCATCTTTGTAGAATGTTTCCTTTAAGATGCCTCAGAGGGCTAGCGTGGTACAGAATTGAACAGTCGATAAAGGTAATAGTTTTGAGGGATCACAGGGTTGCCTCCACGTTTGCATGTGATATCAACCCCCACAGGCAATAAAATGAAAAAGCAGTAGTTTAAGACCCATAATTGACCTGCAAATAGTAATCTGTGGCTGAATGGGGCACTTGTCTTCCAAATCTGAGTGGCAAATTTGAAAGGTAACTTGAGTCCAAGACCGCTGGTCAGTCACGCTGCTTGTGACCTTCCGGCAGGCCTGCAGTTTTGAGGCTTTCTTTCCACTTCTTTCGCTCTTGGCTTCCATTTATGAGAAGTTTATATTGGAAGAAATTAAGAAAGTAATGAATTATAACTATGAAGCACTTTATGAAGGTGCCACAGAGGGTGGCTTGGATGCCGAGGAGGTAGGCAGCGTGAGCCCGGAGCTCCGCGCCCGATCCCGAATATCATCCTGATTATCTGAACGGATTCCAGCAAAACTGGGGTAACCCAAAATCTGAAGTCATCACGGAGGGTGCGGTGTTCACAGCGGATGACCTAGAGCTGTTCCTGGCCCTGAAATTTGACTTTGAAGGCCGGCACCGGGTGTGATGCCATCGATCTAAGATGGCGCCCTGAGTCCGGGACAAAGAAACGACGGGAGCACGAGGCCGGACTCTTCTGCTGGCCTATTACTGGCGGTGTTGGATGGACTGAAAGACCCCTCTTGACTTACTCGGCGGGCACGGGTGAACTTTCCTCAAGCTGATGCGAGCTGATGGGAATTGTGACCCTAATTAAGATCGCCGACGAAGCGATAAAATGGCGGCGGCCCTGTGACGACGGTCCCGACTATCCGAGCACAGGCTGGCATCAGAAGGCTCAACGGCAGCAGGGGACCCTAGAGTACGGCATTATCTAGTGCGATTGGAGCGGAGCCCACTGTGCTAAGCACATCCAAGATCTCTGATCCTATTGCCCGGGGAGTTTCCTAGTGGCGGAGCTCTACATTGCAGAGACAGTGGGGGTGACAAAGGGACCCTAGAGGCCGCTACCATTTGCAGCCGGGATGGTGAAACCGAAAGGGAAGGGGGACGGAGCGACCGACACAGAGACTGCGGATGGAGCGGATCGTGATCAGTCTGCACTCCAGCGCATGCAGGACCGTATATTGGAGGCCATCGCGACCACGAAAGACGCCCTGCAACAGGACATCGCCCAGGTGGCGACGGGCTTGGGTCTCCTGAAAGCAGATCACGATAAACTTAAGGATAGAGTGAAATCTGTGGAGATCACTGTTCAGGAATTGGCCCCGGACCACGCAGCTGTGAAAGCGCAGATGGCGGATGCCCTAGACAGGCTGAAGGTGCTGGAGAGGAGGGCCGAGGATGCGGAAAACAGGAGTAGGCGCAATAATGTTCGCCTCGTGGGCCTACCGGAGAAAATTGAGGGCGACGATATGGTGGGCTACCTCGACAACTGGCTACGCACTGAGGTGGCACCGGAGGGACTGTCTCCTTTCTTCTCCCTGGAACGGGCCCACAGGGTACCGGCTCGGCCGCCGGCCCCGGGCCTTCCACCTCGCCCGGTGGTGTTCAAGTTGCTCCATTACAGGGACCGGGACTGGCTACTACAGAGGGCGAGGGAAGCGGGACCCTTTCAAGTGGACAATAACAGAGTCACCATGTTCCCGGACTACACTTTTGAGACTCAGAGACTCAGGGCCAACTTCTTGTCCCTCAAGCGTGAGCTCCGTAAAGAGGGCATAAAATACTCCCTGCTCTTCCCAGCGAAGCTGAGAGTGGTGGTGGATGAAAAATCGCTCTTTTTTACGACCTCGGCGGATGCTTGGGCCTGGTGGGACACCTATAAAGCGGGAACGGGCGGAGCTAAAGCCAGGGCAGAGGAGGCTAGAGTGGCGCAGCCGATCAGGAAGTCCCAACAAATTCGAAAAAATCGTCGGAGAACTGGTAAACCATCCGTGTCACAAACAGAGACAGAGAGGAAGGCGGCCCTACAGGCAGTTGTGGACCTATCTAGCGCGACCAGAAGCCAGTCCGGGAAGGGCACGGACTCTGATGAGCAGGGCATGGGATCGGAGACTGGGCTCTCGGAATTTGGTGGAGCCAAAGGCCCTATAGTGACACCGCAGACTTCTGGGGAGATCCTTGAGGCATGACACGCTGGACAAGAGGAGCGGCCTACCGGTCAGACACTGGGGCGCTGTGCCCATGAGCGCAGTGTACTGTTATATGGGGTTTCGTGAATCTGTAATGAGGGGATCATGGGGCGGAATGTGCAGGACTGATTTGCTTTGACGAACCCTCTCGACATCGGTTCGCGCCCTACTGGCCCTTACGGTCATCGCAGTGGAGACTGCGAATACTAGTGCCTTCTTTTGAGGGGTAGTTGGGTGTGATAGTTTGGATGGGGTTGCTTCCGATTGTGGGGGGGGCCTGTCCTGGGGGGTGGGAACCGAGAGTAGTTGGGGTTGCTCAGGTTGTTTTGGGGGAGGGGGGGTTTCATTTGTTTGGAGTGGGAGGGAGGGGCAGCACGCTGTTGGCAAACGCGCATGGTCGATGACCTTTATTGTTCTGTCTGTGTGTGCAAAGGGACATGGCTAGTACGGGGGCTCTGAAATGTGTGACCTGGAATGTGCGGGGTCTCCAGACTATGGTACGAAGGCACAAGGTTCAAGCGTATCTAAAGTGTAGGGGTGTGCACATAGCGTTCTTACAAGAGACGCATCTCAACAAGCAGGAGGGGATTGCGCTGCAAAGGAGGTGGAGGGGGCAACTGTTTAACACGACATATTCGGCCTTTGCGAGAGGGACGTTGATTTGGATACGAGCGGGGGTCCCTTTCCAAGTCACCAAGACAATGGTGGACCCGGAGGGTAGGTATGTAGCGGTGGAGGGGAGATTGAGGGGCCGGGTGGTATCTCTCTGCAGAGTGTACGCCCCCAATGTGGATTTGCCCGCTTTTCTAACGACACTCTCGGGCAAACTGGCGAGTTATCTGGCAGGGCCAGTGCTCATGGGGGGGGATTTCAACTCGGTGGTGGATGTTGATTTGGATAGATCCCATCCCCCGCTGCGCGCATCCCCAACACACAGGGTAGCAAAACGCAGGCTGGAGTGGCAGGAGAGTTGGGCCCTGGGGGACGCCTGGAGGACACTACACCCCACCACTAGGGACTATTCCTTTCACTCACATTTGCATGACCTGCATGTTAGATTAGATGCGTTTCTGTGTTCATCACATATGCTCTCCACAGAGAGTAGCGCGGAGTATTTGGCTCGCACGATGTCGGACCACAACCCTTTGTTGTTGTCCCTGAACTGGATGGTGGAAGTTAACTGTGTGCCAACATGGCAACTGCAACCTGATACCTTGGATGACTTGCTTTTCAGGGCGGCCTTAGGGGAGCGAATAGAGCGCTACTTTGAGGAGAATAGTGGCTCCGCCTCTACCAGGGCGGTGGAGTGGGATGCGTTTAAGGTGGTGGTCAGGGGGCACTGTATTGGGAGCACTGCAGGGGCTCGTAGGACTTTGCTGGATGAACTTGAGATGGCGGAGAAGCGGTTGAGGGAGAAGGAGAGGGAACGCCCGAATCACCCCGAGCTTCAGGAGGGGCTTAGTGGCGCCAGAGAGGCACTAGCGGTGGAATTAGAACAGCTGCGTAGCTTTGACCATAAAGCGTATATGACAAAGGCGCATGCGGAAGGTGATAAGGCGGGGTCGATGCTGGCGTGGCTTGCCAATCCGATCAGGCGAGGCACGCCGATCATGGCGATTCAGGCGGTGGGGGAGGAGCTGTGCCACACCCAAGCCGGGATTCTGGATAGGTTCAGGGCGTATTACAAGTGTTTGTATGAGAGCGGAGAGACGGGCGGGGTGGATGAGCTGGGCACCTTTCTAGAAGGGTTACAGCTACCGCAATTGGAGGAATCGGAGGCAGAGGAGTTGGGTCGGCCCATTACGATCGGGGAGATAGGGAGTGCAGTGAAGCAGATGGCTAGGAATAAGACTCCAGGGCTTGACGGTCTCCCAATAGAGTTTTATAGTAAATATTTAGAGTACCTAGCTCCGCAACTACAATTGGTTTATAATGAAGCGCAATCGCGTGGTCGGCTCCCAAGCTCCATGTGTGAGGCCCTTATGATCCCATTATTAAAACCTGGCAGGGAGGGCGCGGCCCTTTCATCCTACCGTCCATTGTCCATGCTCACGACGGACTACAAGATCCTGAGTAAAATCCTGGCAAATAGATTACTGGCCCACATGACCGGTCTGGTTCACAAGGATCAGTGCGGCTTTATCCCTACGCGTAACACTACCCACAATATCCGCAGGCTTAAAAGGTTGATGGGGGCCCACTGGTCGGACGCCACTACTCCATTTGTGCTCTCCATAGACATCGAGAAGGCCTTCGATAGCCTTGAGTGGGATTATCTGTACGAGGTAATGAGGCGTTTCGGGCTGGGGGACGGGTACATCAACTGGACCAAAGTCTTGTATACGGAAGCCGTAGCTAGAGTCAGGGTTGGCTCCCTGATCTCGAAGCAGTACCCCGTACGACGAGGCACCAGGCAAGGGTGCTCCCTCTCTCCCCTCTTGTTTGCTTTGGCAATGGAACCCTTTGCAGTGGAAGCCAGATCTGGCCGCCACTATGCGGGGCTGATGTACAGGGACAGGCCGCATCTCATCTCGTTGTATGCAGATGACCTACTGATGTTCTTGGCTGATGCGGAAGCAGAGCTACTGGGGGCGAGACCTCTGTTGGAGCTGTTTGGGCGACTGTCGGGCCTGAAGGTCAATTGGCCCAAATCCTGTCTATACCCTCTGAGACAAGGAGAGCCGTGCCCTCTCACAGCGCAGGAACTCCGGTGGGAACCGCATTGTCTGCACTATCTTGGCGTTTACGTCTACCATACCCCAACGGATATGCTGGATGGCAATATTAACCGTTGCATTACTGCCCTGAGAGGGAGTATGGATTTTTGGTCCACTCTTCCACTATCACTGGCTGGTCGGGTCTCCCTGCTTAAGATGGTGGCTCTGCCCAGGCTGTTGTACTACTTTAGGACGCTCCCGATATGGATTCCGGGCTCCGTTTTCCGACGCCTGAGATCATTAACCATAGGGTTTCTCTGGGGCACAGGTAGGCGACGAATCGCGCTGGACACCCTCTTGCAGCCCAAGGACGAGGGAGGCATAGCGGTGCCTGATTTTGAAGGTTATTATCTGGCGGCTCAGTTGCAGGCTTTCACTCAGGAGGTCGCGAGGGTATATCGAGGCCCGGAGCACGCTAGAGATGAGGGCACCCCGCGGCATGTGCTGGCATACATCACACTGCATCAGAAGCTCTTGGTTAGAGATTTGACAGTGGAGGAACAGACATTTCAACTCTGTTGGAATCGGGTGCGCAAACGAGCGGGGGTCCGCCTTATGTATGCTCCGGAAATTCTGTTGGGGGTGGTCACAGCCCTCCCTCATGGAGGGGACTGGTCGCGTTTACTGGGCTGGGAAGAGGCTGGGGTTCAAATGCTGGGCGACTTGTATGAGGATAGTGTTGCTCCCGTTTCAGGAATTGCAGGAGCGGTTCGATCTCCCACGAGGCGACTACTTGTTGCATGCGGCGGTAACAGGCGCTATGCAAGATCACTGGGGAGAGGGTTTGCAGGAACCGGCGATCTCCATGGCATGCCAATATACGATGATGGCAGCCGGGACCTTAAAGGCGGTAACCTGTCTATACTCCAGAATGTTGCGGGAGGCCTTGCAGCCGCTCGCGGCTTTGAAGGCTAAGTGGGAGTTGGACCTCCAAACGGAGATCCCTGATGCAACGTGGGGTCAGTTGCTACGACGGGCACGGAAAAGCTCAAGGAACGCCAGGTTCCAGCTCATACACTTCTACATTATTCATCGGGCATACCTCACGCCTGGGAAAATACGGCAATACTTTGGGGTGGAACAAGCGGCCTGCCCCAGGTGTAACACGGTTGGAGCGGATTTGGGACACATGCTGTGGGACTGCCCTGCCTTGGGGGATTACTGGCAGGAAATCGGGAGGGCTCTGAATAATGCTACGGATAGGGACATACAGTACACCAAGGCAGTGGGGGTCCTACATTGGTTTCCGCACACGTCTAAGAATAAAAATACCAGCCGATTTATAGATTTGGGGCTGATCCTTGCAAAGCGGGAAATAACGAGGAATTGGAAGTCGAAAGCGGGACCCATGTATAAGCGGTGGTATGGTGAATGTTTGCGGTGGGCAGCGTGTGAAAGCACTTTGAGGTACCAGATGGCTAGGAGAACGGATGATGAGAAGGCTATGGAGAGGGCAACAGCATGGGAAAGGATGGTACAGGCGCTCCGAGATGATACTGATGAGGGGGATGAGGAGGAGGAGGAATTGATGGCAGCTAACCCCGCTAACACACCTAGGAACACACCTTAGTGAATGTATAGGACCTTCTTCAACACACCAGACCTTACTCTGACTAGGATTTTTACACAGCGCTGCCACGGGGAGGGGGGGGGGAGGGAGTTCTGGACTGTTGGGCGGTGGGGGAGGGTGTTCGATAGGGGTGGGGGAGGGGCAAAAATTACAAAATCAGTCCACTTTTTCTTGTAAATAAGATGTCAGACGTTGAACTATGTAGCAAGGAATGGACTCAGCGCAAAGGCAGATTAGTCTACTTTTTGGAGACATGCCAGACGTGATGGGGGGGGGAGAGTCAATAATATGTCTTCTTGCTATGTTTTCTAATTATACCGTGAAATGAATGTCTGTACAATTATTTTGGTGCTGCAATAAAAACGATGTTACAAAAAAAAATGAAGGTGCCACAGAGGGACAAGTCGTATGAGACTACTGACCCACTCAGGAACAATAAAGGTGTTCTCAAGGTCAGGCCTGGACTGTCCATAGCGGGAACCGGGCAATCCCCCGGTGCGCCGCAAGGGTGGGGGCCGGGTTTGAGCCCCTGGGGGCCGATTTTGTTACAGGGCCGTTTTTGCAGCACAGCTGTAAAATCGGCACTGCAACAAAATCGGCCGAAAACCGGTCCTAGCAAAGCGCTTGGCGGCACCTCAAAACCCTCCAAGTGGGTAGGGGGGCCGGCCGAGCACTTTGCCAGGGCCGGTTTTGGTTCCCAGTCCGGTCCTGCTCAGGGTCATGGTCACTGGAGTGTGGATAGACACGGTAACTAGCAGGCCAGTGACCCGGCTCCCAAGGATTGTGGGTGTAAAAAGTTGTGAGTGTGGGCAGTAGGAAGCAGACTTGTGTAGTGCCAGTGAAGAGGGACAGCTGGAATAAATACCTTTATGAGGCTTAGTTTTCAGCATGGATTGGTGGAACCTTGATAATGCTCAGTTAATGCTTAGTGATCTTGGCAAATTGTATTGTAGCAGAAAAATACACGAAATGGATCCATTCATAGAACCTGCTAGAGAAGTGCTTTCATAAAGCGGTCAGATATCATGGAGGGTATTGCAACCCACCTCCACCCTTAGCATCCCCAGCTCATTTTATCCTGACTTCCAGTATAATGACACATAATCAAGAGTTTCCTGGTCACACCTTAGGCCCAGGGTCCACATGAAGCCCCAGGAAAGTAGCAACAGGAAATGAGCAATCGCTAATTGAAGGCACAGAGGAAGTGGCAGTGGTGGTGCCTCAGTGGAGCCAAGTAGGAGACAATTTTTTTGAGCCTATGGTGTTGCATCAGAGTAACTGATCCAATAACGTTGCTATCTGCAGTAGTCTGAAACTGCAGAACATGAGTTAGAACTTGAGTAGTATGTGAGAACCCAGTGATAAAGCATCTGTCATTTTGTTTCAACCGTGACTAATAAATATGACGCAAAACAAACAAACACAAAAGATTATAAAGTTGACCACAAAGTGACAGCCTCCTGTTGATGTGAGTGCTGAAGTGTGCTGTGTGGCCCCAGGTGGTAGCAAAGACACTGAGAAGGTCCAGGCAAGTGAAAATGTCACCTGAAACTCAGAGTTGGGCTTAAGTATGTCCTGACTTTGTTTACTAATCCTGATCTGAATTTGAACTGTCCGATTGTAGAATGGTATGAACCACCTTCATGTTGCAGGGTGTGGCAAGAGGTGGAGGAAATGTTTTTATGAAACCCATCTCTTCTTTAAGGTCATCTACAGACCTAACTGTACCTCTAGCAAGAACCGAAAACCATAGGTTTAAAAGCAAACTCAAATGAAAATGAAACATGTGTTTTCAGCATCAGACTATTATTCACCACAGAAAATCCATGCTCTGCTTTCTGCAAAGCATTTTTTCAATTGACTGAATATTGCAATAAATAGAATAAATAGATTAAAGCAATTCTGAGTCAGAACAGAGTAGGAGCAAAACAGATGAGAGTCAGAATAGATAATGAGCCAGGACAGCAAACAACTGCTATAGTGCTGCCAAAAGACTAACAAGGTGCCTCAAAGCACTAGCAGACAGGTTGTGAGTGATGCTGCTTTTGATAGTCTGTTCCAGTTTTAGTGTTGTGCTGCTTAAAAAAGTTCACTAAACCATTAAATCACATTTCCCTCCCTCTGATCACGTTTTCCCACCCTAGCGCCAAGAAACCGTTGGTGAACGAGCGCTATACAAATCCTTTTATCATTATCATCATCATTATCATTCACTGCTTCTGCATTATCTATTCATTCTTTCTCGTATGGATGATGTTGCTAGTGAAGCAGTATCACGCTTGATATAAATAAGCAACACTTTTGCATCACAATATCGACTACCACTATATCAAGGTAAGCAGATATGCAGTTAAGAATAGGAAATCGTTACTTCCCTACATATACTCACCCTGAAGATGTAGTGGAAGTCAATACTGCAGATGCATTATTTTTGCAGACCAATTTTCGACTACTGCAATGTTGTGACATAAATGTATCATTCAGATGTAGTCGCAATTTGTGCTGCCACTGTGGCAGCTCTCCCAAAGCCAAGGTCAGTGCCAAGGTCAGTTTCTAGGACAAGGCACAGATAAATGGCCGCTTAGGAAACCACCACTGGAGGGTAATGGATGAAGTAGGAATGCCCCCCTGTACAGAAGTGAGTGGTGATCATTGAAAAATGTGGGGCTAGATTCTTGGCTTGATTCCTCTTTTTGGAGGGGGTACTCCCCCCCTGAGAAAAGTTGGGAAAAGGGACCAAACAGTGCTTTTTAACAACAATGTTCACATAAACCTACTGCACTGCTACTCATAAGAAGTCAGAGGGCATGTATGAAACATTCCAGTATGTTTGTGGTGTGCCAAGGAAGCCCAATTTGACATGGGTCTTCCTTCTCCATATGTTAACAATTACCTCCATTGTGCCATTGCCAGCATTTTGTCATGGGTGCCAGGCTTATGCCATGAGTATAGACACAAATAGTTCTGCCATGTATCATGAAAGTATTTTGTATGGGTCAAATTTGTCCACCATGGTTTTAGGACTATCAATTAATGATATGTAAACAAATAAACCACTAGCACATATTACAAATGACAACACCTCAGTTACTTAAAAATGTAAAAACTGATATATTATATTGTCATATATCTTCTGGGCTAGTACATCAAAAGAAAGAGGAAATAATACAGACTGTGAACACTACTTGTGATATTTTTATTTGTTTATATAAACATGTGCCTCAGATATAACACAAGTGCTAACACAATGAAAAATGAAAAACATCTAACTAAATACAACAAACATACACAAAGAAATTAGTTATTGTGTCCAAAAACCATAGAAATCCATAAAGAAACATGTGATTTCCATCATTTCATGAGCATGTCTGTTTAAGTGTACCAAGCCCAAACAGACATGCACATGCTCATGAAATGATGCAAATCACAAGTCTCTTTAGGTATTTCTATTGTATTTGGACTCAATAACTAATTCCTATCTGTATGTTTTTTTGTGATTTGTTTTTTTCATTTTCATTGTGTTAGCACTTGTGTTATCTCTGAGGCACATGTTTATATGTATCACAAGTAGTGTTCACAGTCTGTATTATATCCTCTTTCTTTTGATGTACTAGCCCAGAAGATATATGACTATATAATATATTAATTATTTCATTTTCAAGTAAACTGAGGTGTTGTCGTTTGTAATATGCGTTAGGGGTGTATTTGTTTACACATCATTAATTGAGAGCCCTAAAACCTTGGTCGACAAATTTGACCCTTAGAAATCAATTTCATGATACATGGTAGAACCATTTATATCTATATTGATGTAATTCCCCAGGTTCTACCCCATTATTATTAATGAGGCTTATACCATGGGCACACCCTTCTGCAAAGAATTATGTAACATATGCTAATACCAGAATGTTGCCACTGATGCTGCCTTATGCCATGGGTGACCCATATGTGCTAAATTACCTCCAGTATGTCAGGGACAGTATTTTTCAAAAGTTTGAAACGTAATTTGCCATGGCTAAGAATGCATTCCAATATTCAAGTGCCACATTGTTGCCATTTGAGCCCCTATAAGCTAAGAATAACCTTAAGTAGACCATGGTCTGTGGGAAAGTCCTAAGCCTAACACACACTCATGCATACTAACTCACTCCCCCACTCAGTAGCTTGCGCAGACTCTCCTTACTCATTCTTACTCACTCACATTCCCTCATTCACACTTCTCCACTCACTCTCACTCCGTGATTCTCACATTCAGTCACATTCACACACTTACTCTCACTCACTCACTCCCCTCTCCCTCACTCTCAGTTACTCACTCTCATTCACTCACACTACCTCATTCTCATACATAGTTGGACTCACCAACTCACTCAACTAATTCTCATTGATTCTCAATCACTCTCATCCACTAGTACACACACTCACACTCACTCAAACGTCCTCATCGATAGACACTTTTATTCACTCTCACTCACACATAAGCAGAACTCTTGATTTTTTAACTTGCCTTTCTTCCTCTTTCTGTGACTCCTCCATAGCAGCAGGACAGGAAATCAGCGCTGGATGTAGGCGCCAGAAAGACAGAATCCCTGTGTTAGATACAGCGAATCAGAGAGCGCAGCAGAGCCGAATCAGAGAATATAGCCATTAAAATGCTGACTACGTCTGACTTTAAGTTTCCAGGGTATGCTGGATAGCAGGAGCCTGGATATAAACTCAATGTTGGCTTTGGAATTACATTATATAACAAAATAATGTTGCCTGGGGTTAGTGGATGTTATGTAGGAGTACCTGGAGAGTTGCCAACCTCCTAATATATTCCTCCTACAGAGGTTTACAAATGATCTGAATATATTATACTGTGTGAGTTAGTCTTGATACGAGTAGGTTGGAATAAATGTTATTCAAGGCATCTGTTTAAGGTATGCATGCAAGCATCTTTGTAGAATGTTTCCTTTAAGATGCCTCAGAGGGCTAGCGTGGTACAGAATTGAACAGTCGATAAAGGTAATAGTTTTGAGGGATCACAGGGTTGCCTCCACGTTTGCATGTGATATCAACCCCCACAGGCAATAAAATGAAAAAGCAGTAGTTTAAGACCCATAATTGACCTGCAAATAGTAATCTGTGGCTGAATGGGGCACTTGTCTTCCAAATCTGAGTGGCAAATTTGAAAGGTAACTTGAGTCCAAGACCGCTGGTCAGTCACGCTGCTTGTGACCTTCCGGCAGGCCTGCAGTTTTGAGGCTTTCTTTCCACTTCTTTCGCTCTTGGCTTCCATTTATGAGAAGTTTATATTGGAAGAAATTAAGAAAGTAATGAATTATAACTATGAAGCACTTTATGAAGGTGCCACAGAGGGTGGCTTGGATGCCGAGGAGGTAGGCAGCGTGAGCCCGGAGCTCCGCGCCCGATCCCGAATATCATCCTGATTATCTGAACGGATTCCAGCAAAACTGGGGTAACCCAAAATCTGAAGTCATCACGGAGGGTGCGGTGTTCACAGCGGATGACCTAGAGCTGTTCCTGGCCCTGAAATTTGACTTTGAAGGCCGGCACCGGGTGTGATGCCATCGATCTAAGATGGCGCCCTGAGTCCGGGACAAAGAAACGACGGGAGCACGAGGCCGGACTCTTCTGCTGGCCTATTACTGGCGGTGTTGGATGGACTGAAAGACCCCTCTTGACTTACTCGGCGGGCACGGGTGAACTTTCCTCAAGCTGATGCGAGCTGATGGGAATTGTGACCCTAATTAAGATCGCCGACGAAGCGATAAAATGGCGGCGGCCCTGTGACGACGGTCCCGACTATCCGAGCACAGGCTGGCATCAGAAGGCTCAACGGCAGCAGGGGACCCTAGAGTACGGCATTATCTAGTGCGATTGGAGCGGAGCCCACTGTGCTAAGCACATCCAAGATCTCTGATCCTATTGCCCGGGGAGTTTCCTAGTGGCGGAGCTCTACATTGCAGAGACAGTGGGGGTGACAAAGGGACCCTAGAGGTCGCTACCATTTGCAGCCGGGATGGTGAAACCGAAAGGGAAGGGGGACGGAGCGACCGACACAGAGACTGCGGATGGAGCGGATCGTGATCAGTCTGCACTCCAGCGCATGCAGGACCGTATATTGGAGGCCATCGCGACCACGAAAGACGCCCTGCAACAGGACATCGCCCAGGTGGCGACGGGCTTGGGTCTCCTGAAAGCAGATCACGATAAACTTAAGGATAGAGTGAAATCTGTGGAGATCACTGTTCAGGAATTGGCCCCGGACCACGCAGCTGTGAAAGCGCAGATGGCGGATGCCCTAGACAGGCTGAAGGTGCTGGAGAGGAGGGCCGAGGATGCGGAAAACAGGAGTAGGCGCAATAATGTTCGCCTCGTGGGCCTACCGGAGAAAATTGAGGGCGACGATATGGTGGGCTACCTCGACAACTGGCTACGCACTGAGGTGGCACCGGAGGGACTGTCTCCTTTCTTCTCCCTGGAACGGGCCCACAGGGTACCGGCTCGGCCGCCGGCCCCGGGCCTTCCACCTCACCCGGTGGTGTTCAAGTTGCTCCATTACAGGGACCGGGACTGGCTACTACAGAGGGCGAGGGAAGCGGGACCCTTTCAAGTGGACAATAACAGAGTCACCATGTTCCCGGACTACACTTTTGAGACTCAGAGACTCAGGGCCAACTTCTTGTCCCTCAAGCGTGAGCTCCGTAAAGAGGGCATAAAATACTCCCTGCTCTTCCCAGCGAAGCTGAGAGTGGTGGTGGATGAAAAATCGCTCTTTTTTACGACCTCGGCGGATGCTTGGGCCTGGTGGGACACCTATAAAGCGGGAACGGGCGGAGCTAAAGCCAGGGCAGAGGAGGCTAGAGTGGCGCAGCCGATCAGGAAGTCCCAACAAATTCGAAAAAATCGTCGGAGAACTGGTAAACCATCCGTGTCACAAACAGAGACAGAGAGGAAGGCGGCCCTACAGGCAGTTGTGGACCTATCTAGCGCGACCAGAAGCCAGTCCGGGAAGGGCACGGACTCTGATGAGCAGGGCATGGGATCGGAGACTGGGCTCTCGGAATTTGGTGGAGCCAAAGGCCCTATAGTGACACCGCAGACTTCTGGGGAGATCCTTGAGGCATGACACGCTGGACAAGAGGAGCGGCCTACCGGTCAGACACTGGGGCGCTGTGCCCATGAGCGCAGTGTACTGTTATATGGGGTTTCGTGAATCTGTAATGAGGGGATCATGGGGCGGAATGTGCAGGACTGATTTGCTTTGACGAACCCTCTCGACATCGGTTCGCGCCCTACTGGCCCTTACGGTCATCGCAGTGGAGACTGCGAATACTAGTGCCTTCTTTTGAGGGGTAGTTGGGTGTGATAGTTTGGATGGGGTTGCTTCCGATTGTGGGGGGGGCCTGTCCTGGGGGGTGGGAACCGAGAGTAGTTGGGGTTGCTCAGGTTGTTTTGGGGGAGGGGGGGTTTCATTTGTTTGGAGTGGGAGGGAGGGGCAGCACGCTGTTGGCAAACGCGCATGGTCGATGACCTTTATTGTTCTGTCTGTGTGTGCAAAGGGACATGGCTAGTACGGGGGCTCTGAAATGTGTGACCTGGAATGTGCGGGGTCTCCAGACTATGGTACGAAGGCACAAGGTTCAAGCGTATCTAAAGTGTAGGGGTGTGCACATAGCGTTCTTACAAGAGACGCATCTCAACAAGCAGGAGGGGATTGCGCTGCAAAGGAGGTGGAGGGGGCAACTGTTTAACACGACATATTCGGCCTTTGCGAGAGGGACGTTGATTTGGATACGAGCGGGGGTCCCTTTCCAAGTCACCAAGACAATGGTGGACCCGGAGGGTAGGTATGTAGCGGTGGAGGGGAGATTGAGGGGCCGGGTGGTATCTCTCTGCAGAGTGTACGCCCCCAATGTGGATTTGCCCGCTTTTCTAACGACACTCTCGGGCAAACTGGCGAGTTATCTGGCAGGGCCAGTGCTCATGGGGGGGGATTTCAACTCGGTGGTGGATGTTGATTTGGATAGATCCCATCCCCCGCTGCGCGCATCCCCAACACACAGGGTAGCAAAACGCAGGCTGGAGTGGCAGGAGAGTTGGGCCCTGGGGGACGCCTGGAGGACACTACACCCCACCACTAGGGACTATTCCTTTCACTCACATTTGCATGACCTGCATGTTAGATTAGATGCGTTTCTGTGTTCATCACATATGCTCTCCACAGAGAGTAGCGCGGAGTATTTGGCTCGCACGATGTCGGACCACAACCCTTTGTTGTTGTCCCTGAACTGGATGGTGGAAGTTAACTGTGTGCCAACATGGCAACTGCAACCTGATACCTTGGATGACTTGCTTTTCAGGGCGGCCTTAGGGGAGCGAATAGAGCGCTACTTTGAGGAGAATAGTGGCTCCGCCTCTACCAGGGCGGTGGAGTGGGATGCGTTTAAGGTGGTGGTCAGGGGGCACTGTATTGGGAGCACTGCAGGGGCTCGTAGGACTTTGCTGGATGAACTTGAGATGGCGGAGAAGCGGTTGAGGGAGAAGGAGAGGGAACGCCCGAATCACCCCGAGCTTCAGGAGGGGCTTAGTGGCGCCAGAGAGGCACTAGCGGTGGAATTAGAACAGCTGCGTAGCTTTGACCATAAAGCGTATATGACAAAGGCGCATGCGGAAGGTGATAAGGCGGGGTCGATGCTGGCGTGGCTTGCCAATCCGATCAGGCGAGGCACGCCGATCATGGCGATTCAGGCGGTGGGGGAGGAGCTGTGCCACACCCAAGCCGGGATTCTGGATAGGTTCAGGGCATATTACAAGTGTTTGTATGAGAGCGGAGAGACGGGCGGGGTGGATGAGCTGGGCACCTTTCTAGAAGGGTTACAGCTACCGCAATTGGAGGAATCGGAGGCAGAGGAGTTGGGTCGGCCCATTACGATCGGGGAGATAGGGAGTGCAGTGAAGCAGATGGCTAGGAATAAGACTCCAGGGCTTGACGGTCTCCCAATAGAGTTTTATAGTAAATATTTAGAGTACCTAGCTCCGCAACTACAATTGGTTTATAATGAAGCGCAATCGCGTGGTCGGCTCCCAAGCTCCATGTGTGAGGCCCTTATGATCCCATTATTAAAACCTGGCAGGGAGGGCGCGGCCCTTTCATCCTACCGTCCATTGTCCATGCTCACGACGGACTACAAGATCCTGAGTAAAATCCTGGCAAATAGATTACTGGCCCACATGACCGGTCTGGTTCACAAGGATCAGTGCGGCTTTATCCCTACGCGTAACACTACCCACAATATCCGCAGGCTTAAAAGGTTGATGGGGGCCCACTGGTCGGACGCCACTACTCCATTTGTGCTCTCCATAGACATCGAGAAGGCCTTCGATAGCCTTGAGTGGGATTATCTGTACGAGGTAATGAGGCGTTTCGGGCTGGGGGACGGGTACATCAACTGGACCAAAGTCTTGTATACGGAAGCCGTAGCTAGAGTCAGGGTTGGCTCCCTGATCTCGAAGCAGTACCCCGTACGACGAGGCACCAGGCAAGGGTGCTCCCTCTCTCCCCTCTTGTTTGCTTTGGCAATGGAACCCTTTGCAGTGGAAGCCAGATCTGGCCGCCACTATGCGGGGCTGATGTACAGGGACAGGCCGCATCTCATCTCGTTGTATGCAGATGACCAACTGATGTTCTTGGCTGATGCGGAAGCAGAGCTACTGGGGGCGAGACCTCTGTTGGAGCTGTTTGGGCGACTGTCGGGCCTGAAGGTCAATTGGCCCAAATCCTGTCTATACCCTCTGAGACAAGGAGAGCCGTGCCCTCTCACAGCGCAGGAACTCCGGTGGGAACCGCATTGTCTGCACTATCTTGGCGTTTACGTCTACCATACCCCAACGGATATGCTGGATGGCAATATTAACCGTTGCATTACTGCCCTGAGAGGGAGTATGGATTTTTGGTCCACTCTTCCACTATCACTGGCTGGTCGGGTCTCCCTGCTTAAGATGGTGGCTCTGCCCAGGCTGTTGTACTACTTTAGGACGCTCCCGATATGGATTCCGGGCTCCGTTTTCCGACGCCTGAGATCATTAACCATAGGGTTTCTCTGGGGCACAGGTAGGCGACGAATCGCGCTGGACACCCTCTTGCAGCCCAAGGACGAGGGAGGCATAGCGGTGCCTGATTTTGAAGGTTATTATCTGGCGGCTCAGTTGCAGGCTTTCACTCAGGAGGTCGCGAGGGTATATCGAGGCCCGGAGCACGCTAGAGATGAGGGCACCCCGCGGCATGTGCTGGCATACATCACACTGCATCAGAAGCTCTTGGTTAGAGATTTGACAGTGGAGGAACAGACATTTCAACTCTGTTGGAATCGGGTGCGCAAACGAGCGGGGGTCCGCCTTATGTATGCTCCGGAAATTCTGTTGGGGGTGGTCACAGCCCTCCCTCATGGAGGGGACTGGTCGCGTTTACTGGGCTGGGAAGAGGCTGGGGTTCAAATGCTGGGCGACTTGTATGAGGATGGTGTGTTGCTCCCGTTTCAGGAATTGCAGGAGCGGTTCGATCTCCCACGAGGCGACTACTTGTTGCATGCGGCGGTAACAGGCGCTATGCAAGATCACTGGGGAGAGGGTTTGCAGGAACCGGCGATCTCCATGGCATGCCAATATACGATGATGGCAGCCGGGACCTTAAAGGCGGTAACCTGTCTATACTCCAGAATGTTGCGGGAGGCCTTGCAGCCGCTCGCGGCTTTGAAGGCTAAGTGGGAGTTGGACCTCCAAACGGAGATCCCTGATGCAACGTGGGGTCAGTTGCTACGACGGGCACGGAAAAGCTCAAGGAACGCCAGGTTCCAGCTCATACACTTCTACATTATTCATCGGGCATACCTCACGCCTGGGAAAATACGGCAATACTTTGGGGTGGAACAAGCGGCCTGCCCCAGGTGTAACACGGTTGGAGCGGATTTGGGACACATGCTGTGGGACTGCCCTGCCTTGGGGGATTACTGGCAGGAAATCGGGAGGGCTCTGAATAATGCTACGGATAGGGACATACAGTACACCAAGGCAGTGGGGGTCCTACATTGGTTTCCGCACACGTCTAAGAATAAAAATACCAGCCGATTTATAGATTTGGGGCTGATCCTTGCAAAGCGGGAAATAACGAGGAATTGGAAGTCGAAAGCGGGACCCATGTATAAGCGGTGGTATGGTGAATGTTTGCGGTGGGCAGCGTGTGAAAGCACTTTGAGGTACCAGATGGCTAGGAGAACGGATGATGAGAAGGCTATGGAGAGGGCAACAGCATGGGAAAGGATGGTACAGGCGCTCCGAGATGATACTGATGAGGGGGATGAGGAGGAGGAGGAATTGATGGCAGCTAACCCCGCTAACACACCTAGGAACACACCTTAGTGAATGTATAGGACCTTCTTCAACACACCAGACCTTACTCTGACTAGGATTTTTACACAGCGCTGCCACGGGGAGGGGGGGGGAGGGAGTTCTGGACTGTTGGGCGGTGGGGGAGGGTGTTCGATAGGGGTGGGGGAGGGGCAAAAATTACAAAATCAGTCCACTTTTTCTTGTAAATAAGATGTCAGACGTTGAACTATGTAGCAAGGAATGGACTCAGCGCAAAGGCAGATTAGTCTACTTTTTGGAGACATGCCAGACGTGATGGGGGGGGGAGAGTCAATAATATGTCTTCTTGCTATGTTTTCTAATTATACCGTGAAATGAATGTCTGTACAATTATTTTGGTGCTGCAATAAAAACGATGTTACAAAAAAAAATGAAGGTGCCACAGAGGGACAAGTCGTATGAGACTACTGACCCACTCAGGAACAATAAAGGTGTTCTCAAGGTCAGGCCTGGACTGTCCATAGCGGGAACCGGGCAATCCCCCGGTGCGCCGCAAGGGTGGGGGCCGGGTTTGAGCCCCTGGGGGCCGATTTTGTTACAGGGCCGTTTTTGCAGCACAGCTGTAAAATCGGCACTGCAACAAAATCGGCCGAAAACCGGTCCTAGCAAAGCGCTCGGCGGCACCTCAAAACCCTCCAAGTGGGTAGGGGGGCCGGCCGAGCACTTTGCCAGGGCCGGTTTTGGTTCCCAGTCCGGTCCTGCTCAGGGTCATGGTCACTGGAGTGTGGATAGACACGGTAACTAGCAGGCCAGTGACCCGGCTCCCAAGGATTGTGGGTGTAAAAAGTTGTGAGTGTGGGCAGTAGGAAGCAGACTTGTGTAGTGCCAGTGAAGAGGGACAGCTGGAATAAATACCTTTATGAGGCTTAGTTTTCAGCATGGATTGGTGGAACCTTGATAATGCTCAGTTAATGCTTAGTGATCTTGGCAAATTGTATTGTAGCAGAAAAATACACGAAATGGATCCATTCATAGAACCTGCTAGAGAAGTGCTTTCATAAAGCGGTCAGATATCATGGAGGGTATTGCAACCCACCTCCACCCTTAGCATCCCCAGCTCATTTTATCCTGACTTCCAGTATAATGACACATAATCAAGAGTTTCCTGGTCACACCTTAGGCCCAGGGTCCACATGAAGCCCCAGGAAAGTAGCAACAGGAAATGAGCAATCGCTAATTGAAGGCACAGAGGAAGTGGCAGTGGTGGTGCCTCAGTGGAGCCAAGTAGGAGACAATTTTTTTGAGCCTATGGTGTTGCATCAGAGTAACTGATCCAATAACGTTGCTATCTGCAGTAGTCTGAAACTGCAGAACATGAGTTAGAACTTGAGTAGTATGTGAGAACCCAGTGATAAAGCATCTGTCATTTTGTTTCAACCGTGACTAATAAATATGACGCAAAACAAACAAACACAAAAGATTATACAGTTGACCACAAAGTGACAGCCTCCTGTTGATGTGAGTGCTGAAGTGTGCTGTGTGGCCCCAGGTGGTAGCAAAGACACTGAGAAGGTCCAGGCAAGTGAAAATGTCACCTGAAACTCAGAGTTGGGCTTAAGTATGTCCTGACTTTGTTTACTAATCCTGATCTGAATTTGAACTGTCCGATTGTAGAATGGTATGAACCACCTTCATGTTGCAGGGTGTGGCAAGAGGTGGAGGAAATGTTTTTATGAAACCCATCTCTTCTTTAAGGTCATCTACAGACCTAACTGTACCTCTAGCAAGAACCGAAAACCATAGGTTTAAAAGCAAACTCAAATGAAAATGAAACATGTGTTTTCAGCATCAGACTATTATTCACCACAGAAAATCCATGCTCTGCTTTCTGCAAAGCATTTTTTCAATTGACTGAATATTGCAATAAATAGAATAAATAGATTAAAGCAATTCTGAGTCAGAACAGAGTAGGAGCAAAACAGATGAGAGTCAGAATAGATAATGAGCCAGGACAGCAAACAACTGCTATAGTGCTGCCAAAAGACTAACAAGGTGCCTCAAAGCACTAGCAGACAGGTTGTGAGTGATGCTGCTTTTGATAGTCTGTTCCAGTTTTAGTGTTGTGCTGCTTAAAAAAGTTCACTAAACCATTAAATCACATTTCCCTCCCTCTGATCACGTTTTCCCACCCTAGCGCCAAGAAACCGTTGGTGAACGAGCGCTATACAAATCCTTTTATCATTATCATCATCATTATCATTCACTGCTTCTGCATTATCTATTCATTCTTTCTCGTATGGATGATGTTGCTAGTGAAGCAGTATCACGCTTGATATAAATAAGCAACACTTTTGCATCACAATATCGACTACCACTATATCAAGGTAAGCAGATATGCAGTTAAGAATAGGAAATCGTTACTTCCCTACATATACTCACCCTGAAGATGTAGTGGAAGTCAATACTGCAGATGCATTATTTTTGCAGACCAATTTTCGACTACTGCAATGTTGTGACATAAATGTATCATTCAGATGTAGTCGCAATTTGTGCTGCCACTGTGGCAGCTCTCCCAAAGCCAAGGTCAGTGCCAAGGTCAGTTTCTAGGACAAGGCACAGATAAATGGCCGCTTAGGAAACCACCACTGGAGGGTAATGGATGAAGTAGGAATGCCCCCCTGTACAGAAGTGAGTGGTGATCATTGAAAAATGTGGGGCTAGATTCTTGGCTTGATTCCTCTTTTTGGAGGGGGTACTCCCCCCCTGAGAAAAGTTGGGAAAAGGGACCAAACAGTGCTTTTTAACAACAATGTTCACATAAACCTACTGCACTGCTACTCATAAGAAGTCAGAGGGCATGTATGAAACATTCCAGTATGTTTGTGGTGTGCCAAGGAAGCCCAATTTGACATGGGTCTTCCTTCTCCATATGTTAACAATTACCTCCATTGTGCCATTGCCAGCATTTTGTCATGGGTGCCAGGCTTATGCCATGAGTATAGACACAAATAGTTCTGCCATGTATCATGAAAGTATTTTGTATGGGTCAAATTTGTCCACCATGGTTTTAGGACTATCAATTAATGATATGTAAACAAATAAACCACTAGCACATATTACAAATGACAACACCTCAGTTACTTAAAAATGTAAAAACTGATATATTATATTGTCATATATCTTCTGGGCTAGTACATCAAAAGAAAGAGGAAATAATACAGACTGTGAACACTACTTGTGATATTTTTATTTGTTTATATAAACATGTGCCTCAGATATAACACAAGTGCTAACACAATGAAAAATGAAAAACATCTAACTAAATACAACAAACATACACAAAGAAATTAGTTATTGTGTCCAAAAACCATAGAAATCCATAAAGAAACATGTGATTTCCATCATTTCATGAGCATGTCTGTTTAAGTGTACCAAGCCCAAACAGACATGCACATGCTCATGAAATGATGCAAATCACAAGTCTCTTTAGGTATTTCTATTGTATTTGGACTCAATAACTAATTCCTATCTGTATGTTTTTTTGTGATTTGTTTTTTTCATTTTCATTGTGTTAGCACTTGTGTTATCTCTGAGGCACATGTTTATATGTATCACAAGTAGTGTTCACAGTCTGTATTATATCCTCTTTCTTTTGATGTACTAGCCCAGAAGATATATGACTATATAATATATTAATTATTTCATTTTCAAGTAAACTGAGGTGTTGTCGTTTGTAATATGCGTTAGGGGTGTATTTGTTTACACATCATTAATTGAGAGCCCTAAAACCTTGGTCGACAAATTTGACCCTTAGAAATCAATTTCATGATACATGGTAGAACCATTTATATCTATATTGATGTAATTCCCCAGGTTCTACCCCATTATTATTAATGAGGCTTATACCATGGGCACACCCTTCTGCAAAGAATTATGTAACATATGCTAATACCAGAATGTTGCCACTGATGCTGCCTTATGCCATGGGTGACCCATATGTGCTAAATTACCTCCAGTATGTCAGGGACAGTATTTTTCAAAAGTTTGAAACGTAATTTGCCATGGCTAAGAATGCATTCCAATATTCAAGTGCCACATTGTTGCCATTTGAGCCCCTATAAGCTAAGAATAACCTTAAGTAGACCATGGTCTGTGGGAAAGTCCTAAGCCTAACACACACTCATGCATACTAACTCACTCCCCCACTCAGTAGCTTGCGCAGACTCTCCTTACTCATTCTTACTCACTCACATTCCCTCATTCACACTTCTCCACTCACTCTCACTCCGTGATTCTCACATTCAGTCACATTCACACACTTACTCTCACTCACTCACTCCCCTCTCCCTCACTCTCAGTTACTCACTCTCATTCACTCACACTACCTCATTCTCATACATAGTTGGACTCACCAACTCACTCAACTAATTCTCATTGATTCTCAATCACTCTCATCCACTAGTACACACACTCACACTCACTCAAACGTCCTCATCGATAGACACTTTTATTCACTCTCACTCACACATAAGCAGAACTCTTGATTTTTTAACTTGCCTTTCTTCCTCTTTCTGTGACTCCTCCATAGCAGCAGGACAGGAAATCAGCGCTGGATGTAGGCGCCAGAAAGACAGAATCCCTGTGTTAGATACAGCGAATCAGAGAGCGCAGCAGAGCCAAGATTTAAGGAGGGTAAGTTCCCCACAAGCACCCCGACAGCTTCTATTAGTGATGGAAGCACAATCCTATTAGAAAGATGGGCAAGGCTTTGTGGACCTCGCGTTGGGCACGGGGATGCACTAATGTGCGCGCTGACATCACCATATTAGAAAATATACTGTACTGCAAGGGCACGTATGGTATGTTTGCTAAATAAAGAGTGAGTGTGTGTGTGAGGGGACCTTAGCTGAGTTACACCCCTCAAACATGGGCAATCCAGGGCGTAACACAGGCCGCTGCACCCCCGCAGTGCGGGGGGTGAGCCTCAGAGTTGCAGGGGGCACCCTAAGTAAGACAATCCAAGCACCCACCTTCACAGTGCCATGTTTTTAACCCCTTCGATGCTCATGACGAGCTCGTCATGAGGTACACCTCTCGTGTGCTCATGACGAGCTGAGCTTGTCATGTAAAAGGGGATTCAGCAAATATCAGCACAGGAGGGGATCAGCTTAGCACCCAAGGTGTTAAACAACGCTCAGCAGATGGATTGTGCCCCAACCCCCTCGACCTCCTGTCACCTGGAGACTTGGAAAGCCAACAGGACTGACCTGCACTCTGGCAGCATCTCTGAACACTTGACCGTCGTGCTTTCATGTATACTCCTAAATGAAATAAATAGCGGTGCAGAGGATGACTGAGAAGGGGTAGGGCACCACCAAACGCCCCTGTTGACAGCCAACACTACCCCTGTAAACAGCATCTTTGTACATGTTGAGTAGACAAAGCCTTGGCCAGGGTATTGCTGCTGTCTTGTGGTTATAGCCCTGCTTCCATACCTCACCAGGTCCCTCAGACACAAATGAACTTATTTTGAAAGCCGCCCAATAAAACCTGTTTCTTACCCAAGCTTTATGTTTCCCTCTTCTTTCTTTATTGTGGAGAGATGGTTTCATTGCTGCATTTCTTTTGCTCATGAAAGTTCATTTAATCAGTAAAGGAGCTGTTTTCCGCACTTCATTTGCAAATATTGTTTCATAAATTTTCATTACAATTACATTCATTGCTCGTATGCACAATGTAACTGTTTTAATTTGCAGTGAATGGCAAATTCGATTGTATCATTTTGCCAGGTTTTGCTAATTTGTCACGGTGTATGATTCTGCCTTCCTGTTAACTTTATCTGTTGGATGACACTCATTACTCCAAACTGTCCTGCTCCTCTGGCAGAAGTCTTCTAAGAGCAACCTTTTCCTCACCTGTCCCTTTAGCATAGCACCATGTTTGAGAAAAGGCTGGGAGTTTGGCACACCGCAGGCTTTCCAGCAAGAGTTATTTCTCAGCTGTTAACACTGTCAGCCACAGCTCTAGATCAAAAATGGCAAGTGAGGCTAAAAAAACGTAATGCACCTTATTTATGCGCTCCTGCTGACATTCCTGTAGCTGGTGGTCAATGTCAGCCCACTCACACTCTGTGCACAGTGGGATGATGGATGTTACTGCATCTGGTCATTAAGAAGGAGTGGGAGCAGTGGACTCATGCCTGAACCGAAGCTGCATCCTGCTGCACAGAAACACAGATCACAACTGTGGGTGCCAAGTTCAGGCTGCAGCATAAAAGATGTATGATGCCACCTTCTCTACCTTCAGTTTTTTTTGGAAGTAATATTCCACATAACAAATTCCTTTTTGGAAGACTTGTGAGTTTGGTGTGATTTTCCCAAAATTTGCCACACTTCAGCATTTCTTAGCTCTCTTCTGGGGTCTTCCTTTAATTTAAATTGAATTCTTCAGATGTAGCATCTTTTCTCAAAGATGACTTTGTCTTAGGCACCAGCTCACAGACAGCATTAACGTTTTCAATATTCACTACATTTTTCTACCATTCATCTGACATATCTGCTGTTGACGTAATTCTGCTGTTGACATATGTCTAATCTGTAGGCTTCCTTAAGTGCAATCATGTTTGGGTCTCTCTTATGTAAGTCAGTGTTTAGACCTATTAGCATTAGGGTGGTCTTACCCCACCTTTTTGGCTTCCTCCTCCGTTTTTGCTGATCTATTTTTTTGCTGGAATTAGGACCCTGCCCAGTTTACCACCTCTAATCAGTGATAACGTGCACATGCTCACTCCTTGAAACATGGTAATATTGGCTTGTCCCTAATTGGCATATTTAAATTTGTTATAAGTCACTAATAAAGTGTCACAATATAGGCACAGGGCCTGGAAATTAAATGCTACTAGTGGGCCTGCACCAGTGATTGTGCCACCCACTTACGAAACCCTTTAAACATGTCTCAGGTCTGGCTTTGCAGAGCCTGTGTGTGCTGTTCTAAACTGCAATTTCAACCTGGGAAAATAAACCTTTTGCAATGCCCATGCCTTCTTTTTTAAATCATATAAGTCACCCCTAGGATCGGCCCTCGACAGACCAGAGGGCAGGTGGAATGTATTTAAAAAGTAGGACATGAGTTTCTAAGGTTTACATGTCCTGGTAGTGAAAACATCCTACATTTGTTTTTGACTTCTTCAAGCATTGGCTCTCCTATAGGATAACCATAGGAGTTTCCCTATTACATTTTTATAAGTGTAATTTCCAAATGGGAAGAGATAACCAATTCACTTTTGGTGTCTCTGGAATCACAAATAAATATCCTAACTTATGGCATTTTCTTGCCTTAGCTATTGAGTGCCTGTAGCCTACATCTGGTCACATGAGAGGGTTCAGCTAACAGTTGAGCTTTGTGTATTCCTCCTAGACAGCCAAATACAATAGGGAGCTTAGGTATGTCTGGATGGGCCATCACTGGCAGGATAGGAGGGAGGAGCACAAAACTTGAGAAGTTAAAACTTCAGTGGGACTAATCTGGGACTGGAACTTGGTTCAGCCTGATCTTTTGACTTTGTCCCAGTCCCACTAGATAGCCGTGGTTGGCATCTCATGCTTTTAGGCACTATAATGTTCTTTTATAAGTTCATACTGATTGGATTTTTGTTGTTTTGGTCTTGTTATATTTTATTTATTACATTTTACCCTATTTTTCTAACGTAGTGTGGGATCCTTTTTCTGTGGTGTTTCTCACTTTATTACTATAGGAAGTGTTGCACCAATACTGTACACATTGGCTCTAAGTTAAGCCTGATTGCTCTGTGACAAGCTACCAGAGGGTTGAGCACAGGTTAATTTAGAGTTGGCCTGTGCCTCATTCTCAGAAGTACTGTGGTTGCTGCTTGACTAGGGCTCATACCACAGTCATACAAAAACCCAGTTTCTTGCAGTCAGCATCTGAAAAAGGGATGTTCATCAAAATTCCACAATATTTGTACCCATGATATATTTTAAAGAAGTAAAACTAGGAAAAATGCATGACATGAGTCTGGTTGGAAATTACTTGCACAGTTTGTGGTTATTAAAGTCTTTAATCTGAAACAACTCCTGACACACATTTTTAAGTGATACTACTACATTGTGATACATTTTTGCATGATGCACTCAGTGGAAATTCCCACAATCCTTTTAGAGAAGCAGAATCTTGGGTAATTCATGGTAGCAATGTATATGAACCTCCATACCTGTGACTTCTTGCCTCCCTCAATCATATGGTTTGTCGTACCCTTCTATTCTATTCTGCACTCTTGTTCAATCAGTTTCAGCTTAGTTTTGCTACTGTCATTCTGACCCCCCACCCTACTATGGTGCTATAATTTTGGCAGCACCCCTCCACATCTGCTCCCCATCAAGTTGAGTATCTTTGCCTTCTCCCAACTTCTTTCACAGTCAACTCCTCATCAAGATTTGCCTCTCCAGCTGACCTAAATTTCTCCCTTCACTGTTGGATCTTAATCATTCTCAGCCACCACTTCCATCATCCCTCCCACCTGGTAACCTTGGTATTGAGCAAGTTGTCCAAGTTAAATTAATCAACATTTTAGCCAATTTTACATGTTAGCATTTTGAAAAATGTAAACTCAATTCTTTGAGAAAGCAATTCACTTTTTTATTGTGCAACATACTATTGATCAATACTACTTTTAATCTTAGGTAGACAGTTGAGGAAGTAATATACTTTCTAGTGAAAGCCAATATTTCATATTGCATGTGCGTACCACTGTTTTATTACACAGGTAATGTAATTACGAGATTGGAGCATGAATTTTCCATACAGACGAAATGGAAACAAGCTCCCTAGTAGACCAGAGTAGAGACAATGCTTGTTAAGATGTATGAATGGAGCCCTACCAGTGGCACACTATGTCCCCAAAAATGCCCGGTGTGACAGGCAAATCATTTTCTCACAAGTACATATATGATTTGCCACTAAAAATAAATACAGTTCTGCCTATTATACACAGCTCAGAATTATTGGACGGGTTTTATGATAGTCTAATCAGAATTGCATATAAAGTCTATGACAGTTTTGGCAATATATTTGGAAGATTGAACTGTAAAATGATTGCCACTATTTTCAAAATAATTGGTAGGGGAAAACCCTGCCAGACTCTTTAGACCGGGGTGTGGTAGCTTCATGTGCTTGCTTGGTCGATGCAACATGAGTTCAGGGCTGAATACATTTCCAGGGCAGATTTTTGCTCTCATTCCTGCCTTGGGGGATGGTAGTGGAAATTATATGTTTTAGCAAAATTATATAATCAACTGTAATGGAAGGACTCTTGTTAATGTTACATGTCTGAGTCAAGTCTTTACGATCACTGATTTATTTTCTTACTTTATACTACATTTTCACTAAAGTGCCATACTAAACAAGTACCAGCCACGATCTACATATTTAAAGAAGCAGATATGGTCAAACCGGATGTGAAAGAGGTCTGAAGAGGGTGACGCAAACAGACCGCGCAAAAAGTAGATATAAAAGGACCAGAGTTTACGGTGAGAAAATTCAAAAGCTAAGGTGTAAGAATACAGAAAGAATGTACACGAGACAGGGTGCAAAGAAGGGTAGGTAGGAAGAAGCCCTTAGGTAGATTTGTAGACAATGTAGAGAAAGCTAAATTATATTCCAACAAAGTGAGTGGAGTCAGCAACGTGGAGCAAGACACTGAGAACACCAAATGGTGGGGGAAAGTTTAAATAAGCATTGGTATACACAATTAGCCTAAACCTTTAGAGGTGTTGGGAATTTATTTTGCCGATGCTGTTTATCATTGGCAAATTGAGCACAAAATGATTACTGCCAATGCTGAACAGCATTGTCGTGATTGTGTATTGGCTTGCATGCCTCATTGCGATTCTCAATAATACGCTGTTGTTGTTCCCGTTGTTGAGGTACTTGCTGTCGCCCAGCATACCTTGACTACACTAATTTCCTGCTCCAAACTATGAATGTCTGCTGGGCCTTGTCACAGTGGTATTTTGTTGTGTCATCAGACGCAGTTTTTCCAGGCAGAAAACTCAAGTTGAAATATTTATCCACTGATGACATAACACACCTCGGACATAGACATCTATCTAAGACATCCACAGAGGAGACAATGTGTCTTTTATATTCTGGTTGGTACCGATTGATTCTGTTAGCAAAATACTTACACAGTATAGACCTGAGGTGGGTGTTGCTAGTTGGCCTGAGAACCCAACAAGGGATGGATAATTTAGTTTTCAGCCACTGATGGTAAAACATAGTACCATTGAATAACATCACTACCTACTACTGAAAGTTCCCACAAACAACCCATTGTATGTTCAGTGCAAGAAAAATGGGCAGTAATAAAACATGGTCAATAAATATATGCCAGGACTCCAGCTGTAGTGTGCATGTACTGTAGTTTTATAGTCAGAAGAGTTGGGTCAGGAGACTGGGGTCCGTAGACTGTGGGGGCATGGAACAGGAGAGTACAGTTAGGTACTCTGAGTGAGAAGTTAGAGACATGTATTGTTTGGAGATGAGTGCCATGTGAATGCAGTGAGTAGAAAATGTAGTTGGCAGGTGGGATAAGGAGAGTGGTTTGTTATTGAGTGTACCCTACTAAAGTCAGAAGTCATTTCAAAAAACTTTATTCGATTCAATACAGAGAATCATAAAAGTAAAAGTACATTTACAAACACAGTTTAAAATTCGTTTTGAAAGACAGTTTTACAGTTTATGACACTATAAAATTCATTAGCAGGTGAAGTCACAAAACCATATTTTTACTTTCAATTAATTAATTTGGGGTGGTACATGATTCATTGTGCTAGGGTGTTTTAAAAACAAGTAAAATAGGTAGTAAAAAAGATCACGATGCAGCAGTATAAAGTATACATGTCAAATGGTCAGTTACTTGGGGCAAGATTTAGCCATACCGTTTTCTAATCAGGAGTGACACTCGTATAAAATTCAACATTGCACAACAGACTGCAGGGGATGACAGGGATAATAAGAAATCATAACCCTCTTTATAATGGCATGGTTGTTTTTCCTTGAGAATCGGTTTAATAAACCTGATTCTCGGGTCTTTATATAAGGAACAAAAAAGAACAAGATGCATTGTGTTTTGGCTATCTTTGTTGTTACAAGTACAGGGGGGCAGTTTCTCACACCAGCCCCTCTGTGTAGGAAATGCAAAAAGAAAATGCAAAGTGTGTAGCCTAAATCTTGTTAAATAGAAACGCCATTGCACATGATTTGTGAAGGTCAGATAAAACTGATGCTGTAAGGCAGCCTAAGGGGCATAGGGGCTGTCCAGGGAGTTTACAATCGATGATTTCCAATAATTTGATTTAATTACATTTTTAATATCTCCCTGTATATTTTCAGGATTGTCAAAGGTATCACCCAAGCCTATTTTATGGAACATTTCGTTTACATAGGATAGCCAGGGGATTTGATTCATGTTTGACAATTTTAGACAGTCTTGGAGGATGTCTTTGGTAAGCTGGAGATCCTCCGACAGCCATATTTTGCCCCATAGCAATAAAGGTGAAAGACGAATAATGTCACTCACGTAGCTAAGACCTATTTCATTGTGGGCAAATCTATTTGAGGAGCCTGATGGAATGGCCAATACACGTTTTAGAAATTTGTTTTCCATAATCTGTATCGTGTCAGGGCTATCTGTCCCCCAAACCCCTGCCCCGTAGGTAGCAATCGACAAACATTTAGCTTTATACAGAGTTTTTAAATGTATGATAGGTTTTTGGCCTAATTTGCCACAAAAACGGAACAGTCCCTCTATTGAGCGACTAGCACTCTGAACTTGTGTCTTCATTAGCGGGGCCCAACTTAGTTTGTGATTAAAAAGGTTTCCCAAATAATTAAAATTTTCAACCTTGTCAATGACGGAGTTACTTACTACAAACTTTCTGCTCTTGGTGCCCTTAGGCCCACAGACCATGATAAAAGATTTAGCAAAATTTACCTTAAGGTCTAGGTCCAACATAAATTTATGAAAGGCATCGAGGCAGTGCTGCATACTGTTTGCTGTAAGTGTCATAAGTACCGTATCATCGGCATAGGAAAGCCTTGGAATGCTTCTGCCGTTGACTTTTGGAAAATCGTGACAGTGGTCCAACAGGTATTTTTCCAAGCCATTTGTGTATACAAGGAATAAAAAAGGAGCTAATATGCATCCTTGTCGGACGCCCTCAGTCGAGGGAATAGACTTAGTTTTCTCTCCCCCTGGCCCACACCTTATGGCCACAGTAGTAGATTCGTGAAGTCTGCGAAGCAGAGTGACCAAGGGTTCCTCGAAACCCATGACCTCCATCATTTGCCACAACTTGCTACGACACACAGTGTCAAATGCACTTGAGAGATCCATAAAAGCAAGATGGATTGAAGATTTTCTTGCCTTCGTGTATTTCCCAATAATTAGAGCCAGGTTGAGGCACTGTTCAACAGTGCCTTTGCCTTTTCTGAATCCATATTGGGAATTCACAATGAGGCCCACGAGTCCGCCCATGATTCTAGTCTTGCTAAAATAACCCTGCCCAAAATCTTGCATGATGCATCAATTAATGAAATTGGGCGATAGCATCGGGGGTCTGATCTATCGCCCTTCTTAAAAATTGGCACCACCACTGCCTCCTTCCATGATGCCGGGATATGGCTAGTGACAACTGCTTTAAAAACATTCAACAGCACAGGAGCCCAGACCTTGACGTTGTGCTTAAAAAAGTCCAAGGGTACTCGATCGGGGCCGGGTGCTTTTAGTGGTGTGCCCTTCAATAGAGCATCCTCCACTTCTTGCAGGGTCATCGATGAACTCAGGGAAAGGGAAGATTGGGAAACCACAGATACCCTTGCATCTCCTGACAATAACTCATTCGATTGGATTTTTTGTGGGTTAAAAATGTTCCCAAAGTGAGTTTCCCATGATTCACAATCAATCTCCATCACAATATTGTCCATACCATTATTTGCAAAAAGGGGGCGATTGATGACTTCCCAAAAAAGCCTACTATCCTTTAATTCCGTGGACTTTTCTAAATCTTCCCAGGCTTGATTTTTTAAGTCCAACTTCCTTGATTTAATAGCTTCTTTATAGGCCAGTCTAGCTGCTCTAACCGATTCTATGTCCCTAGGTTTTTGTTTTAATGCTGCTTTCAGCGATCTATGCGTTGCTGAACATGCAGCATCAAACCATCTGGGGCCTAACTTTTTATTTTTCCCAATTGGTTTTATGAGGCGTTCTGCTACATGCCCACATAAAGATTCAAAGTTACCTATAACCTCACCTGGACTGGTTGTAGGTATGAGACATGCCTCATATTCAGCACTATATCCATTTAGGATCTCTGCCTCAAGACCCACCGCATCTATTTTGCCCCATTTAAGGGTAATACCTTGATTTCTACTATACTTTACCGGTTGCTCCCAAACAGAATGTTTGGGTTTAACAGGACAAGACAAGGTTAAAATTAGAGGATTGTGGTCACTGGCAGCATTAGGAATTACTTCCAACTTATCAACATAGTAAAAGTGCCCGCTAGAGACAATTACAAAGTCAATGAAACTCATAGTACCCCTGGTTCCCTGAAACGTCGGTATAGGAGCGGAATTTGGACCAACCCAGGGCTCCACTATGCGTAGATCATTTAAAATAATGATGTTATTTAACGCATCCCCTTGGGGTGTGTGTTTAAAATGTAACAGTGGTTGATCGTGTGAATCTGTCAAACCACACACCTTTGAATCCCCATGGGCGCATAGTGAGCAGTTAAAATCTCCCAACCAGATGACAAATAGTTGGGGTTGTTCTTGGCGTGCCCTGGCTATGGCCTTTTCCAATTCTAAAATTACAGTTGTCTCATTGTTGTCAAAGATGTTGTAGTACCAGTTAATCAACAACAATGGTTCAGGAAACAGATTGTCCAACATTAGCACTTGAAACCACGGTGAGTCAACTATTATAGAAGTTGCAAGTTTGCATAATTTTAGGGAGGTTGCTGTCATTAGGCCACTTTTTTCCCTACCCATTTGTGAGGGTGTTGCTAGGGTGTTAAAGGCTTGAAAGCCCTCCATACTCTGGGCGGTTCGGCTCCATGTTTCCTGCAGGCACAGGATGTCACAATCTCCCACAAAGTCCAGCCATGCCTCATCCTCCAGTCTTGATGCGAGTCCAGCAATGTTCCAAGAAATTAAACCCATCCTTTGATCATTTTTATTTTTCCTGTCTGGTTCAGGTAAAACTTCCAGGTTATGCCTAAAAAGGATTGGATTTAAATCGCATTCTTTGGTAGGAGATACCTTAAGAACTTGGGCATCAAAAGTACAGTCATCACCAGTGGAAGCAATCTCCCATGAGTTGTCGTTACCACTATCCCCCTTCTCCATCTGGCTGGGCTCTCCTATTACTAGATTATCAATGATACTAGGGGGATCTTGTGATGGTCAATCTATCTCTTCCATGCCTACAAGTGGATCGAAGCGGTTTCTTAAAGGAACATTGTTTGGGGGCCATCCTACATAATCCTCCCCCTGATATCTTGGTCTTAGGTCATTATGCCAAGTTTGCAAAGAGTAATTGTTGCTATGAATTGGACCCCAAGAGAAGGCATCACTCTGTTGCGGGGGTCCCCAGTTATTTTGGCTTGGCCATATGGCCCTATTTCTGCGGGCCCACACAGGATACAATTCATTGTTAAATACCTGCCTAGCATTCTTATAAGGGGGAATTTGGGGTACAAAGTTCAAGCTTGGGTAGAAATATTCCAGACCTATACACTGGATATCCCCAACTCTAGCAAATCTCGGTTTACTACAGATAATATCTTTTACCCAGGTGTTACTGAAGTTAATCAAGATACAATCCCCCTCGAGATCCTTCTCACTCGGGCCCACCCAGGGAACTCTGCGTACACTAAGTATGTTTGTTTTAGAATCGGGAGGAAGTGGTCTGTTAATATTGAGCCAATGTGTTATTTTATTTCTTAGTTCCTGCGTTGATTCCGTTTTATTGGGAAGAAGTGGGGGTACTCCAGTAAGTATTATCATAAAAGGGGCTGAGTCTGGGGGCAAGTTCAAAGGTGGTGGTTTCTTTCTATATACTCTCTTGTTATCATTGCTTTTTGCGTTTTTTGCGGGCCCCTGTTTAAGGGTAGTAGCTTCTGTCGTTGGTGCTACATTACCCGTTTTATGGCTGGGGGTCCCTGCAGTATCCACCACAGCAGGTTTAGAACGAGGTTGTGGTATAGGTTTTGTTCGAACTAGAGGGACCGGTACCACCTTAGGGTTACTAGTTGTAGGTGTTTTGGTATTTTTATTCATATTTTTGTTCTCTCCCCCCTTTTTTGGATCACTGTTGTTAATATTGCCATTTTTATTCTTATTATTTATACCCCCCTCTTCAGGTGATTTATTCTTAGTTGCTAGAGTTTCAAGGGATTTGGTATTAAGGGAAATGATGTGTTCCAGTTGATCTAATTTTAGATTGACAATCTGTATTTTCTCTAGGACAGGTAACAAGAGCATCTGGACTAATTTCTCAATTTCCCCCAGAAAGCGGTCATTATTGTTGGTATTGAAAGAGAAAATTTTCTGTCCCACATCAGCTGATTGGGGGCCCTTTTGCTTAGTAGGAATTATCAGGGTTTTAGATGGTGCTGACTTCGCTAACTTAGATCTTGCTCCTTTCCTATGGGTGCCACCTCTCTTGCGTTTATTTGGGTTGTGAGGTTCCCGCTCAGAAACCACTATCTGGTCTTGTGTGAGGATAGGCCCATTATTGCTTAATTTACTCGGGTTGCTATCTACCGCATTTTCCCCCGTAATATCTGGTGAAATAGGTATGGGAGTGAGAATAGGTGCTTCGACTTGGGAATCCCCTGAATCTGCTATCAAAGCTGTCTGTGAATCAGAAATTATTACTAGATTTGGGCTAGCCTCCAAGTTACTATCAGAACAAGCTACACTTTGCTCAGGAGTAGGTAGTTTATTGGGGGTAGTTTTCGATGCAATATCTCCCAATGATGAGCGTTTTCCTGTAATTAGATCAAGTGATAAACGCTTTTCTGTAAGGGCAATTTCCTTTTCTAGAATTCCAGTTGCCCGGCTTATAAAGTCGTCCAAAGTTCCAGTGGCTTTGCCATTGTTCGTTTTTACGGTAATCTGTCTGCCCTTCCCTGAGCGCAAGGACATCATGAGAATTATGGATAAAGGCACAACTTATAGGGCAGAAACTTGTGACTAGACAGTTAAAAATAAAAGATGGGAAATCTGGGATCACTGGTGAAAGGGAGGTAGCCCCGACCCGACCTTGTTCGACCTTGGACGGCCTTAGACGGCCCCGCCCTTGTCCCGGGCTTCTCCCGGTCGCTCCTGCTCGCTCCCGCGAGGCGGGGATACTGTACTCCTTAAGATACTACCGCTATGTTTCCATTTGGTGATAGGCGGGGGGCGTGGCCAGCGGGGAGAGCAGCCCAGGTGTTGCTGGTTGGGCGCGCAGGGGCTCCTGGTCACTGGAGTCCCCTGCCTTGCTCGCAGCCCCGCTGGATCACTTGCCTGACCCCGCGCTCCTCCTTGACTCCTTGGTGCAGCCTTCTGGCGAACGACGCGCTGCGGGACCCGCAAAGCGGGTCCGGCGAGTCGTGGGCTTGACGAAAGGAAGCGTCCGCTGGGCAGAAGGTCCGCCGCGCTCCACAAACAAACGTCCTGGTGCAGGTAGCAGAAAATCCGTGAAGGGTGTCCCACAGGCACTGGGGCTGAGATAGCTTTTAGCTCCGTTGGCGGGGGGGCGTGGCCAGCGGGGAGAGCAGCCCAGGTGTTGCTGGTTGGGCGCGCAGGGGCTCCTGGTCACTGGAGTCCCCTGCCTTGCTCGCAGCCCCGCTGGATCACTTGCCTGACCCCGCGCTCCTCCTTGACTCCTTGGTGCAGCCTTCTGGCGAACGACGCGCTGCGGGACCCGCGAAGCGGGTCCGGCGAGTCGTGGGCTTGATGAAAGGAAGCGTCCGCTGGGCAGAAGGTCCGCCGCGCTCCACAAACAAACATCCTGGTGCAGGTAGCAGAAAATCCGTGAAGGGTGTCCCACAGGCACTGGGGCTGAGATAGCTTTTAGCTCCGTTGGCGGGGGGGCGTGGCCAGTGGGGAGAGCAGCCCAGGTGTTGCTGGTTGGGCGCGCAGGGGCTCCTGGTCACTGGAGTCCCCTGCCTTGCTCGCAGCCCCGCTGGATCACTTGCCTGACCCCGCGCTCCTCCTTGACTCCTTGGTGCAGCCTTCTGGCGAACGACGCGCTGCGGGACCCGCGAAGCGGGTCCGGCGAGTCGTGGGCTTGATGAAAGGAAGCGTCCGCTGGGCAGAAGGTCCGCCGCGCTCCACAAACAAACGTCCTGGTGCAGGTAGCAGAAAATCCGTGAAGGGTGTCAGAAGTCTAGTTTCTGGCATTAAATGAAGTATAAAATCAAGAGGGTGGAGGAGCAGTGTCTATTCGGGAGAAAGGAGAGGAAAAGTATGAAATATGGCAGAGTAAAGCATGAAATATTGTAGAATCATCAGTTATGCCCTAATGCTTAGACCCCCCCGTGCTGCGGATGGTACTGGGGGTGTGCAAGATTCCCAATGTTCCACAATTTGCAAAGTGCAACATTTTTCACTTTAAGTTGGTCTTCTAATGTGTATTGTTTTAATACCATTGGGAGATATGTTTTTCACTGTATTCATGATCATTTCCATTCTAATCAAACCCAGCCATTTGAGTTTTTCTTTTTTTTCATGTTTAGAGTTTTTATTACGTAAAGTGGTTGATGCATGCAAACATTTTCTTCAACGTTACCTTTTGGAAGATTTTCACACCGGCGCGAGAAAAGCTTAACACCTTGTTACTTATTGAAATTGTAAAAGATTTTAATAAAACACTAATTGATTGGAACCTTTCCAGCTGAAAATGAATGTTTAGCATTTAACAGGATAGTTCTTTTTTAGGACAAGGGCTGTAGGGCTCTCTTTTTTTCTTTGAGTCTTGGGCATTTTTAGACACTGTATTCTCAAACCGACCATCATGCTTCGTGAATTCTGAACACGACAAGCAACCTGAGGTTATTGTGCAGCAGATAATAAAAGCAAACTAGATTTGGAAGCAAAACAGTGGGGATACTAAACCCAAAGAAGGAAAACATTGATTCTACGCTTGAGGATACAACTAGACCACTAGAGGTTCTGATGAAATTTAAAGACCATCATCTACTTTCAAATATGGCATAATAAACAAAAACCTTCCAAAGCCTATATACCTAGCTAAAAATGGTCTGATTGTAGTAATTTTTTCCATGGGACTACTCCTAACTTCCAGTTTTCATGTGATTCACATGGAGTACTTCAGAAAATCCAAGCCCGTTAAATGTACAGAAGTAGTCACAAATATTTGCCTTGATAGTATATTTGGTGTATTCACAGGGAGTGAAAACAACTATTAGAGAGGGCAAAATAATATCCACAAAATTACAACTTTGATGAAGTTCACCTATATTTGAAAAAGAGACATCCAAAAATGCCCACAAACAACTTACATGACTAAATTAGCAACTGCAGAAAATGCCACAAATTCAAGTAATTTCCACACTTGAACACTTTACACATCCTACTAGTACTAATTCTGGCTTGGGAATGAACAAAGGTTCTGATTTACAGTTGGGAAGGGTACTCCATTGCAAATGTGGAGAAGTACCCTGACTGCCAAACTCTGTCTCGCCGCCTCATTTAGAGACAGGCGCTAAGGCTTCCATCAATGGCTCCATTGATGGAAAGCTTATTTCGGCCCAACAGAGTAGGGGCAATCAGAGCATGAGAAGAAGGTCATTACACAGCCCTCCCTAAACTTTAGGGTAGAGAGTGTAATTTCCTTTTCACACGTGTCACTGCCAGGAAAAGCCTAGCGGTGAGGGACCGCCAAACAATAATGATCCTGCACATTGGGCAAAACTCCCAAGGTATGGGGACCATTCTTTTTTCTTTGTTTTTTTTAAACCAGCTTCCATGTTAATAGTTCTACAACTATACCACTAGAGGTTCTGGTGAAATTTAAAGACCATCATCTACTACCAAATGTAGTATAATAAAGAAAAAACATTCTAAAACCTATATGTCCAGCTAAAAATGGTCTGAAAGTAGAGGTCTGGAATTTCTTCTGTGGGACTACTCCAACATTTGAAGCAGATTTCCAGTGTTCATGGGATTCACATAGAGTACAACAGTAAATCCAAGCCAGATATATATTTACAGAAGTAGCCTCAAAAATTTTCTTTGATAGCATATTTGGTATATTCGCAGGAAGTGAAAACAACTATTAGCGAGGACAAAATAATACCCACAAAATTACAACTTTGATGAAGTTCACTTATATTTGAAAAAAGGGAACACCCAGAAATGCCCACAAACAACCTTCTTGACTAAATTGGAAACTGCATAAAATGATACAAATTCAAGTAATTTCCAGACTTGAACACTTAACACATCCCACTAGTTTTGATTCAGGCTTGGGAATTATCAAAGGTCCTGATTTAGAGATTGGAGGGATACTCTATTTCAAATGTGGCATGGTACCCTGACTCCAAACTCTGCCTCCCTGCCTCATTTAGAGACAGACACTAAGGTTTCCATCAACAGAGCCCTCATTGGCTCCATTGACGGAAAGCTTCTTTCGGCCGAACAGAGTTTGGGCAATCAGAGAATTAGAAGAAGGTCATTACACAGCCCTCCCTAAACTTTAGGGTGGAGAATGTAATGTCCTTTTTGCGTGCGTCACTGCCACGAAAAGCCTAGCGGTGAGGGACCACCAAAGATCAATAATAATCTTGCACGTTGGGCAAAAACTCCCAGGGTGTCAGGACCATTATTTTTTTCTTTTTTACAAAAAACAGCTTCCATGTTAATAGTTCTAAGGACAGCCATCAAAACTAATGGCGGCTGTCCACCAAACTTTTTGTACATTAAAGGGTATCACGATGAAGGTGGCCACTTGCAAGGTACAGTGATGGCTACTGGGCTGGCGGTCATTTCTAAATCTGATGGACGGTATTCCACCAGGATGGTGGGGGTAATGTCCTATGCAAACCTGATGGATGGAGTACCCTCTGTCACACCTTAAATCAGGTCCGAGGCTGGCACATATTCTGAGCACATTACTGTAACCTATGATAAATGTAGACTATTTAAAATTGAACTCACACCAAGATTATTATATGGGGCCAGTGGCCAAAGCTATTATGCACTGAGGGAGGGGTGTTTCTGCAGTAAATAATGTCCCATCAAAAACCTGTTGGCACTGTTGGGAGATTTGTATTTTACTGCTTGCTACTTTGAGGTTGGGGGCTTGAAAATCTGTAAATACATTTTTGACACTGTAGCTCTGTGCATCTTATCAGGAACCACTGTGATGTTATTGTTACAACTTGTCAAAGAAAATCAATATACATTTTTCCAAATATTCTTGCATCATAGGCGTGCAAAATTATTTGTACATTGGGCTGCATAAAAGAAACCTAGCACCAGGGTTTTGCAGTCAATAACAGTGATGGAGAAAATGTACCACAGGCAACAATACAAGAATGGACAACAGGCCCCATGCGCTCTACGTTTTTAATAAAACAGAATAATAATTGGTATACAGTGGCCCAGTAAACAGCAAAAAAAATGGAATCAACAAAAATAATGACATTAATAAATGCATGTTTAGCCCTAGCTTTAGGCTTAAGTGTGACTCTACTATCAAGGTTGTCACATGGACAGTGTATGTTTACGTATTATCAGTTCCCCTGAAATTAAGAATTGCATTATTCTCTGGTTTCAATAGCAAACGTTAAAGTAGTGCTAATGTTTGTGACATTTTGTTGCAGTTCTCCTTTCTGTTTGGCTTTTGAGTGAAGAATAGTCTTAATTGAGGTACTTAATTCTGATTTTATCAATTGATTTCGTTTTCGCTGTGGTGCTTGCGTTGAGAAAAGGAAAGATTTGCTCTATCAATCTTTTAATTTTCACATGGCTCAAAGGAAAATGTTTGAAAGTGTGGACTCTGCTTTTATTATAGTGCATATTCAGCATTTTCTGAACAGAGCAACTGTACTATATCAAAGCTTTCTCCCATGAAGGTAGATTGTTGCCTCCTTTAGGTATGTATTTCATACTATTGAAGCTTTGCTGTAGCCATCTTTTAATTGCCACACGGCTCTAGAGAAAATATTAAAAAGTGTAGGCTCTGCTTTTATGATTGCACGTATTATGTTAAAAGAATAAACATTTTTTGACAGATAAAGGCTGCAGTGTGCCAACAAACTGCGCATGGAAACAGAAACAAATATCTAACTACCAAAATAACAAACATTAAAGGGGGGAAGTAAGATCAGTCAAACTGGGGAGACCTCAAAGTCATCATTGAGACTTGCAAGCATCAACACAGAGGCCTGGTTTGTAATCACCAGCATCAGCTAAACTGTACCCATGAGTATTATTATAGATCCAGTTTTACCTTTAATGTAACAAGTCTTACATATTATGTACGAATAGCTCCAGGGATGTTTCGGCATTATTGTGCATTGGATAATTTAATAATTCGGTGGAGGCGTAGCGATGAGAAAGGACTTTTGTGAGATGAAACGTTGGTCGAAGTTCACACCTGACCAAGCCATACAACTTTACAAAATCCCCTAGTTCAGGGGTATCCAACGCCGATCCAGGAGGGCAGGGTCCATTCCCGATTTTCAAGTCAACCACTGACTAAGCGGCTTAATTCCATTAACTTTAACTGTATATAAATACATCTTATGTGGATATCCCAAAACTCTGTCGTGAATGTGACCCTCCTGCGCCTACGTTGAAAGCCCCTGTTCTGGTTTCTTCACCTCTTTCGCATATCAGAAAACCCTGTGCGGGGACATTACTTGGCACAGACAGAATCAAACAAAGCAACTGGCACAGATAAGGGTCAGAGAGTGGCACACTTAAAAGCGAGAGGGTGCCTGCTGCTTTAATTCGAGGGCTAGAAAAAGCTGCCTTTCTTCTCATGACACCGTTTCTTCAGTTGTTTGATGTTGTGACAGCTTTTTAAAGGTGTGGGCGTAAAGTCAAGTTAAAGCAATCATAACATGTGTATTTGTAAAGCGCACGTTCACCCCGAAAGAGGCATCTTGGCACTGAATAAAAGATGCTTATTTTTACCCAACAGTACTTTATCAACCTCAGAAAGGATGAGTGGGTCCACCAGATATTGAACCTGTACCATGAGGTTGAACACAGGAACCTGTAGTGGATGCATTAGTCCACTAAGCCACCAGACCTGGCACTAATCAGAATTAGGAATTCCAATGCAACTGTTGTACAGAAAAGAAAGAAGCCCTACCAGAGGTGCAAGCTAAGCAGCCTGCCAACCACTCTCAGATGAATGAGGTGGCGGTCCATATTTCTCAAGAGAAAGTACTCTCATTTTGACAGGAAGAAGAGAACATTTACTTTAGTCTGTAATGACGACAAGCCTGAATGAGCCCGGCATTATCACTTTATGGAAATCAATTACAAAAGCAGAATGCAGCAGCTATTCATTTCAGAAATGACTAAAAAAAAAACAATCTAAAACTTCTGCCTGGGGCTCGCAGAGATTTCCTATTGAATTACAGGCACTGGAACCCTGGTAGGGATTGTCCAGGAAGGATTTAGGGCCAGATGCATCAAAGGGTTTTAGCCATTTTGCGTCTATGGGAAAATGTGTTCATACATATGGCCCTTTAGGCCAACGTTAAGAGATGTGCTGACAGAGCAGGACGAGTAATTGTCTTCATTTGTGAGCGCTGCATAAATGAAATCAAGATCAACGTGTTCTCTTTGTGCATGTCATTTAATAGAGCTGTGTTGGACAACACCAGAGAGCTGAATTAGACCCTACCTCTCGTGGACCTACAGCAGCATTAGACATTACCTCCTTTTGATCCAGAGGGGGGTCAAATCATGCCCCGCTCAGATTCAGAGCAGGCCGTACTTCCGTCCGACCTAGAGAGAGACCATCATCAGACCATACCTAGAGTGCGATTGGAACACACCTCCGTGAGGCCAAGCGTGGGCCCCGACGAAACTTCCCTCAGACCAGTAGCGTAACGAAAGTCATAGGGCCCCCCTACAAGGTACACCGAGGGGCCCCGCTCCGGATTTAATCCAGAGCTCTCTGGCATGGGTACAGTGCTGAGGGGGCCCCCTGCAGTCCCTGGGCTCCCCCGCACTGCGGGGGATGCGGGGGCCTGTGTTACGCCTCTGCCTCAGACCCAGGGCGGAATCCGACTTTGCCTCTTGCAGACCTTGAAAGACATCAGATCACAGCTCACTTAGACTCAGTCCATGAACAGTCTTACCGCTGATGGACCGACCAATGGATCAGATAAGGCATTGTTGCAATGCAGAGTAAGATCAAACCTCACCTGTCTTTACTCAGAGTGGGATTAGACGTGAACCGTGAGATGAATCAGACAGTTGCTGTCTCAACCCTAGAGTGGCTCTGGAACATTGCTCACTTGGAGCTCGGAGCACACTCAGACCATATCTTCCCTAGGCCCAGGGTATAAGCTGAATTTACCTGCCTCAGACCATACCTCCCTCAAAAGTAGAGTGGAATCTGAATATACCTCCTTGAAACTCCAAAAGGGATCAAACTGTACCTTACTCAAACCCAGTGCAGGATCAAAGAACACATCCCTCAGAACCAGATCTGAATGTAATGTAAATGTACAGGAATATATATAGCGCAAATCACCGAGCGGTTTCTAAGCGCTTGCTTAGGGAACCCGTCCTGGGGATGTATGACGGTACCACGCGTACTTTTACAACGCGTACCGTTACCACGCTACTTTTACCATGCAAGTCGTTACAACGACTTGCGTGGAGGGGCGCTGGATAGTAAATTATTTAATTTACTATTCCAACTCCAGTCCCCGTGGACTCTAGGGAAAGGAGTTGGATAGTAAATTAAAGTATTTACTATCCTGGAGCGCCCCCCAGCGCATGTCGTTCTAACGACTTGCGTGGTAAAAGTAGCGTGGTAACGGTACCGCGTTGTAAAAAATGCGTGGTAACCGTTGTATACCCGTCCTGGTATTCCCCTGCGAGATAACCCCGGCATTGTATCCGCAAGGTGAAAGCCAGGCATCCCGCCACGAGGGGCCGTTGTGGAGATTAAGCAAGCTATTGCCCAGAGTCGCAAAGTGTGAACCCGTGAATCGAGTAGGCACCGGAGCGAGAATTGTCGAGTCCATGGACATTTTAGGACTCAAGACCCCGCCGAGCCGGAAATTGAACCCTGGTCCCGGGGTGACCTCTGCTTCCAGGTCTACCTCCTCTAACCAGTGAGCCACACTTCTCCACACAATGAAATCATACCTCTCTGAGTGGGAGCAAACCAACCCTCCCTCAGACCCCGATTGGGATCAGACCATACCTCTGTCCGTAAGTGGGATGAGAAGAGACCTCCCTCAGACAATTAGACCAGACTCTCACACACATAGAGTGGAATCTGATTGTACCTTCCATCTACACCAAATACGAACAGGTCATTCCTCCCTTGGAACGAGAGCACACTCGGACCATACCTCCCTCGTACCCAGAGAGGGAATCGGACTATGCCTTTCTTAGAAAGGCATGAGATCCCTTAGACTCAAACAGAAATTAAATCAAACCTCCCTCTGCATGAGGGAGAGAGTAGACCACTAGTCCCTCAAACACAAGCCATGATCAAACCCTACTTCGGGTGGACCAAGAGAAGTAACAGATCATGCCTATTTCAGACTGAGGGCAACATAAAACCACACCTCCCATGACCCGGAGCAGGATCTCATTGTTGATGTCTCAGTCAGAGAGTGGCATCAGAACATAACTTACTTGGACCCCAGAGCACAATCAAACCATCCCTCCTCCAGGCCGGAGTGGAATCTGATTGTACCTGCCTCAGACCCAAAGCGGGATAAGACTATACCACCCTCAGAAGCAGTACGGAAAACGACAACGCATCCCCGAAACTCTGAGAGGGACCAGACCATAGCTCCCTCACATTTGGTGCAGGGTCAGAGAATACCTCCCACAAAACCAGGTCAGGATGAAACCATACCTCCCCCTGAGTGGAACCAAAACTCGCCTTCCTCGGTACCCGACTGGGATCATACCGTACCTCTGTCATAGCACAATAGGGATCAAAACAGACCTCTGTCATACATACGGTGGGATTAGACTATAACCACACAGAGCTAAAGTGGAATCTGATTGTACCTGCCTCCTAACCCAAGGAGGATTAGATCACACCTTCCTGAGAAAGAGAAACGGATTAGACCATTAGCTCTCTTGGACCCTTAGTGGGATGAGACCAAATCTCCAGCAGACCCTGAATGGAATTAGACCATTCTTCCTTCAGACTGATCTCCCTCAGGGTCACAGTTGGATCAGACCATAATATGTCAGTCCCAGAGTGGAACATGATTGTACCTCCCTCAGATACCAAGGGGAATCAGACCCTGCGTTCCAAAGGCCCGGAGCAGAATCAGACCATAATTCCAATCAATCAATCAATCAATCAATCAGTGACACTTATATAGCGCGCTACATACCCGTAGGGTCTCAAGGCGCTGGGGGGGGGGGGGGGGGGTGCCGCTACTGCTCGAACAGCCAGGTCTTCAGCTTCTTCCTGAAGGAGAGGTGGTCTTGGGTCAGGCGCAGGTCGGTCGGGAGGGAGTTCCAGGTCTTGGCGGCCAGGTAAGAGAAGGACCTTCCTCCCGTAGTCGCTCTTCGGATGCGAGGGACGGCGGCGAGGGCGTGGTTGGCTGATCGGAGGTGTTGTTTGGGAGCGTAGAAGTTGATTCGGCTGTTGAGGTAGCTCGGGCCTTGGTCGTGTAGGGCTTTGTGTGCGTGGGTGAGGAGACGGAAGGTGATTCTTTTGTTGACGGGGAGCCAGTGAAGGTCTCTCAGATGTCCGGTGATGTGGCTGGTTCGTGGGATGTCGAGGATGAGTCTGGCTGAGGCGTTCTGGATCCGCTGGAGTCTCTTCTGGAGCTTGGCGGTGGTACCGGCGTAGAGGGCGTTGCCGTAGTCCAGTCGGCTGGTGACGAGGGCCTGGGTGACGGTCTTCCTGGTCTCGGTGGGGATCCACCAGAAGATCTTCCGTAGCATGCGTAGGGTGTAGAAGCACGCCGAGGAGACGTTGTTGACTTGCCTGGTCATGGAGAGGGAGGAGTCCAGGATGAAGCCCAGGTTGCGTGCATGGTCTGTCGGTTTGGGTGCGGTGCCCAGGGCGGGAGGCCACCAGGAGTCGTCCCAGGCGGAGGGTGAAGAGCCCAGGATGAGGACCTCCGTCTTGTCAGAGTTCAGTTTCAGGCGGCTGGTCGTCATCCACTCGGCTACCTCTTTCATCCCTTCGTGCAGGTTGGCTCTGGCGGAGGCGGGGTCGTTGGTCAGGGAGAGGATCAGCTGGGTGTCGTCGGCGTAGGAGATTATGCTGAGGTTGTGTTTGCGTACGATGGCCGCGAGGGGGCTCATGTAGACGTTGAAGAGGGTGGGGCTCAGAGATGATCCTTGAGGGACGCCGCAGATGACTTTGGAGGCCTCTGACTTGTACGGTGGTAGGCGGACTCTCTGTGTTCTTCCGTCGAGGAAGGAGATGATCCATTCCAGCGCCTTGTCCTGGATTCCGACGTTGCTGAGGCGCTGTACTAGGGTGCGGTGGCAGACAGTGTCGAATGCCGCGGAGAGGTCTAGGAGGATGAGGGCCGCTGTTTCTCCATTGTCCATCAGGGCTCGGATGTCATCGGTGGCTGCGATGAGGGCGGTCTTGGTGCTGTGATTGGCTCGGAAGCCGGACTGTGAGGGGTCGAGGGATCCGTTCGTCTCGAGGAAGGCGGCCATCTGTTTGTTGACGGTCTTCTCGATGACTTTGGCTGGAAACGGGAGGAGCGAGATGGGGCGGTAGTTCTTGAGTTCGGTGGGGTCCGCTGTTGGTTTCTTGAGTAGAGCGCTGAGTTCAGCGTGTTTCCAGCTCTCAGGGAAGGTGGCGGTGTCGAAGGAGGTGTTGATGATGTCCCGCAGGTGGGGTGCGATGACAGCGTCGGCCTTGTTGAAGACGTGGTGAGGGCAGGGGTCGGTCGGTGATCCGGAGTGGATGGAGTTCATTGTGCGGATGGTGTCTTCGGTGCTGATCGGGGTCCAGGCGTGGAGGGTGGTGGTGGGGGGTGGTTGTTCGGTCATGGTGTGCGTTGGTTGGTTGTTGAAGCTGTTGTGTATGTCCACGATCTTGTTGTGGAAGTATGAAGCGAGGGAGTTGCAGAGGTCTTGCGATGGGGTTATGTCGTTGTTTCCTGCGCTGGGGTTGGAAAGCTCTTTCACGATGTTGAAGAGCTCCTTGCAGTTGTGTGCGTTGTTGTCCAACCGGTCCTTGAATGCTGTTTTCTTGGCGGCGCGGATCAGCTGGTGGTGCTTCCGGGTGGCAAGCTTGAGGGAGGTCCTGTTGTCCGGTGTAGGTTCCCTTCTCCAGACTTTCTCGAGGGCTCGGCAGTTCTTCTTGGAGCTCTTGAGTTCGTCAGTGAACCACGGGGCTTTCTTGCTGCCGGGTCTGCTGGGCGGGGTCCTCAGCGGGGCGAGCTCGTCCGCGCAGATGCTGATCCACTTCGTGAGGTTGACGGCTGCCTGGCTGGGGTTCGCTGAGCTGGCAGGAGGGTGCTGGCTCATGGAGGTGGCGAGCTGGTCTGCTGTGATCTTGTTCCAGCTTCTGCGGGCGGCCTGTTGCTGGTGGTGGTGGGTCGTCGTTCTCTTGAAGGTGAAGTGGACGCAGCTGTGGTCCGTCCATTGAAGCTCTGTGGCGTGGCTGAAGTCGATGTCTGTGCTGGAGGAGAAGACTGCGTCCAGTGTATGTCCGGCGAGGTGGGTGGGGGTGGACACCAGTTGCTTGAGTCCAAGATTGGCGAGGTTGTCGAGCAGGGTGCTGGTGTTGCGGTCATTGTTGTTCTCCAGATGGAAGTTGAGGTCCTCCAGGAGGATGTAGTCAGCGGAGGGGAGGGCATGCGGGCTGACGAAGTCGGCGATGTCCTCGCTGAATTGTGTGCGTGGTCCAGGGGGTCGGTAGATCAGGGTGCCTCTGAGGGTGGTGTTCGGGTTGGTGTGGATCTGGAAATGCAGGTGTTCGGCGGTAGTCAAGGTGTTGTCGGTGCTGGTCGTGAGACGGATGGTGTTCCTGTGGATGATGGCGATGCCTCCTCCCATCTGGTTGGCGTTGCGGTCCCTCCGGACGATCTTGTAGCCCTCTGGGATAGCTATGGCGATGTCAGGAGCTGAAGAGGCGTTCATCCAGGTCTCCGTGAGGAAGGCAACGTCTTATAGCAGGATTAGACCACACCTCCCCCAGAAACCATTGGGGACCAGACAGTCTTCTCACTTGGACACCTGTCTCAGACGGAGATTGTAGTCTCAGAGCCAGTGGAGAAATTCCCACTGTAACCATATCAATTACATGACATCTTCATGAGATCTTTGTTTGATTAAATATTTTTCTGGAAAGATGTGGACTTCATTTAAACATGAGTACAATCAGGAGCTGCAAATCAACACTTTAAAATCAAACCGCATTTTCAAGTCAGGCTTATGAATGAAATTCATTTGTCTGACACAAGTTGGCAATATTATAGCCTTATAGCCGGCCGTAGTAGGCTATACCGGCTATTAAAGGCCCGCTGCACCATTAAAGGCCCGAGCCGAAGGCAAGGGACTTTAACAAAGCAGAGGGACTTTAAAAGCCGGTATAGCCCTGCTATCAAGGGCTATAAGGCTATTAGAACATTCTGCCTCTAGAAGGCAGCCTTCAGGGAACGCGAGAGGATTGAAATCCCTTCAGGCTCCCTGAAGCCTTTGTTCACAGCCAGAGCTGTGAACAAAGAACCATTGGAATGTTGGAGCTCCGGGCTTATACTACCCATTTATAAGCCCAGAGCACTCCATTGTTTTCAATGGAGCTACAAACATTCCAATGTTGTAATATAGCCTTATAACCCACCATAGCGGGCTATCCAGCTATTAAAGGTCCGCTGCAGCGGTAAAGGCCCGAGCCGAAGGCGAGGGAATTTAACAAGGCAACAGGACTTTAATAGCCAGTATAGCCCTGCTACGAAGGGCTATAAGGCTATAAGAACATTCTGCCACTAGAGGGCAGAATGTTCTAACAAATAAAACAAAGCCTTCAGGGAGCGAGATGGGATTGAAATCCCCTCAGGCTCCCTGAAGCCTTTGTTCACAGCCAGAAATGTGAACAAAGAAACATTGGAATGTTGGAGCTTCAGGCTTATACCAGTCATTATAAGCCCGGAGCACGCTTTCGTTTTTAATGGAGCTACCAACATCACAATGTTCAATTATAGCCTTATAGCCTTTATAGCCCGCTGTAGCGGCCTATACCGGCTGTTAAAGGCCTGCTGCAGTGTTAAAGGCCCGAGCCAAAGGCGAGGGACATTAACAAAGCAGAGGGTCTTAAAAGCCGGTATAGCCCTGCTACGAAGGGCTATAAGGGTATTAGAACATTCTGCCACTAGAGGGCAGAATGTTCTCACTAAATAAAACAAATCTTTCAGGGAGCGCAAGGGGATTGAAATCCCCTAAGGCTCCCTGGAGCCTTTGTTCACAGCCAGAGCTGTGAACAAAGAAACATTGGAATGTTGGAGCTCCGGGCTTATACCAGCCATTACAAGCCCGGAGCACTACATTGTTTTCAAAGGAGCTACCAACATTCCAATGTTCTATTATAGCCTTATAGCCCGCCGTGGCGGGCTATACCGGCTATTAAAGGTCTGATGCAGCGTTAAAGGCGAGGGACTTTAACAAGGTAGCAGGACCTTAAAAGCCGGTATAGCCCTGCTACGAAGGGTATTAGAACATTTTGCCACTAGAGGGCAGAATGTTCTAACAAATAAAACAAAGCCTTCAGGGAGCGCAAGGGGATTGAAATCCCCTCAGGCTCCCTGAAGCCTTTGTTCACAGCCAGATCTGTGAACAAAGAAACATTGGAATGTTGGAGCACCGGGCTTATACCAATCATTATAAGCCTGGAGCTACTCCATGGTTTTCAATGGAGCTTCCAACGTTCCAATGTTCTAATATGCATTGCAATGCGATGAACATCTCAATAGAAACACTTTAACTGAAGAGTAACTTGTATGAAGTTAGTTTATGAAGTTAGGATATGTCGGGAAAGGGATCAGGTACATTTACACTTAAAAATATACATTAAACTCATTTCTAGATTAAAGCAGAGTGAGGTCTATATTTTGCCCAGATCCAAACATTTAAACCTCTTTGAGAGCAGGGATTAGAACTTGCACGCCTACTTTGAACTAAAGATAAAATTACTCTTACCTTATAGTTAGGCCCAAACCACTCTGTGCTGCATTCTACCTTATAGTCCCACTAAATGTAAACTCCCTACCACCAATCATTTGTGCAACTCCATCTTTCCAAAAGATCAAAATTACACTGAAAAGTCAAGACAAAAGTAAATTCTACCCCAATTTAGTGTAAATATGTACATAATGTGTCAATATGTGTAAGCAATTGAAGCATTTCAACAAGCCATGGTGTATGTTTACACCAACAATATCCAGAACAGTGTTGCAACTGATTCATACTTAAGCACCTTACTCCCACAACTCTGTTTATCGTCAACATTACTTGTGTAAAACATTTCTAATTTAAATGTTATTGGTGCAAAATAAGAAGATAGATGAATAACCAAATAAAACCAAGTCTCTAGATTCAGGGGCCAGCAACTTAGTCACTAAACCGCAACTTGTACACTGTTGATGGTACTAAGAGCTTGTGTTTTTAAAGTGCTTGCTAGTACTGTTCTGCACCATCGTTTTGTGGAAAGAATATCATCATAAACATTTATTGTAGCCAAAATATTGACTACAAAAATATGGTGAGGGTAAGTGTACATAGTTAAGTATAGGATTTCCAAACTTATCTTCACATATATGTAGCGTGGTGATATATATGGGATTAATTACAACAAAACGTATCCAGGAGTCACAACCATGTTTCTCTCTTAAACAAACCACTACACGGCACAAAGCAAATTGTGAGTTGAACACAGTTGTACATAAACATCATTTAAACACACATACATGCAACATGCAGTCAGGGTAGGAATTTTTCCCATCAGTTGTCTCTCTGTACCACCACTGTGCCTCCCCAGTATAGCCCAGCGGGACGTTGGGAGACACCGACGGAGAGAGCGGTGAGAGAGAAACATGGTTGTGACTCCTGGATACCTTTTGTTGTAATTAGTTCTTCGGTTAGGGGCATGTATCCAGTACAGAGTCATTAAAGCAGCCCTTAGACCCTCATTTAAATAGTGTGTGTTTCAGGATATATATGGGATACCTTACAGCACACTGCAAATTATAAGGCTATTGCAAGTTGTAAGAAATTGGGCTGTTGGTTGACTGGGGTTGGGGCACTGGTCAAGCAATATCCACAATCCTGGTCAGGGTGAGGCACAAGCCATCCCTAAATTAACCTGTGCCCAAACCTCTGGTAGCTTGGCACAGAGCAGTCAGGCGTAATTTAGAGACAATGTGTAAACTATTTGTGCAACACTTCAAACAGTAATAAAGTGAAAACACAACATAAAAAGAATCTCACAACCAGTTAGACGAATAGAGTGATTTTTAATAAATAAAACAAGACCAAAACAACAAAGATCGAATTAGTAGTACCAGAGATATTCAAGTTAAACCTTTTAGTAAAATAGTGCCAAAAACCACAAAGTGCCAACTGGGGATATCTGGTAACACCGGACAGGGACAAAGTCACAAGTTCAGGCTGACCTCAATGGAGTGCTGGCTGGCTACAGGGACCCAGTTAGGTCAGCTTAATGAGTACCGTAAATCTTTGTTTGCAAGACATCTCAAGGATCCATGTCAAAGATGAATCGCACAGTTGAATCGATGCGTCAGTTTCGAGGCTGCTATGCAAGAGCCTGCATCGTCATCCAGGATGCAGTCCAGTGTTGAGCATGTGGCACACAGTCTGGGTGATACATTGGTTGTGTATAGTTGCAAGGCTGGATGTGGAGTCCAGCGTCATCAACGAGGCTGCCATCAATGAGGGATGCGAGGGCCTGCATAAAGGATGAGTCATGCAGTGGCGTTTCCGATGGGCTGAAGCAGCGATGAAGGTCTTCGTGACGTGTCCAATCTACGCAGCATCAGAGATGCATTGGTTCTGCTAGGGTAGTACCACTCAGCAGAGGAGATGTGTGGGTTTCACTGGATCCACAGAGGCTGGCAGAGCACCTTAAGCCCACTTCTAAGGACTGGAGTGGCACTACTTGGCAGGGTAGACTCATGGATGGCAGAGTCAAAATGCAGGCGCAAGTTTGTTGGACCCCTGTTGTGTCCCTGAGACTGACCCAGATTTCAGTCCAACCAACTAGCCAATCTGGGTTCTAAGTTCAAGAGATGCAAGTCCACTCCTTCTCACCCAGGCAAGGAGGGCAGAAGGCAGCAGTCCAGCAGAGTGGAAGTCCTTTTAGCAGTCCATCTACCTGCCAGAGTATCCGCAGGTCCAGAAATGTACTGACGTTGGGGTGCCTGAGGTCCAATATACATACCCAGTTGTGCCTTTGAAGTGGGGAAAGCTTCTAGAGTCATACCTTCGAACTGGGGTGGTATAGTGAGAATAAATAAATGGATTTAACCTAGATCTGTGACTGGGGGTGAATGTTTCACAATGTTCATTATTCCGTCCATCATCTTTTTCTGTTGCCCTGCCTTCCCTGCCCTGGCTAAAGACTCACTACAGGTGGTATGCTGCCCTTTTTGTGAAGGCAGGACACAGACTATTCAAGTGTAAGTGGGTCTGGGCCGACTCCTGCCTGCTCTCCTGGCAGTGATGGCCCACCCAATCACACCTAAGCTCTCCATTGTGTGTGGCTGTCTAGGAGGAATACTCAAATCCCAGCTGTCAACCATACCCAGTCATGTGACCCAGAGACAGGCTGCATGCACCAAAATGCCACCTTTCTAACTGCCATTTTCAAAATTGTAATTTGAAATCTGATTTCATCATAAATTAGGATTTGAAGTTGCAATTCCAGAGATACCACACATGAACGGGTTACCTGTTCCCATTTGGAAATTACAGCCTATTAAATGTAATAAGGTAACTCCAACGTTATCCTATGAAAGAGGTAAGCCTTGCTGTAGTGAAAAACAAATTTAAGAGTTTTTCACTACCAGGACATTTAAAACTTAAAAGTGCATGTCCTACGTTTAAATACATTGCACCCTGCCATGGGGGTGTCCAGGGACTACGCTAGAGGTGACTTGTATGAATTAAAAAAAAAAAGTTCAGGCCAGGCAAAAGGATTACCTTGCCAGGTTAAAATGGCAGTTTAAAACTGCACGCACTTAGGCTGCAGTGGCAAATGAGACATGTTTAAAGTGCTACTTAAGTGGGTGGAACAATCAGTGCTGCAACCCCACTGGTAACATTCAGTTTACAGGCCCAAGTAACAAGTACTGCCACTTTACTAGGGCCTTTCAAGCAAACTAATTTAAGCCAACTCAGTATAAGCCAATCTTAAAAATGTTCAAGGGAAGACCACAAGCACTTTAGCACTGGTTAGCTATGGTAAATTGTGCGGACTCCTAAAACCAAGACAAACAAAGTGAGCAAAAACTCGATTTCTGATGGCAAAAGGTTGGGGGAAAAACACGCCAGGGATGCCAGGTCTAACACAAACCAATGGGGAATTATTTAACTGTGTAGAGAAAGGAGGCCAAAGGCAGAGTTCTATTGTGTAGTCATGAAACTCCATGGTACAGTGAGGGTACTTCATTCCGTATAATATATGGTCACACCACTACCCTAACCACAAACCGTCCAAATCCATGGTTCCTCTTTCTCTCTTAAAAAAGAGACAGTATGTGTACAGACATGAAGAATAAAAGTAGCATCTGTGGAGCAAAATTAATCACACACAAATGCAGTTAGCTTTTTTTGTTTAAACAAATTTGAATATGTTTAAATCAGGTTAAAAAGTACTGCTGCTCAAAGTAATGAACTTCAGGGTGCAAAAAGCAAACATATTGCCATATATATCTTGTTTCTGCTCATTGCTTTTTTATTTTAGAAAAGTATATCAGAAGAATGAAAAGCTAGTTTTCATTTACCTTGTTTAAAGTGCAGACACAATTATGCTCTTTGTCCTGGCTTGAGACCTGTTTATATATGTGTAGAGCTGGATTATTAGGGGTGAATGGTAGTACACTACAAGTAATAATGCCGCTATTCTTGTTAGGTCTATGTAGTATTTTGTATTGTAAGGCTGCAGCACTTTAAACGCAAGCTCACCCCCTGGTAGCTATGTCATTGAGCAGACAGGTTTAACTTAAGAATATGTGTCAAAAATTTTGAAATACCAAATCAGCAAAAAAGTCAAAAACATAACACAATGAAAATCCCATCCCATGGTATACAAAATAGAGAATATTTTTATGAACCAAATTACACAAAAACGACAAAAATTACAGATTTGTTTAGGGCTCCAGGTTGGTCCCAGTGAAAGAGTTCCCTTCGGACTTCTACATTTTCTGAGAAGGTAGAGCCTTCAGCAGGACAAGGCAACTGGCTGGATCTGAAGACAGGATCATAGAGGATGGTCTGGCAAAGGATGAGATCTCAGTGAAGCTGTTGATGAAGGCAGGAAAGCTATGAGTGGAAAAAGCCTGGAGTTCTTGTTTAGGAAGTCACTGATGGTGATCAGATGCTGCTTGGCATTAGGCTTGGTAAAGCTTTCTACCTTCGGACTTGGATGATTTTCTGGAAGTCGAATTTGTCCAGTGGGACAAGGCTGCCGGCTGTAACCGGAGAGGGTTCAACATCTTGAGATGTTGGTTGGTGTCATGCCTGCTGATATGGATTTGCTGCTATGCTATGAAAAAGAACATAGCTCGGCCTATAGCAAAGTCTGGCCTACGGGTGATACAACCTTGGAGGATCAAATTGGCAGGCTGGTCCCTGTCTGCTGTCAGTCCCGAAGGCAAAATGTTTTTTAAAAGTTTCAAAGTATCAGATTTTAGAATTAGGCAGGAAGATTACACCAGTCAAGTGTTACAGGACTTCAGGATCGTCACATGGGGATATAGCCTCACTCTAACATACACCACGAGCAGGGTCCAGGGCAAGTCCTGTGGAAACTTGTCAACTGGGCTCTTATAGGAAAGTGGGCTTCCTGCAGCTTATGTGACCCTATAACCAGAAAGGAGGTCAGGCAACTCACCTTTAGAGTGCCAGGTACTAGTGGATACAAGTGAGAGCAGGTCGAGTGCTTAGGGTTCTCCCCACAGGTCTCAACAGCAGGAGCTGTCCTTCTTCTGTGTTCCACAGGGCCCGTAGTGATCTGAAGAGGGTGCCACATTTCTACTTGGTAGTAGCCTATGGGTGGAGTTTACTTCTGGCCTCTCTCTGAGCAATAGGGGAAAAGTTCCCATGGGTAACCGTACCCACTTTTGCAGCAGTTCCCGTGTACCCTGCTGCAAAAAAACCCACAGTGCCCCTCTCTACCTAAAACCAAGATGGTAGACCATTGTTCTGTGTAGAGCTCCGGTGCCCACTCTAGAGATGTGGCCAGGGACAATGGCAATGCATTCCTCCTCCATGGTAACTCAAAAATATCTCATTTCCCATTGGGATTGATGCCTGGGCAGATAACAGGGCAAAGGATGGGGCAGGCGCAGGCGTTAGGTACATTTGCCTGTGGTAGGGTAGGCCTCTTTGAAGATAATTAAGATCCTGGGCACAGGTGAGATGATGATCCTGTCAGAGGAACAGAACAATTTCCCAAACCCAAGGCCTTTGTCTGAGCTCCTGGAACCAGTTCACACCTCATCAAGGAACTATTCAGCTCCTGGGTGACAGAGGCTCTAGACAAGTAAAAGATGACTTTTTAAAAGTGCCCCTTTTAAAATATTTAGTACAATTCCCACTTTACAAAGGAATTGGATTTGTAATAAATATTTTAGTCCACAAATTAATTCCTAGGCGGAGATAACATTATTTAAATTTAATGTTAACTTCCAATATTTTTCTAAGGAACAGCTAATCCTGCTAGAGTAAAAGTAACCTTGTCCCTGTAAGAAATGTTCTACAATAAACTGTCTCGCATGTCCTACTTTTAAGTATCATGAACCCTGCCTTATTGGACATTGTTTATTTAGGGGTGACTTATCATTATTTCAAAGGAGGGTTATTTTGACAGGTCGAATTTTCAGTTTAATCCTCCATATCAAGCTTACCCATGGCAGACCTCAAGTCATGTTTTACATTGTCACATTAGTGATGAGACAATACATGCTGCAGTTCACTGGTGACTTTTAACTTACATGCCCTGGGTACGCTTTGTACCCAGAACTGGTTCTGAGTGACCACAGAAGAGTGGTTTCACATTACCACATCTTGGAACTGGTGTAATCAGGGTTTAGATCAGGGCAAAGCACTGAAACAGCTCTGCTGTCAGTTTTGGATGACTTATGTTGCAAAGTGGATAAGGCTAACCTACACTTGGTTGCTTCTGCATTCGTCAGCCACTTTCAACACAGAATCACATTCAATTCTTCTTTCTAGATTAGCAGATATCTGCATCAATACGAGAGTTCTATTGTGGTATAAATCTTACTTGTGTTTCTTCAACCATATCGGTCTGAATATCAAACCCTACGGCAAGGAGTCCCACAAGGGTCAGCACAGAGTCCCATTCTATTTAATGTCTACATTCGACCTCTGTTGACACTTATAAGATTCTTTGGACTTAGCTGTATGAATTATGCCGACAATACCCAGCTCACCATCTCTATGGATCTTTAGAGCTCGGTTTCCTCTGATGCCTTCTCCCTTTGTATGAAAGGAGTCATCTCCTGGATGGGCCACAATGCATTAAAGTTCATCTCAGACAAAACAGAGTTATTGTAGATCCACCATACCTTTGCTACTTCATATTGCTTTTTAACAATGTGGCCCCCTGATTGGCTACTCCCCCCCCCCTGCATTTGACATTCTCACCTTGGTAAGACAAACAAATCATCTTTCCTCTTCCTGTTATCTGTTGCTAAAGGTTCTGAGGAAAATCCTGCCATTTCTCCTATTTGCTGCTCATAGGATAGTATTCAAGGCAACCATTTTGCCTGGACATTTGCAATTCCCTTTTTGTGTATGCATCTACTGGGGTCCTGAAGAAATTACAGCAGATACAAATTGCAGCAGTTAAAATTGTATCCTGGCCTCTGTTCTCATCATCAGTGGCACTAGATGCTTTGCACTAGCTGCCAGTCGAAAAGAGGATCACCTTTAAGGCACTCTGCCATGTCCACTGATGCCTATTGTGGAACAGGCCTGACTTCGCTTATTAATAAGTGTACATTTCATGTCCTGGACGTCCTCTATGATATTCTGATACCATACTCTTACACATACCTAGATTTTACATTTGTGAGATAAACCTTTTTTGGGTATGGCTGTCAGATTGTGGAATGCCCTCCCATCATCTTTAGCAACCATCATAACCTGTTGCAGTTTAGGAAAGCATTAAAGACATGACTTTATGCCATATGAGTTACATCTGGTTCTTCTTATTTTTCCTTCTTTTAGCGCTAGTGTATAGGTAGCAATGCCCTTAATAAAACCTGATACATAAAATAACATATTAGGGCCTTATAGTTAATTTAAATGAGCCGATTAGGAATGCAGGCATTTTTGATGTGTTAGGGGTCAAAGCGCCTGCGCTGAGGCCTGGTTAGCAGAGTCCCAGTGCACAGAGGCAAAATAACAGCAGCGTAATTAAAAAAAATTGTGGTTTTCATGCAAAAAGTGGAATTTTCTGAAAAACAAAAGGTTAAGATGACGCTGTAGTACGATGTTGAAATAACACAATAACTAGCACTTAAAAATGTTTTTAAAAAAATGAAATTCACCAGTTATATTTCACAGAGCTAACTGTGGCCTGTGTCCCGCCATGCACTCTTTATGACCTCACATATTACATCCATGATAACATGTTTAAATGACACTATTTATGACATCACTGATAGCACCTCAAATGGCATCATTGATGACTTCAATGATGGGATAACTCATAACACAAGTTATTTACATCATAGAGTTACTGAGTGTACACATATGGATCCATAACATGAAAATATAGTAAGCCTTTGAGGCAATTATAATTATCCTCCAATTGATATTTGGCCACGTGGATATCTTGAATAGTTAGAATACAGTAGTATACACTAATTCTATGTAACAATGATATATATATATGTATATGGTGAGGATTTTTCTTCCCATAGCTTTCGTAAAAATGTTGATGCATTGTAGATTGTAGGATTATATATAATGTATATTTATTGGTTTATCTCACACTAGTAGGCAAACTGACCGTACATTTAGAAAATCGACTTACTTAATGTGTTAGAATTGCATTTTAGAAAACGTGTAAATGCTATTGAAATGATAGTTTTAGAAAATGTCTTAAAATACTAATGTGAATGCACTTTGCTCGAGTATTAAAAAGTAAACAAAATATATTGTATAAGTTAGATGTAAAAGGTGTTATTAGAAATGTTTCATTTATAAATGCGTGTTTTACAAACTTTTGCATCAAGTAACTATATTTTAGCCTGTGCCACAACAAGGTCCAAAACCTTCTTTGGACCTTTGCTCATAGTTAACCATTCTGTACAACTGCCTAGCATTGATGTAATTTTAGGAATGTGTTGAAGCTAATATCATGTTCATGTAGTGTCCTCACCTCATGTGGGATAACTTCTATAGAATATAATGGGCTTATTGAAACTGCAAAGAATAAACAATGACATAGATTTTAAAAATGTTGTTTCTGAATAACTTGATTTATGCTTTCAAACTACTGACTAGTCTTTATTTAGGCAATAAGCTTGTGAATATACCCAGACATGACTATGAAGGGAAATCCCCCAAAATAACCAGGATGAGAGGGAAGCATCAAAAGAGAACATTTTTAAATGGTACCCAGTGATGACATATTGTGTGCTATGAGTACGTAACGTATACCTTGTGAAATCTGCCATACATTTGGGAAGATAGACCAAAGAAACACCAACACCTGAGTTAAAGAAAAAGGGGAGTTTGTCGTTCCGACCAAGAACTACGTTTTAACCCCGTTTACAACTTTCAAAATGAGGGAAGCAACCTCAAGCCAACTTCGTATGTATTGGTAGTATATGGTAAAGATAAACCTAGGTCATCCAGGCTTGAGGTGGATAAATTATCACATCCAAATACAGCCTCTCATGGAGGAGATTAGAACTGAAAGGTAAAAAAGAGTGTTTTAAATGCAAAGACAGTACAATGTACCACTCCCAATTTGAGTACGCTAACCTAAATCTTTTGGCATCCTTATTTCAATCAGAAGAATGGATACTAGTTTAAGAAGTTCAACAGGCTCGCCCATGACACCAAACTGGGCATGATTTGATATTAGAGGTACGTAATGCGTCCAATAAATGCACACCATGTATCTTCAAAATGAGCAATCACACTTCTGAGCATACCATTATATAAAAAATCGCAACACACAAACTGAAGCACTAAGATTAGTTAGCTGAACACGTCAATTGCATACGCAAAAAATCCTGTGTTCAGCATCGTTGAATTAACCAGCCGCATTGTACGGTTAGTACATTATGTTCTTAAGCAACCATCCTAGTAAATTTTTAAGCCATTGAGTACTATAACTTAATAAAAGGCTAAACGAAACAGCCATATTGGGAAGGCAAACCACTATTTGAGAGCTCATCTTACCTCACAAATGTCTGTAATTGAACTCTCCGTTGAGTATGAGGAGAGATAATCAGAAGTCAGCATCGGGCATGCATTGGCCCATTGTCCAAAAAGGGGGGATGCCTATTGAGTAAACAAAGTCAAACAACTGGCTAGTAAATTCAAATTCAAAGTCCACTAAAATACTCGCCAACTGTATAAATCAAACAATTTACGAGGCGTAAGCTCACCCGTAATAGTAATGAACTCAATTCTTCGGCATCAGTCTTAGAGTGGCCTGGAGTGCAAGAGCGTTTAAATAAGCTCTACAGGGTCAGATGCTACTGAACATAGAAAGAGGAGAATTCTACCTAAAACGAGCAGGACAAAGGTGGGCGCCATTATTAAAAAGTTAGTTTTAACCCAGCATGAAATGTGTTCATTGACATCCTGGTCATGTCTCGTCATTTAAGACTTTCCAATAGTGCATATTTCAAAGTTTACTTAACTTTTATCATTATCTTCATTTTTGATAATTTCGTTTTTAATGTTGTCCTTCTAGAAGAATCAGAAGGAAAGGGGCAGCACTTAAGACATTAGTACTGAAGCTATGGGTGACAGTACCAAATTTCAGGGTGACAGCAGGGTGTACATGGCATCTAACAGGACCATTATGAATTAGCCTCATACGGTAGAAAAAACCAAATGTCTTATAAATCCCATTTAAGATTGATACAAGCAGCTTAACTGGAATAGTAGCACTTAGTAACCTGTGCCATTAAAGCTACTGCCCTGAACATAGAGTGTGGACAAAAGGGTTGTACAGAGGTATGTCCAGGGACAATAATAACGATAATGGTTTGTATGAAACATGAGAAGTTGTGTGAATCCCAAATTAACCATCCATATATCGAGAAGGGGGACAGCGTTTACAACGCTGGTAGTACCACGCGGGTTGATAACAACAAGGATGCTACATCGTCCGTGTTGTTACCACGCATGGCATTACATCGCAAGTAATTTCAATGACTTGCGCTAGATGGCCTGCAACACCAGGGAATGTGTTGGATTTTAAGTCCAACACCTTCCCTGCTGTTGCGCTAACTGGAGTAGAAATAGTAATTTATACTATAACTAAGTCCAGAGCACCATCTAGCTCAAGTCGTAGAAACAACTTGCAATGTAATGCCATGCGTGGTAATAACGCGGACAATGTAATGTCCGCTTTGTAACTTACCACGTGGTATTTGCTCACGGTGTAACGTCATATATTCATGGAGAAGCCAGAGTTCCCCAAACACCAGTCTACAGTGATTGAATAGTTTTCACAACAGTTTCTCCAGAGCATTTTATAAATTATAGAGAATTATATATCAACTCAGATATGCAAAGTACCTTCTCACAAGTTGCTATACATAGCGGTCGAGATAATACAAACAATGCAGCATTCACATTGGGTAAAGGCATGCACGTTGAGAGGATAAAGATTTTGTTACAGTGTGATAATACTGTCCAACACAAGCACATTGTAATCATATGACCAAGATTACGGGGAAAAGGTTATTTGGAAAGTTTTACATCAACATGTTAAATAGCTTAAATTCAGTCCCTCAAAAATACATGCATTTTCCTGACCAGATTGAGACCATGGTCAACAGACCTAAGTTTGGTAATCCAGGTTGGTTCAAGTTTACGTAGTAGATATATTCTATCTCCCCTGCTGAGATTATTAGCAGCCATTCCTATGCCATGAAATACAACCCGTGATAATTCCGCTATCCCATAAATTGCGTTAAAGTGGACAGAAAATTGGATAGTTGGTATTGGCATTTCTGATAGCCCTTAAGCGTTCTTGCACCCTTTCTTTTAATGGTCTTATAGTGCTACCCTCATAAATGCTGTTGCGCACACATATGATGCAATAGACCAGGAATTTTGTATTACAGTTCATGAACGACTGTGTTTTATGCTCTGCCCACAACTGCAGCGTGTTGAATTACCTGAAGGATGGTGTCACAAAAAGGCATGATGTCAGTTCTGATGTCATCAATGATGTCATGTTATATGTCACAAGTGATGTATTTTGTGAGGTTATAAGAAGTGCATGACCAGGGTGCAAGTTATAGCTAGTTCAGTAAACTATAATTTGTGTAGATGTTCATGTTTTAAATGTAAGTGTTTTCCTTAGTTCAACAACTATATCACTTTAACCTACTGGAATGTGTATGAGTGTTCACTGAAAAAAACAAAGGTTAATGCGAAATTTCAGTTAGGAATTGTAATAATATCTTACATTAAAAGAAAACCTTATACATTCACTGAAAAAAAGCCAAAGGTTAAACTGATGTGATAGTTAGGTAAAAATGTCAGTTGCACAATTCCATTTTAAAATAATAAAAAAAACAATGAAAGTACCCAATTATATTTAGGTCAAGTAACTATAATTTGTGTCCTAAAGTAACTATAAATACGTTGCTCGCCATGCAAATTTTTCTTATCATTAGGTAATTTCAGATGTCATAGCGGATGTTTTCAGTGCAGTCATTGAACATGTCATGAGTAATGAAATATCTGAGGGTATAAGCAGTGCATGGTGAGGGAGCAAGTTATAATTACTTAAGGGCACACCTATTGGCTTTGTCAAAGGGTTACCATATCATTCTATACAAATAAGCCCATTGTCTTTCTCAAAAGGTGACCAGATAAATATACACAGCAAGCCTACTGGGTTTGTCAAGGGGGCATCACATCAATATTTGAAGAAAAGCCCATTGGCTTTGTCAAGGGATCAAGACATAATTTTACAAAACTAATGTATTGGCTTTGTTGAAGGGTGACCACATAATTATGCAGAACAGTGGTCCCTGGCAGGGAGAGGAATGCTGATTGAAAATGAATATAGACCCAGTCAGTTCTATATTATTGAAGACATACCCAGCCGGGCAGAGGTCTTCAAGGTTTATATTTAAATAAAAAAATACACAAAACAAAATAACACCTTCAACAATTCATGTGCGTGGGGCACAAGCCTGTACCCAACCACGACCGTGCACAAACAAGGACATACACAAAGGGCTTGCAAGGCAAAATCAACAGTCTCTGTAGAGTTCAAATTTTGGACAGAGAATTACTTGTAGGTACCATTACATAGTTTTGTATTGTAAATTTCACAGGTATATGGTACACAGTGGGTCGAGGACGTTTCCGACCCCCTTGCTAAATGATGGGGTCCATCATCAGGACAAAGCAATGGTTGCCTTTTTTAGTTACTAGCCTCTTTAGCCTAAGGGGGGGACAAAAAAGTACATTAAATTCGCTCACATGCATCATGGGCGTGACATGGTTATAGATCTGTATCCTGATGGAAACAGCGAGTGACTTATTTGGTGTTTGACAAGCATGTGACTGGGTGCGGTTGCACATGCTGTAGGTGACAGTTTAAGTGCTAAAGTGTAGGTGGTTCATAGAGCTAAGTGTAGCATCAGGGTGAAGAACGGCGCAGTGATACTAGAGATATCAGGTGGAATAGATACTACAGTGGTTGTTGGTGCTGGGGTACATTAAATTGCATCGTGATCAAGTGAAAAACGGCGCGGAAAAAGCCGAAGAATCGTATATAGTATCTCATAGTCAGGTTAAGAATACATTGACATCTAGATCAAGTGAATAAACGGCGCAGTGGTGAAGGGTGTGGAAAAGAATACATTAATGATTGCATCTAGGGAGGGGAGCTCACCAGAACAGTAGTGTGCAGGCTCATGTAAGAGCGTGCAGGCGATGGGAACAGTAGGATACTCTGTTCCGGGATTTTGGATTCATCTAAGGGAGAAAGGGATTGTGTATCGGTAAAACCGGGAACAATCGGGTAATTAATATCAGGAGGAGGCAGGGCATGAGACAGCCTTTGGATTAATAGGCTTACCAGTAATTCAGTTTACGAGGGGCCAGGGCGGGAGAGGTTAGTTCCTCGTGTCCGCGTTTGCCTGTACAAAAAATAGCGTATTAGAACAGGCATCTTAGGGAATTGGTCAGGGCGCAAGTCAGGAGGACCACTGTGGTGCTAATCTAGATCGGTAAATAGGGAGGGGCCTTCACAGATTTTTTTAATATACTCTAACGAGTAAAGGGGGGCGTCGTCAGACATAACAAGGTGAGGTGAACAGTGAAGTGAAACACAGGGAGGTGGACGGGCAGGGAGGGGAGGACCCACTTAGGTGAAGTGGAAGGGAACAAAGAAACCCTTGCAATCAAGCGATTGCGCACAGTATCTATTTTAAACAACAAGGGGACCCCAATTGGTATCAGCGAGGGACCTCGGGGAGCTTAATCATATAAACACAACAGTGGTCCCTGGCAGGGAGAGGAATGCTGATTGAAAATGAATATAGACCCAGTCAGTTCTATATTATTGAAGACATACCCAGCCGGGCAGAGGTCTTCAAGGTTTATATTTAAATCAAAAAATACACAAAACAAAATAACACCTTCAACAATTCACAATCTTCACTTCCCTCACCCAAAATGGCCGCCATTATCGCCCTCCCATCGCAATTGACCGCGAGCATCGTCCTTTCTCTATGCTTATGGCCCCTTGTCAGCCAATAGCTGAGCACATTAAAAGTGTTGTGCTCAGTTGACCCGCTGAACCAGGAAAGCAAGCCTCGCCGACTGACCCGGTAAGCTCCTTACTCCTCCCTCGCTCGCCTTGTTATTATTGCAGCCCTGCCCAAGTGCCCCTTCTGACAATTCCTTCTTTACCGGCAGGCCCCCCTGGTTCCAGGACCCAAGCGCGACACGGCGCTCCCGGTATTATCCGGCTTTTAAGGTAAGCCCCGCCTCGGTCTCTCAGAAATGCGCCTCTGACCGATCTTTTGAGATTCCTGCCTTAATACGTTATTTTACAAACCGGCACGAGCGGATCCGAGATACAAACCAATTCCCGCCATTGGACCCTTGGAAACTATTTTACTGGTAAGCCCCCCTCCTTGATTAGCACCACCGTGGTCCTCCTGACTTGCGCCCTGACCAATTCCATAAGATGCCTGTTCTAATACGCTATTTTTTGTACAGGCAAACGCGGACACGAGGAACTAACCTCTCCCGCCCTGGCCCCTCGTAAACTGAATTACTGGTAAGCCTACTAATCCAAAGGCTGTCTCATGCCCTGCCTCATCCTGATATTAATTACCCGATTGTTCCCGGTTTTACCGATACACAATCCCTTTCTCCCTTAGATGAATCCAAAATCCCGGAACAGAGTATCCTACTGTTCCCATCGCCTGCACGCTCTTACATGAGCCTGCACACTACTGTTCTGGTGAGCTCCCCTCCCTAGATGCAATCATTAATGTATTCTTTTCCACACCCTTCACCACTGCGCCGTTTATTCACTTGATCTAGATGTCAATGTATTCTTAACCTGACTATGAGATACTATATACGATTCTTCGGCTTTTTCCGCGCCGTTTTTCACTTGATCACGATGCAATTTAATGTACCTCAGCACCAACAACCACTGTAGTATCTATTCCACCTGATATCTCTAGTATCACTGCGCCGTTCTTCACCCTGATGCTACACTTAGCTCTATGAACCACCTACACTTTAGCACTTAAACTGTCACCTACAGCATGTGCAACCGCACCCAGTCACATGCTTGTCAAACACCAAATAAGTCACTCGCTGTTTCCATCAGGATACAGATCTATAACCATGTCACGCCCATGATGCATGTGAGCGAATTTAATGTACTTTTTTGTCCCCCCCTTAGGCTAAAGAGGCTAGTAACTAAAAAAGGCAACCATTGCTTTGTCCTGATGATGGACCCCATCATTTAGCAAGGGGGTCCGAAACGTCGTCGACCCACTGTGTACCATATACCTGTGAAATTTACAATACAAAACTATGTAATGGTACCTACAAGTAATTCTCTGTCCAAAATTTGAACTCTACAGAGACTGTTGATTTTGCCTTGCAAGCCCTTTGTGTATGTCCTTGTTTGTGCACGGTCGTGGTTGGGTACAGGCTTGTGCCCCACGCACGTGAATTGTTGAAGGTGTTATTTTGTTTTGTGTATTTTTTGATTTAAATATAAACCTTGAAGACCTCTGCCCGGCTGGGTATGTCTTCAATAATATAGAACTGACTGGGTCTATATTCATTTTCAATCAGCATTCCTCTCCCTGCCAGGGACCACTGTTGTGTTTATATGATTAAGCTCCCCGAGGTCCCTCGCTGATACCAATTGGGGTCCCCTTGTTGTTTAAAATAGACACATAATTATGCAGGGCAAGCCTACTGACTTTATCAAGGGGGTCACAGCATCAATATATCGGCTTTGTCAACAGCACCGAACATTGTCAAACCCTTTTTTACACTTCTCAGGCCACAAAATGCAGCCATAAAATCCTGCACTCCTAAACGGAAGATCAAAAGCTCCAGCTCAAGGAAAGCTAAAATTCAATATTAACTTTTACTGGGGTTACAATCTATAGACCCTAGAATATATATTGTTACTTTTAGAACAGTTTTGTATGGGATTGCTGCCTCCATAACACATTTTGTACATGTTAGTGGTGCTTCTGGCCAGATTGGACCACCCAAAAGCATGAAAGAATATGCAAGCTGCCACTCCTAGCTGGGTGCACTAAAGAATAAAAGAGTGGCTTCTGTCGCCTATTTATCAATTTTAACTGTTTTTTTTGCTTTTTTCTATTTGGGTGCCCTGTCCCCCCAGGACACCAACTGGTTATTGTACTATTGGGGGTGCCCCAAGGCCCCTGCAGTCACACCAACTCCCTGCATGCAGCCCCTGTCCTAAGGAGCAGCACGGGGACCGGCAACAGTCACTGTGTGCTCACGTGGCTCCTGCGTGGCAACATCACGGCACAGTTCCCTGCCCACTTCCCAGTCAGGCAGGGACCATCACACTTTCTTGGGGGATGGGGTGCACAGGACAGCATTGCATTAAGCCCTGGGGGATGTGTCCCCAGTGCTGAAACTTAGAAGGTGGTTCCATGCGCCCCTCCCCGTTTAAAAAAATGACGGCCCATTGGAATGGGTCCCCAGTGCCAAAATCAGTTTAGTGGGGGGGGGAGGGGGCACACCCTCCCTCACCTGAAATATGAAAAAAATAATGTGGAGTGACCCCCATGCCCTGGCTGACCCCGAGTTCATTATTTATAAAAATAAAATGCGGCCACCATTTTGTTTTACAACGATTCCACAGGAGGTCCTCCGGACCGAGGCATTTTTTGTTGCTGTTGTATGCTTTTGAGGGGAGGGGATGGGCTTTATCCCTACCATGCCCCCTCTTAGTCTGTTTAAAGAACTCGGTCCGGACAGGAGACCGAGTTAAAAAAATAAATCTATATATATATATATTTGAACAAGTCTCCTTTGAGCTGAAACATCATGCGGCTAACTTGCACTAAATAAATAACTGTAGCAATTAACTGGTCCGTGTCTGCGTGATCCCTTGCTGGGAGGATTCCTGAGTGTGTGGAGAGAGACGCTGTTTTTGTATATATATATATATATATAGTCACGTGATATGCACTGTTGAACTTTAAATTTATGGACTTGTCTTACCAGCGTCATGTGATCAAGGGCTTTCTGGGCCCAAAACGCGTCATGGCGGTGCGTGGCACACTTATAGAATAGAATGTTGGCAAATTACTTGATTGGGTCAGTTTCTTCTATCCTGGATGGTGGATGCTGCGACGAAGTGCCTGTTTTATATATATATATGTGGAGTTATGCTGGGTATATGGAGGCACCTGAGGAAGGCCGTGTGAGGCCGAAATGCATTGTGCAGCGCCGTTTTTGAATAAAAGTCTCTTCCAACGTTTCCCCCGAGTGGTTTTCACCTGTTCCGTGAGGATTGGGAGTTGTGAAGATTATCAAGCCAGCCAGATGCTTGTTGGAAGACCCCGCTCCTTAAAGTGGCAAGAGTTTTCACTGGCTCCCCGCTGCTTGCAGCCCCTTTGCACATCAAGATATTGATAAACTTTTGCTCTCCACAGAGTGCACCTTCAACGAGGACCGCTGCGCTCCGCAGCTCGTCACTAAAACGAGGAGGCAGGTTCAACCTATCCTGCTTCGCGATCCTGTTGACACACGCACTTTGAGGAAGGAGTGACAAAGGGGACCGGAGGAAGAACTTGGTTTCTACCCAACTCGTCATTTTAACACCCCGTCCCTTCCAGCAATTCTTTCCCCACCTACAAACACTTACCCAGGAAGACTGAATTCTGGGAGCTGTAGTCGTGGCAGGTCTACAGCCGAGTTGGTGCCATTTGACTGACGTCAGCGGACTTCCGCCTAGGTGGGGCACCCTGGACATTTAAGGAGGGGTGGAGTTATGCTGGGTATATGGCGGCACCTGAGGAAGGCCGTGTGAGGCCGAAATGCATTGTGCAGCGCCGTTTTTGAATAAAAGTCTCTTCCAACGTTTCCCCCGAGTGGTTTTCACCTGTTCCGTGAGGATTGGGAGTTGTGAAGATTATCACGCCAGCCAGAGGCGTGTTGGAAGACCCCGCTCCTTAAAGTGGCAAGAGTTTTCACTGGCTCCCCGCTGCTTGCAGCCCCTTTGCACATCAAGATATTGATAAACTTTTGCTCTCCACAGAGTGCACCTTCAACGAGGACCGCTGCGCTCCGCAGCTCGTCACTAAAACGAGGAGGCAGGTTCAACCTATCCTGCTTCGCGATCCTGTTGACACACGCACTTTGAGGAAGGAGTGACAAAGGGGACCGGAGGAAGAACTTGGTTTCTACCCAACTCGTCATTTTAACACCCCGTCCCTTCCAGCAATTCTTTCCCCACCTACAAACACTTACCCAGGAAGACTGAATTCTGGGAGCTGTAGTCGTGGCAGGTCTACAGCCGAGTTGGTGCCATTTGACTGACGTCAGCGGACTTCCGCCTAGGTGGGGCACCCTGGACATTTAAGGAGGGGTGGAGTTATGCTGGGTATATGGCGGCACCTGAGGAAGGCCGTGTGAGGCCGAAATGCATTGTGCAGCGCCGTTTTTGAATAAAAGTCTCTTCCAACGTTTCCCCCGAGTGGTTTTCACCTGTTCCGTGAGGATTGGGAGTTGTGAAGATTATCACGCCAGCCAGAGGCGTGTTGGAAGACCCCGCTCCTTAAAGTGGCAAGAGTTTTCACTGGCTCCCCGCTGCTTGCAGCCCCTTTGCACATCAAGATATTGATAAACTTTTGCTCTCCACAGAGTGCACCTTCAACGAGGACCGCTGCGCTCCGCAGCTCGTCACTAAAACGAGGAGGCAGGTTCAACCTATCCTGCTTCGCGATCCTGTTGACACACGCACTTTGAGGAAGGAGTGACAAAGGGGACCGGAGGAAGAACTTGGTTTCTACCCAACTCGTCATTTTAACACCCCGTCCCTTCCAGCAATTCTTTCCCCACCTACAAACACTTACCCAGGAAGACTGAATTCTGGGAGCTGTAGTCGTGGCAGGTCTACAGCCGAGTTGGTGCCATTTGACTGACGTCAGCGGACTTCCGCCTAGGTGGGGCACCCTGGACATTTAAGGAGGGGTGGAGTTATGCTGGGTATATGGCGGCACCTGAGGAAGGCCGTGTGAGGCCGAAATGCATTGTGCAGCGCCGTTTTTGAATAAAAGTCTCTTCCAACGTTTCCCCCGAGTGGTTTTCACCTGTTCCGTGAGGATTGGGAGTTGTGAAGATTATCACGCCAGCCAGAGGCGTGTTGGAAGACCCCGCTCCTTAAAGTGGCAAGAGTTTTCACTGGCTCCCCGCTGCTTGCAGCCCCTTTGCACATCAAGATATTGATAAACTTTTGCTCTCCACAGAGTGCACCTTCAACGAGGACCGCTGCGCTCCGCAGCTCGTCACTAAAACGAGGAGGCAGGTTCAACCTATCCTGCTTCGCGATCCTGTTGACACACGCACTTTGAGGAAGGAGTGACAAAGGGGACCGGAGGAAGAACTTGGTTTCTACCCAACTCGTCATTTTAACACCCCGTTCCTTCCAGCAATTCTTTCCCCACCTACAAACACTTACCCAGGAAGACTGAATTCTGGGAGCTGTAGTCGTGGCAGGTCTACAGCCGAGTTGGTGCCATTTGACTGACGTCAGCGGACTTCCGCCTAGGTGGGGCACCCTGGACATTTAAGGAGGGGTGGAGTTATGCTGGGTATATGGCAGCACCTGAGGAAGGCCGTGTGAGGCCGAAATGCATTGTGCAGCGCCGTTTTTGAATAAAAGTCTCTTCCAACGTTTCCCCCAAGTGGTTTTCACCTGTTCCGTGAGGATTGGGAGTTGTGAAGATTATCACACAAGCCAGAGGCGTGTTGGAAGACCCCGCTCCTTAAAGTGGCAAGAGTTTTCACTGGCTCCCCGCTGCTTGCAGCCCCTTTGCACATCAAGATATTGATAAACTTTTGCTCTCCACAGAGTGCACCTTCAACGAGGACCGCTGCGCTCCGCAGCTCGTCACTAAAACGAGGAGGCAGGTTCAACCTATCCTGCTTCGCGATCCTGTTGACACACGCACTTTGAGGAAGGAGTGACAAAGGGGACCGGAGGAAGAACTTGGTTTCTACCCAACTCGTCATTTTAACACCCCGTCCCTTCCAGCAATTCTTTCCCCACCTACAAACACTTACCCAGGAAGACTGAATTCTGGGAGCTGTAGTCGTGGCAGGTCTACAGCCGAGTTGGTGCCATTTGACTGACGTCAGCGGACTTCCGCCTAGGTGGGGCACCCTGGACATTTAAGGAGGGGTGGAGTTATGCTGGGTATATGGCGGCACCTGAGGAAGGCCGTGTGAGGCCGAAATGCATTGTGCAGCGCCGTTTTTGAATAAAAGTCTCTTCCAACGTTTCCCCCGAGTGGTTTTCACCTGTTCCGTGAGGATTGGGAGTTGTGAAGATTATCACGCCAGCCAGAGGCGTGTTGGAAGACCCCGCTCCTTAAAGTGGCAAGAGTTTTCACTGGCTCCCCGCTGCTTGCAGCCCCTTTGCACATCAAGATATTGATAAACTTTTGCTCTCCACAGAGTGCACCTTCAACGAGGACCGCTGCGCTCCGCAGCTCGTCACTAAAACGAGGAGGCAGGTTCAACCTATCCTGCTTCGCGATCCTGTTGACACACGCACTTTGAGGAAGGAGTGACAAAGGGGACCGGAGGAAGAACTTGGTTTCTACCCAACTCGTCATTTTAACACCCCGTCCCTTCCAGCAATTCTTTCCCCACCTACAAACACTTACCCAGGAAGACTGAATTCTGGGAGCTGTAGTCGTGGCAGGTCTACAGCCGAGTTGGTGCCATTTGACTGACGTCAGCGGACTTCCGCCTAGGTGGGGCACCCTGCACATTTAAGGAGGGGTGGAGTTATGCTGGGTATATGGCGGCACCTGAGGAAGGCCGTGTGAGGCCGAAATGCATTGTGCAGCGCCGTTTTTGAATAAAAGTCTCTTCCAACGTTTCCCCTGAGTGGTTTTCACCTGTTCCGTGAGGATTGGGAGTTGTGAAGATTATCACGCCAGCCAGAGGCGTGTTGGAAGACCCCGCTCCTTAAAGTGGCAAGAGTTTTCACTGGCTCCCCGCTGCTTGCAGCCCCTTTGCACATCAAGATATTGATAAACTTTTGCTCTCCACAGAGTGCACCTTCAACGAGGACCGCTGCGCTCCGCAGCTCGTCACTAAAACGAGGAGGCAGGTTCAACCTATCCTGCTTCGCGATCCTGTTGACACACGCACTTTGAGGAAGGAGTGACAAAGGGGACCGGAGGAAGAACTTGGTTTCTACCCAACTCGTCATTTTAACACCCCGTCCCTTCCAGCAATTCTTTCCCCACCTACAAACACTTACCCAGGAAGACTGAATTCTGGGAGCTGTAGTCGTGGCAGGTCTACAGCCGAGTTGGTGCCATTTGACTGACGTCAGCGGACTTCCGCCTAGGTGGGGCACCCTGGTCATTTAAGGAGGGGTGGAGTTATGCTGGGTATATGGCAGCACCTGAGGAAGGCCGTGTGAGGCCGAAATGCATTGTGCAGCGCCGTTTTTGAATAAAAGTCTCTTCCAACGTTTCCCCCGAGTGGTTTTCACCTGTTCCGTGAGGATTGGGAGTTGTGAAGATTATCACACAAGCCAGAGGCGTGTTGGAAGACCCCGCTCCTTAAAGTGGCAAGAGTTTTCACTGGCTCCCCGCTGCTTGCAGCCCCTTTGCACATCAAGATATTGATAAACTTTTGCTCTCCACAGAGTGCACCTTCAACGAGGACCGCTGCGCTCCGCAGCTCGTCACTAAAACGAGGAGGCAGGTTCAACCTATCCTGCTTCGCGATCCTGTTGACACACGCACTTTGAGGAAGGAGTGACAAAGGGGACCGGAGGAAGAACTTGGTTTCTACCCAACTCGTCATTTTAACACCCCGTCCCTTCCAGCAATTCTTTCCCCACCTACAAACACTTACCCAGGAAGACTGAATTCTGGGAGCTGTAGTCGTGGCAGGTCTACAGCCGAGTTGGTGCCATTTGACTGACGTCAGCGGACTTCCGCCTAGGTGGGGCACCCTGGACATTTAAGGAGGGGTGGAGTTATGCTGGGTATATGGCGGCACCTGAGGAAGGCCGTGTGAGGCCGAAATGCATTGTGCAGCGCCGTTTTTGAATAAAAGTCTCTTCCAACGTTTCCCCCGAGTGGTTTTCACCTGTTCCGTGAGGATTGGGAGTTGTGAAGAATATATATATACTTATATACACCCAGTATATACACCCAGTGATTTATGTATCTTCACGCCTTTGACAATATGACACTGTCTGACCGAGATACTACTGTCCAGCATAATGGAATGACATGCAATTTAGCAATAAAGGACAAAAAGAGCTTTGCTGGTATTTAAAGTGGGAACCCCGCAGGTTGCTTGTTTAACTCAGCTGTGCTCTATCCAATTAGCTATGGTATTTTTTAAAATTAGTATATTAAATTGGCCCACTGGCATTAATGAGCATGAAGCATTGTTTAATCCATCGTTCAATCATGGACTTTAGACCTCATTTGCCACCACTAGTAGAGGAGAAGCATTACTGACATTAATGCAGCCAAAAACATTGTGCTGGTTTACCACAGCTCAATGGCAGATTACCACCAGCAGCAAAGTTATAACCAGAGATAAACTTATTAAGATATTCTTTAAAGACTGTCTAAAAATATTACGAATTATCTCTGGTAATTGGTTCAGCTCTGATAAAGTTTTAAATAGGGTGGAACAATTACTACATGTGGAGATGGCTAGATAGGACCTTTACTACCTTAGATAATGTTATAGGAATTTAGCGTGCCCACCACTGGCCCTTCAGTTGACACGTTTAGATTCCCCGGTGGCATTTCACATTATCTTGGTTAATTCACCATTAGCTGGATTCCCTATTGAGTCAAGCCTTTTTTGTTTTGATCTGGTAGGTACAACAAAAGTCGGACCTGGTAAAACTTTAATTACACTGGCGTAATTGGTGTGATTTTGCTATATAAGCATATCATATTTAGGTGAAATTGCAAAGATTACCCCATTACACCACCTTGTGTAATTTTGATGAGAAGTTGTAATGCAAGATAAACCGTTTGGGAAATTTTTGATCGGGAGTGGCATTTCAGGTAAACCTTTTTCGTTGAGAAGACAATTTGGGTACTGTCTGAGTGCAAAATTACAAATCTGAAAACGAACTGTAGTGTGTTGAGTGTGGTCATCGGTTCCTTTAACATGGGTAGTCAATAAAAATTTTAGGGGCATATTACCTACAAACAGCGATATTTATCGCTAAGTAGGGTTAGCGGCAAAATTATTATCGCCGCGCTTCACCGATTTTTATCGCTGTGATAACTTGCTATTAGCAAGGTTTATCTCAAAAGCGATAAAAATCAGGCGAAATGCATGAATATCGCTGACAATACAGCGATATTCACGCATTAGCGTGAAACAGGTCTTAGCCATGTTATCCACCTCCCATTGGATAACATGGATAAGTACTGGTATTAGCAGGCATTAGCTTTTGTGGATATTCGCGCTTAGCGCAAATATTTCCATTGCTTCGCCTTTGTAGGTAATAGGCGATAGCGATGCTAGCGACTGTTTTCAGTTGCTAACATTTTGGCACGCCCACTTTGCATGTCATTAGCGATAATTATCGCTGACATGCAAAGCGGGCCCCAAAATGCTCGCTATCGCCTACAAGCTGTTTCTAACTGGTGTTAGCGACAGCTTGGTAATTGGTTGATGAAATTTTTGCCGCTTTAGCAGGAAAAAGTCCTGCTAAAGCGGCGAAAAGGCCCTGGGTAATATGCTCCTATGTTCTATTTTTCTACCCAAGGGTAGTTCGGGTCATTTCTGAGCACAAAACTACAAATTAGAATGTGAGTGTCAGTGTTTTGAATACGAGCGACCAGAAATCAACAATAAAATTATTTTGTTGTTGTTGAATATTTACCTAAACTGATCGCTCGGGTAATTCTTTTTAAGTACGTATCATTTTGACAGTACTTTCTCCTAAATATACTACAGCAAATTACGTGCCTTTTTCACTCCCCTAAACAAAACACATTTGTGTGCCATCTTTTAAGGCCCGGCACTCCAATAAAGTGCAAACACAATGACAGATGCTGCTGCGAACGAATTTAAAAATGGATTGAAATTGCCGGATTCCATTAGCTTTGTTGGTTTAGAGTTTTTCTCCATGTTTGCACACTGTAAAGTTTCTGCACAGCAATTGAAACAGAATTACATTCTAAGACACAGAAATGACCTTTACAGAGCAATGCTGTAGTAGATTGCTGGGGAAGAAAGCCTGTGATTCATCCCCTCTGTGTAACAAAGAGAGGCAGTTTCCAGTGCGCCCAGTGAAGTCGCTGAAAAGGACGCTGATTTCCCAAAACATACTTTATAAAGAGACAAATATGGATTGAGAGAAATACTACAGGAGGATTAATAAATGAGTGCAACACTACAAGCAAAAACACAAGTAGAGATGGTTAGTAAAACCAAAAATAAAAGGAAATTAATAGCTATCTATTCCCACTAGCACCAAGTTCCCATAACTATATTTTCAATTATGCATTAATTGTCCATAGTTAACGATTAAGGAAATGAGAAGGTTTATATAGAATCAAAAGGGAAGGACAGGATGAACACTGTAAGAAGTCAGACTCTGAAATACACAACATATTAAAACACATCAATGTAAGCACGCGAGGATCATACCAACTGAAACCTAACAGAATCACGAGTTAAAACACACAGCATAGCAAGTTCAATGGATCAAAGTGATCCACGAAAACCTATGTATTAATTACAAAAATAGGTACATTACTGACATTAAATAATACACCCTCTAGAGAATAAATATAAAATCTCTCCTCTCACCCTCTAGTGAATATATATAAAACTCTCCTCTTATGATAAAACACAGAAAAGCAAACAGATACAACAGCCAAGACCAAAATTTGGGCAAAACTCAAAATATCTCGGTAAGATAAAAATAGAGAATTATTTGGTACAGAAGATCAAGCCAGTGTTAGCCCTCATGCATGTGGTTTTAGTTTGGTGAACACATTAGCATTGACTCCCCCTCTGGATGCTTTGTTCTGGCTCTTCGGAATATTACCTTAACCCAATGCGGTCTTACATCGAAGACCACATCAATGCTACTCATCTCCTGCATGACTACTAGTCTAGCCTCAGATCACGTTGTTGCATGGAAACTACTACCTTACACACCTAAGACGATGCCCTCTTGACCACAGATGAAGATAACCCCTGCCTTCTGTTGTTGCTGGACCTCTCAGCTGCCTTCGACACAGTCAAACATCCCACCCTCATATGCAAGTCTCAAATAAGATGTATTTGTAATGTCCTTCACTGGTTCTCTTCCAACCTTTCCAAATGACACCAGTTTGTTCACATTGGCACCTTCAGGTCACAAAAGTTTCCCATCACCTGAACAGTTCCAAAGTCTTCTTACTGGTTCCTGTCAACCTATAAATGGAGTGCCTGGTGCTCTACTCACAGATAACAGCATCACATTTGACAAATATGCCAATGACACACAACTCTACTTGAAAGTCTCCTATGCTTCAGACAACCAATGCCTCAAACACTGTTTACGCATCATCCAGACCTGGATCTTCAGCACCTACCGGAAGCTGAACCCAACCAAGGCAGAATTCCTGGTATTTACCAAGAACAATAGGCAAGATTCAGTACAAACGAGGCAGAATGAAATTAACTTTAATGTCTTCAAACCTCTTATTTCACCAAATACCATTGAAGAAACTGAAATCTTCTTTCTCAGGGGTCTTACTAATACAAAGAAGAATCTGACATAGAAGCTGGAATATAAAACGAACATCTTTATTATGTGAGACTACATCACATAGAAGCATTAGCAACTGAATGAGGCAGTCTCAGGAGTACAGAAAACAGAGGCCATATATATGCTTAGGGTTACAAAACTCAGCATAAAAGTAAGGGGCAGTCCTAGCTTTTGCAAGCATGCAAAATGCCTAACATGGACATGCAAGATCTGCCAAATATTAGCCAATAGGAAAACATTTTCAAACAAAGTATCACATGGCAGAAACCTCAGTTTGCAATAACCCAACCCAAAGTAAATTATTAAGAATGTCTCAAATCCAATCTCCACAAGCCGGACAAACCCATAATTGAAAAAGTGTAAGTGTCAATAAAAGAAACAATAAAGATGTTGAACCAGATAGGAAAGAAACTAAAAGATAACGATATCCTGAGCATTGATTGGCAATTTCAGACAACGATCAGTTAAAGAGATTAGTTTTGTGAGGTCAGTTTCAGGTGAAGAGGTCAGTTTCTCTGCAGTTCTTTCAGAGTCGAAAGAAACCTAGTTAATATGTACATGAACTCAGAAGGCCAGGCCACTTTATTCGTAGGCTGCATTTTCAGGCCTACGTGAAGGCAACACAAATTGATGGCACAAAATAAAATAGAATCAGGCTCGTGAATTACAGAACCTCAGACCCTCCTTTTGCCATTACGTAGGCAAATCCTAATTAATTGCTAGGCGAGCATTTTCCATTCTAAACATTTCATTAAAGGTATGAGCAGGAATACAAAGAGGACAGGGCATTGGGTCATAATTAACATATAGACAACAGGAGAAGTAATGACCACTATTACAAACAAATTATCATTTTTTTCACAACCCTAGGCAAAAGCAAATCCTAAAATTATCTAGTAACATTTTAGGGCTCCTATGTATTTCAGTAACTTATTATATATTCAGGTGAAACAGTAGCGATCCTTATCAATGCTCTTAGATGAAAAGGGATACTCTTCCACAGAGAATGGACTTTATTCTGCTTTTACTAAACAGAATACTACTTTAAAACAATGCCAGCAAAACAATAAGAATCAGTCTCCTAACACCCATTTTATGCAATCGCACGGAAACCACTTGTGAAACCACAACCATGCCCAGAGTCCGTTCCAAGCCTCTTCTGGCAGGCTTCTGTTGTTCATCAAATCTGCTCCCATTGTTTTCTTCCGCATTTGGGCCTCTTGATTCAGGCCTTCCATGAAAATAGTGTCTCTCAGTATCCGTTGGAGTACCCTCCTGGCAAACCATCACAGCTCACTTGAAAGTCTCAATGTCTCAATGCAGTGCAAAAGTGTCTCTCCTCTGCGGCAGACACTACAGATAGTGTGATCTTCATTGATCATGGGCACAGATCATCTTGTGGAAACTCGGGTCTACATTCTCAGGCTCCAACACTCATTATTCAGTGTCAGAGGACGCTCAGGCTGCTCTTTCATGGTCACCAGAATGTAGTGCCTTTTGCCAATCTTGGATCCTACGGTGCACTGTACTTCCGTTGGAGCAAAGGAAAAGGGGGGTGCGTGTGGCCAAAACTCAGGCCAAGGGGCTCAAGGGACTGCACACTGTCAGAGGTTACCAGCACATGACATGTGGAAAACTGAAGCCTCAAAACAACAGGAATCCTTCTCTTTCGCTCTTTTGCACTGAAATTCTGGTTCTGTGATCTCCAATGCCGTCTGATGGAGCAAGTGTGATGCTTTAAACAGTTCATTGTATAACAAGGGGACTGCAAGCAGGTGGCCTGCAATCTTCAAAGGAGTGGCCATACGCCATGGGACAATTCTGCATTGAAATACACTGTCATCCTCAAAGGCAATACAAAAACAAAGGCAGTAGGTAAAACAGTGCCTCTAGGCTCTTCAATTGGGGTTCCTTGAGAGAGCATATCCTCCACCATCTAAGGGTAGATAGCGACATGGGAATTCTATCTGAATAGATGACCTCATACATAGTGGCATCGTCTAATGGGGTAAAACACATGTTTTTCTCTCAATGATTACATATAGGATTTCCTAAATTCCTTATCTAGAACATCTCGAAAGAAAAATCGCATAATACAGATTATCAGGGACATATAGATACCTCCCTTTTAATAACTGTGCATCAGGTGCACTATGCAATACACAGGCTAATGATCAAATGTGGAAACAAAAGACAAGAACTAGAGAGTCCTGGTATTTCCATAATTTAGAACACAACTGATCCCACCAAAAATTAAAGCAGCAGGAACAAAAGGGTAAAAAATCCAAAATAAAATAGTCATTGAAAATTTGTCATGTTCAAAAAAATAAATGTAAGGTATCTCCTATTGAGGTGAAAAACTTGTCTTCCAATAGTATTGAGTCAGTCAACCAGTCCATCACTACCCTGACAGTCAGACCGGAAAACATCGAAGTAGGCCTAAAGAAAATTCTTAAAAACCAGTCTGGTCATACAAAAGGGAATTATACATAATATGGGGTCTCTGGTACATTACTGCAGTCTGGAAGTGTGAACCTGAACAATACACTAATAATAAATGGGCGGACTGGTGAAAGGAATATGGAAAAGAGAAATGGGACTAGGACACAGCTAAAATCCCCAATAACTAGGCACGATGCGACATCGGTCAGGGGAGAAGCGACAAAAGAAAAATCTATAGGAAGAACAAGAAATTACTTGGGTGATAGTCAGGCATGTGACACAATACCAAGAGTATGGGTAATACACAAAAGTCAATATAGTTCACAAATTTTAACTCTACCGCTGCCCGCTACACCATATACGGTAATCTCAGCTAATGTTCCAGTTCCTTCTTCAGGGAAAAAAATGAAACTTTGTTTCCTTTATGGTACAAAGCCATACTCTACTTAGGAAGCAGAACAAAACTGACTAATGTAATATAGAAATTAGGTCACCATGTACAAGAGTCACAGATCTATAATTTATCCTTATGTCCAATCAGGATACATAAATCTATGGCTGCCTGTTCCTTAAAGGAAGGGGGCAGTAACGTGACTTAACTGCAGGTGACACACTTTGATCCTGTATATCTCTTTTATTTTTCTTAAAATACCATTATAGCCAAATTTGACATACACTGGTGAAGTGTTGTCTGTCTTATTCACAGATATGAAAATATCATATCTGTGGAATTTAGTATCAGAGCAAATCTACCCAACTGTTGTGAAGCGATATGCATCGTCATGTATATCCCTTCACAACACAGGTAAACTTGTAATAGTATCAAAAGCAGCAACATAAAACAAAAACATGCATAAAATAAAAAACTCACAAAACGCACATGTCAAGCCATCAGATATACTTGCTGTATATCAAGCACAAAAGCATAGACAAAACAATAGCATATATAAATGAGCGGTGACGCACAACACAATGTCATGTACTTTATGCACTGTGAACCTGCAGCCCAAACCCAATATTGGGGCCTGCTTAATTTGTCAGGTTTAAAATCCTCACCCTCCTTTTGACAGCAGATCACCAGTTAGTGGAGATTTGGCTATCAAATACAACCTACTGTGTCGCTTCTGACACACAGGACCAGCAGGAACAATTCATAAACGGATTAAATGCAAAAGTATGTAAAATGCACAAACATTTGTTTTCAAAGAAGTCATAATAAAAAAAACACATCTGTTTTCAACATACTGCTGGCACTGCACATAACACACAAAATATCAACTGTAACCAACCATCTTTTGAAAACATGCTAAACCACCTTAATTTTAACTTTCCAAAAATAAAACTCTTTCACAGACACTCTGCGTGTCTCGTGCGCCAACCACCTTTGAGGCCCTGCTTTTCCAAGCAATCATTTCTCCATCTGTTTACACTTACTCCTAACTCCCACCTCACTGACCTTAAAGTCAAAATCTGCCTTGTGCGCTCCACGCTCCTCAGCCCTCTCCCTCTTCCTCTCTCTGAGGCTGACAAAGACAAAAAGCCTTCCCAACTCTTTCTAACCTGCAATAATCAACCCTATTTAAAAACACATGTTATATATATTACTCCTTTTAGGGGCCACAATCCACTCATATTCCCAGACTGAAAAACATCTACTGTGAATAATTCGCAGAACTCAACAACACAACATACCAGCTTTTAAAGCAAATGCTTGTTACCACACTATGCAATGGTACTCATTTCATCAAACTTAAAATGGATGAATGTCTCAAAGAAACTCAAATCTCTGCACCGAACACATTGGCTCACTGAGCCATTTAAAAGTAAACCCAAATGGGAACAACCTGCAAATTTGTATTATACCTAAATGTATGCATTTACTGAAGCCTAAGGCACTTTAAAGCTATTGTAAATGGCAAGAATGGTTTTTGAAAAGTCTATTTTACCCAAATTCGACTTTGATATTTGGGACACTTAAAAATAAATATCCTATGATTGTGTTACATATTAATCATCCTCAGAATGTTCTTTACAGATTGCAGATATTGGATATTAGACATATCTCATGTAAATCCTGGGAAAAATGAGTTTTTTTATGCCTGCGCTAAGTAAAATTCCATATGCTAATGTCCTGATTATGCAGTGCAACACAACTTAAATTCAATTATAATGCTAGGAGGTCACAGTATGAGCATTAAGCTTCATGAATAGTAAAAATCTAATTTTGTAGCACTTATTTTTAATAACTATTTGTCATAATTAATTATTATTTTTAATAAACCCAATCATTTTTGATAATTCCACATATAAAAGCAAGCTGCATCACTTGCCTATCATTTTAAGACGCATTCATTTATAAGCCTAAGCACAGAAGCCTAACTTGAAGCATGACAAAATTTGGCGCCACATTTATTATTTCTAAAAAGGACAATTTTTAATTAGCAACAGACCCAAGAATATGCTTACAAAAATGCTTAAAGAGAGGAAACCCTTAATTGAAATGCCTTCCTGTAATACAAAATAATGCACCTTAGTTTTGGAACCTTTTGAAAACAACATTCTGAAATGGAAAGATTCACCCGTGTTTAACTGAGGGCAAAGTCCTGGCTGAGTAAATACTCCTGTTTGTTTAGCTGGTCTCTCAGGATTGTAACATGAGCATGGTGGCTGTCTTTCTCAAACTAAGACATAGAAATGCGTGTACAATAATATGCATTTGAGTTCAGAAAAAAATTGTACTTCAACTGAAGTGTTTGCCTGTTAATATCTAATACAATATCTGTAAGTAAAAAATACTATAAGCATGTTTTCCTACAAAACACACCATTTTCGTTTTTTGAGGTTTCTTTATTCCTAGTGAATGTGAATTTCAAATTTTTTTTAAGCATTTAGACATTTTGCTTAATAGACTGAAAACATCAAAAAGAAACACAAACACACATTTGAGCTCATTTCAGACATAAACAGAAAGGGGTCAAACACTCAGGACACACAATACGGTGCGCTTTAGCCATGCATTTCGTGAATAGCGCCATCGCTATTCACTTACAGAAGTTTGCACTAATGGGAAAACCACATAGACATTTAAACACACATTTAATCCATAAATCAATACTCAGGACAGAAACAAAGGACAGCCCACAGTCTGTACTTGAATCAAACCATTTGCAAATACTAGTTGTAAGTCATATTTACAAGAACCGCTTCTAAATAGTGTTCCAAAACGACTGTAAAAACAGACTGCTGCATATCCAAGAAGCCAAAACGCACTCAATTCACTAGCTTTGGCTGGCAGAACACCAAAAAAAATTGCTCTGCATATCTTCATTCATAAAACTGCGCAGAACAAAGGATCCTTCTTTTGATTATGTCATATTTTAATTCCCTGGGGATACAAAATCACCAAGGAAGAAATATGTTTTTAAATCTAAACCTATTTAGATATTCCCACTAGGGGAGCCGGCTAATTTACTTCACATCATACTATGGTACCTTCCAAAAAAGCAACACATTCTTCAATGTGAGCTTGAAAACAGGCATGCCAAAAATACTGCTGAATATGCAAGTATTATAATCAAAGTAGTGCTTAATGTACTTTTCGTACGTGCACCGTTCAACTAAACCAAATAGAGAAAAATCTCCTCATTACCTGCCTACACAAATTGCAATTTGCATATACAAAACTATACAAATCCAAAGTTGGCCAACACAAATTCCAAAGTACCAAAGCTACAGTAAGGGTTACTAAACTACCTTACTTTTACCAATCAAAAGGTTATTGAAATTCTAACTGTCAAGTTCTAATTGACCTAACGGTCTTTATTATATTTTCTTTTAGAATACTCACGCCAAAAAGGTTCTCAGTCAGGAGTGACATCATGTGGAGGATCAAAATCAGGGAGATCAGAAATATACTGGGCTGCAGAGACAAAGAATCTCCAGAATCCCTGTGCACAGAGTACCTTCTTAGTAGAATCCTGTCCAGTCCTCCTCAGTAGATTTCAGTCTTCTGACAAGATCACTCCCACAGATAGTCACTTCTCTGATGAAGCTCCACGTGGGCGCCCTTTGAAGAAACTGAAATCTTCATTCTCAGGGTTCTTACTAATACAAAGAAGAATCTGACATAGAAGTTGGAATATAAAAAGAACATCTTTATTATGTGAGACTACGTCACACAGAAGCATTAGCAACTGAATGAGGCAGTCTCAGGAGTACAGAAAACAGAGGCCTTATATATGCTTAGGGTTACAAAACTCAGCATAAAAGTAAGGGGCAGTCCTAGCTTTTGCAAGCATGCAAAATGCCTAACATGGACATGCAAGATCTGCCAAATATTAGCCAATAGGAAAACATTTTCAAACAAAGAATCACATGGCAGAAACCTCAGATTGCAATAACCCAACCCAAAGTAAATTATTAAGAATGTCCCAAATCCAATCTCCACAAGCCGGACAAACCCTTAATTGAAAAAGTGTAAGTGTCAATAAAAGAAACAATGAAGATGTTGAACCAGATAGAAAAGAAACTAAAAGTTAACGATATCCTGACCATTGATTGGCAATTTCAGACAACGATCAGTTAAAGAGATTAGTTTTGCAAGGTCAGTTTCAGGTGAAGAAGTCAGTTTCTCTGCAGTTCTTTCAGAGTCGAAAGAAACCTAGTTAATGTGTACATGAACTCAGAAAGCCAGGCCACTCTATTCGTAGGCTGCATTTTCAGGCCTACGTGAAGGCAACACAAAATGATGGCACAAAATAAAATAGAATCAGGCTCGTGAATTACAGAACCTCACAATGTCACTTGGATTCACCCTGGATACCAACTTTACCCTCAAGACACAAATTGGCATTGGCAAAAATAAAAGACAGCCGGGTACCAGCTCTCTGTCCTAAAGAAAGTCAAACAACTTCTTCCAGAAAGTGACTATCATCCACAAGCAAGCGTCCTATCCTCTTACTCATTGACTTTATACTTGTCTTTGACCATGACCAGCTTTCTGCTGTCTTTTGGCTTGTTTGGCGCTATTGAAATTCCATATACATTCATATTTAATACTGATACACATGAATTATATAAATATCTCGTCACTAGACGCTGTACTGGCTAATCCTTAAAGTGTTGCATTTTTCTGTGATGGAACACATCAGTCACAAATCAGAGCACACTATTCAAGATACTTGAAGTCCTGACAAATGTATAATTCTTTACCAACAAGGTGATGGAAGGATTTCCAGAAATAATAGCAGTGACTTGTGATTGCTCTGGACCACATTCAAGACCATCTTTTTTAACCTACTTTTAAGTTATTTTTATTGTATCTCTAGTCTGTGTATAACATCTATTTTCGCCAATTTTCTTTATCATATTTTTTAAATTGTTTATGGATTTTTAAATCTTTGTAGCTCTATTTACTAAATTGGCATTTACAAATTTTTATTCCGTAACCTAGTTGAGTTGCTGCATCGCCATGCTTCATCATCAAAATACAACCTAAGAGTAAGCCATCATCCATACTGAAAAACAAGATAGCAGACTTTAAGAAAATCTGTGGTTGCCTCTGCAGTGTCCTGGTGACCAGGTTGTTGTGAAAGCTTCAAATTAGCAGCAGGTGTTTTTGGATTACCTTCCACCACAACATCCACGTATATTTCTAACTGAATAATGTAAAGCAGAATGGTTTTCCTTTTGCCCACTGGTGTTGGTCTACTATCTCATACCTGTTGTCTGTTCCTTTAGCTTTATATTTTCAAGATAACATTTCAATTGTCATCAACCAGCAGGTTTTGCCCTTATGGAATAGACAGAAGGCTATCCAACACTATCATGGTCTACCAGAGCAAAACCTGATTTCAAAAGGCTATCATTTCTAGACAGATGCTACGCATGAGGAAATATTAAACCTGTATTTTGTTATCATCCATCACGTTTATATTTATTCGTAGTTTTCCAAGTGTATTTCACATTTAAAAATAAAACCATATAAGAGCTAGCAGCAGCAGGGTTCCTCCAACTGAAAATAACATAATAACAAATTCAATTGGTGGGAAAACGGGAAAGGAACAAAACCAAGGGCAAGGGAAAAATCCAAGCTGACATGAAGTCTGCATGGACTCAACAGTATCCTGAAGGCAAGAAGATCTGATTGTTTCTGGAGTTTCACCATGCGTGGGAGTTCAGATTGCTGTGTCAATAAAGGATTAGTTTAGTGCCAGTAATGTTGTAGATTTTGGGTTCTCAGGAAAAGTAAAAAGTTCAGAAGTCTCGGTCTTCTGCAGATGGTCTAAATTGGAAACCAATGTAGTTTCTTTAGAACCAGTGAGATGTGGCCACATTTTCTCTTCGTTGTTATTAGTTGATCTATAACATAAAATCCATCCTTGATCAGGTAGTGATGTCTGAGGAACCTCACAAAGTGGCACTGCTAAAGTCCAGATGTGAAATGACCTCTGCACGAGCCTCCATTTTAATTTATTTCAATCAGTGAAAGCAATCAAATCTCACTTAAATCAATAATATCTTATTTTTATGAAGATGCTGTTAAAAATTACCATATTTTGTGTGGTGTTCTCTCAGATTCTTTACCTTGTTTTGCTGAGCCTGTTCTTGTTGGCACTGAGACTCTACACACTTTTCTACTCCTACCTAGCAATAAAGTGCTTGGTAAAATTGGTAGATACCCAATTGGCACATTTAATTTACCCATATAGCCCCAGGATATGGTACTGCATGTTCCCAGGGTCCATAAAGTAAATGCCACCAGGGGGCAGCATCACTCATGGTGCCACCCACTAAAGTAGCACTGTAAAACCTGTCTACAGGCCTGCCAATACAGTTTGAGTGGGCAGTTCTAAACTGTAATTTTGACCTGACAAAAAAAAACATTTGCCAGGACTAAATCTTCCTTTCTAATGCTTGTAAGTCACCCCTAAGATGGACTCTAAATGCCTATTGGGCAGGGTGCAAGCCATGTGAAAATAAGGCATGTATATATAATGTTTTACATGCCCTGACAGTGAAAAACCTCCAAAATAGTTTTCGCAGTGGCAAGGCTGCCTCTCCCATAGGAAACCCTGAGTTATGTTATAACAATGTGCATGCTTAATTTCAGTTTGGGAGAACCTAGACAAATGGTTCAAGGACTCATTTTAATAGCAATTTAAAATCCAACCTAATGTTCAGGTCGGAGTGTATATTACCATTTTGAAAATTACACTTTTGAAAGTTGCAGTTTTTCTGCTCAAGCAAAAGGAGCCTTTCTGCTAGTATTCAGTACTATCTGAATGTTGATGGCTCACTTTTGGTGAGATATGGATTCCTCCTAAAGAGAGAACAAAGGGCCTGGGTTTGGAGAGGTGTTTTTTGTTGTTGAGCAGGATGGCCCGGGGCCTGTGCCCAGTCTCTTCTTAAGCTTCAAATGATGCCTACCAGGACACTTACAGATGTAGCTCATACCTTAGCTTGCATTCCCTTTGTCTTGCTGTTCAGCTTAGCTCAAAACCCAGTGGGAGGGGCATGCTGCTTCCGAACAAGTTTGGAGTGACCACAAGTGAGGGTTTGCCATAATCGTAGCCGCACATCTGAATTGGCACAAAGAGCTCTGACCAGGGGATGAACGGTTCTGTCTTTGGATTTAGGTAGACAGGGCCACTGTGGGATAGCTCACAGTAAAAACACAGGAAGTGCTGCAAAAGTGGGTAGGTCCACCTCTGGGAACTTTTACCCCATTGATCAGATAGTGGCAAGGAGTTTCCCCACCCACAGCTGACAATGAGCATAAATGTGGCAACCCCAGTACTCTCTTTAGAACACTCCTGGGCCTGTGAAGAATCAGAAGAATAACTTTTAGGCTGTCTGAGGTACTTGAAAGAAGACTGGATCTGCGTGTCTGGCACCCAGGAACCCAGAAGTGACTTCCAAGAGTCAGTTGAGTGATCTCCTATGTGAGCGTCTGCGACATAGCAAACTTCCAGAGACCTCTCTCCATGCAGCTACTCAGCTGACCAGTTCTAACTGGACCTGTTGCTGGCCTCCGCTGGATTGTGTCTCAACCCTCAAGTGGTGCCCAGGGCCTGGACCCTTGGCTGGTGCTAAGGTGTGCTCATATTGTCCCCCAACTGCAGTAAGTGAGACTTAAAAATGTTTTGCCAACATTCTGTCTGTAGCACAGTCGAAGACCGGGACCATCTTCAAAGCTGCAGTCATCAACATTGAATCGCTGGTTGGTTTGGCCCGAGAAGGAGATTTGGCCTCCAGAAAAGTCGAGACACTTATCGATGTAGAGACCTTTCTGGGCACAATCTTCAGATGTGGTTGGCTCTGAGCTATCCCACCTTCCTTGATGATTGCACCAGGACCCGACTCTTTAGCAACTCGATGTCATTGAGCCTCGCGTCAGATGCAGCTTGTCCTGCTAACAAATTGTCAATCATCATTTGTTCTCCATAAATTATTCTAAGTCAGAAGGAAACATTTCCACAGGGACCAAACATGTCCTAGTATCTGACCTGTGCTCAATCACGACGATCACTTTTACCTTTGACCGGTCTAGTGTGACCAGATAACTGCAGTCGGCACTTTGTGCTTTTTGGCACCTTTTTTAATTTCAAATTTAAAAATTCATATCTATGGTTCTATTCATTGGATTTTTGTTGTTTTGGTTTCATTCAATTGATTAACATGTACTCCATTTTCTAAAGTAGTTTGGGATTTTTATGTATTGTGTTTTAACTTTATGACGGTGCCAGTGCTGCATAAATACTTTATGCATTGCCTCTAAATTGAGCCTGACTGCTTTGTGCCAAAGGGCCATTGTCTTAAGCACAGGATTGTATACTGACATTAGTGGTTCATTCTGGAAAGGATTGTGCGCATTATTTGAGATGGGTTCACACCTACTCAACCAATACTCAGATTTCTTACAGGACCGAAACATTCTCAGTTAGACCTGGTGAAACCTTTCCACCCTTCACCAAAGTCATACTTTGGATTATTCTACTGTGAAAATAATTGATAAATGCTACGTACAGATACCCTTTTCAAGGTCTCGCTTATATTGATATGAACATTTTTGAATCTCTTCATTCTATATCTATATATACATGTTTAACATTAACCTTCTACCCTAAAGTGTTAAAGAAAATGTCGCCACAAAAATCTGTAGTACTTTCCAAACAAATTGACCATAAATGCTGTGAATTCTGAGATTGGCTGATCAGTAAAATTGAAAGGAAAAACAGTTGCAAATTAGTAACAAAATTCAACAATTGACTGGCACAGAAAACATAAGAAGTAAACACACATCTGTACACAATCTAGTTTGAACTATCTGCAGGCTTTTGCAAAACAAGAGAAAGGCTAATGATCTCAAGTATCCAAGCAGTTCCTGATGTATATCAGTGCAGTCATAAAGGGGTGCAATAAACAAGCTGTCTCCTTTAACTACAAAGTCAATATTATTGGAGAAGCAATCAGACTGCCTGCCATACCTCCCTGGTTTCTTTATGGAGAGTCAGAAGACTTTCACAATATCAAGGCCATCCACAGACTAATGCCCAACTCTAAGTTTTAGTTTCTTGAGAAACAGATGATGTTCAATGATATGAATATCACCATCCTATCATCTGATGTTTTGCATAAGTTGTTGTGTGCTGGTGTGGCTGAGGGCACTATTTATATGCTTTCAGACAGGTAATCTCTTTGCGGTGAAGACAGAGTTCCCTCCCCTACAATTAAGTATTCTGCCCGCCCAATCTTTATGGAGACAGACCTTCAGTTTGGCCACGGCAGGGACTACTCTGTCTCCACCATCACCAAACTTTTATAATGGCCTTGGGGAGTAAATGACTATATGTCCTCCCATCTGAAAGGGCAGGCAGACATGTAGCCAGAGAAAGGGCTACATGTCTGCCCACCCAGTTTAAATGGGTGGACATGTAGTCATTTTGTTACTGCTCCTGACAGCCAAGTGAAACCAGGCAGCAAGGGACAATCAAAATATAATAATGTTCCCCACACCGTGGAAAAAGAATCTCCTGGTGATGGGGGCATTATGTTTTATCTTTACAAATGGAAACCCGTTTCGGGATTTTTTTTGTAAATAAAAACCAAATACTAAATTACAGGGCTGCATTTTACTGACATAGTCCTGTAGCACAGAGTACAATGCATTGACAGGAACAGCTGTGATGGCAGTTCCTGCCAATGCTTTTATAAATGACTGCCTGATTGGCGGTCATATATAAATTAACTGGGTGGTCCCTCCACGATGGGGACTCCTTATTGGAACAGCGGGCTGATTGCCTACATTAAACTAACCGCCTAAGTCAACATTAACCTATTCCAATCTGAAACACTCAAGTTTCTCCATGATTTGGGGGCATGGCAAAGAGCTAAACTTTTCAAAAGATTAAAGAGATCTTTACGCAACTAGTGCCATGGTATGCCTGCATGTAGGCCTCTATTCTCGTATTATCTATTGCTCGATGTACACAAGAGAAAGACTATTTTGTGCAATTCAAACTCAAATTCTTCTGTTATGTCTATAATGCCATATAAAGGGACTAGCATATGTAGATCAGAAGGTGGGCCTGTTATGTGTAATAATGGTTTATTTTGTGTGGTTGGGTCAATACTGGAGGAGGTGAGTGTGCAGGAGGTTTAACAGTTATGGTCATGGTCATCCTGTAGTGCCCTGCCTTTATATGCAGAGCATTGAATTTGCGTAAATATTGCAATTTTAATGTTGGCAAGGCCTTCTCAACCTGTATTGTATTGTATATATTATTTGCAAAGTCCAGCTATCACTCCACGGGAGCATCATGGTGCTGGGCAGAGAGTAAGATAATGCTCAAAATTGCTGAGGTCTAGTGTGGGGAATCAAATGAGTGAGACGCACAGGGAATCAGGGGCTGCAAAAGTCCACGTTTTTCAGTAATCTCCTAAAGCAAGGTTCTGAATGGTGGATCTGAGATGACAGTGGAGCAAAGACAGCCACAGATTTTCCACCTGAAAAGGGGAGGGTTTAGTAGATTAGCTGATGAGGTTCAAAGCAGGCGGGCAGTAACATAAGGCGTGAACCTGTCCATTAAATATTTAAGTCCTAATGCTCTGATAGCTCTACAAGTGATTACTAAGATCTAAAATAACACTCTTTTGTGAATGGGCAACCAATGAAGAGACTTAATGGCTGCTGAAGCAGAAGAAGTGTGAGCTAGTATTAGCATCAGGCGTGCCACAGCATGTTGCACTGTCTGACGTTTTGTCAGTATTGTCTTATTGGTCCCTGCATATGGGCTAATGCAGTAGTCCAATCTAGAAGTGATAGGGGTAATGGCCACTGTCTTTCTTGCAGTGCACGGGATCAGGTCGAAGAACATTTTTAGGATTTTATCAACTGGAAGCACTTCCCAGCCACCGCAAAGTCTTGTGGACGAAGGTATAATACAGAGTCAAATTTTACTCCTAAATTCCTAACCACATCTACAGTGTCAGGTGGGGGAGAGTGTATTTAGGCCACCATAAGCTAGGAGTAAATGGGTTGGACTTTCCTAGCAGCATGATCTCAGTATTTTAGTATTACATTTAAGATGATCGGTTTGCCTGGACAAGACCCAAGATCGAACCAATTACGATTCAGTGCAGATTTAAATTAAACATACAGTTAATCTACATTTATTCCTAAAATAATTTCCCCAGCATAAAAGAATCAGTTATAATGTATTCCCCTGGTATCAATGATTAAGGAAATTGATATTTAAACACTTTAGATCAGCAGCATGGAATTTCTCTAATTCCGCTATGCGTCTGCGGCAACGGGCATATTAAATAGCTTGTGCCTGTCAACCATTAGAACGCCATGTGATGTGTTTTTGTTCCACAGCATCAGCAGATAAAAAACATTAAGGGATATTAACACATTTTGGAAGGGTTTCAATGTTTAGTGGCTAAATATAGAGATCAGACGTCATAATCAGCCTTTTACATTTTCCAAAATGTCACAAGTGCAACACTAACTCATCATGGAAGAAACTTTTTTTTGACAACTCAACAGATGGTAAAATATCTGGCAAATGCCATAAACCATAATTATGCAGAATTTACCACAGTTACACAATCACACAATTTCAATGGTGCTGGGAATAGTTACATTTGTCACGGGGCCTTTGATACTAAATCGCAGGTGAATCACCTTAATGCAAATCTAGCTTACCCCTCACTATAGAAACCACACTCGAAATGCAGCATCAGTAAAATGCAGCAAACACCATACAGGTAGACAAAGGCGCAACTAGAGCCAAATTTCTGGGGGGGGGGGGGCTAAGAAAAAATTTCGGGGGGGGCTGAATCTTTAAGCAACATGCAGAGTGGAGCTGCAGGGGCTCTTAGAAGGGGTGAAACAACAGCAAGGCCTCATTAACATGCAAATGATCTTTTAAAGACCTGTGAAGTGCTTGGGTGCGGCTGTGTGTGTGCCCGGGAAGCTGTATCATCCTGGGTTGCCACACACGAAGCCCTTTGAGTCCAATGGGTGTTGCGCACCTGCAGGTAGATAATGTCCTCTTACAGATGCACATTCAGTACCCCCAGTTCCAATCAAAGTGACCGATGGTAGGTTACTATTAGGCATTTTCCGAGAACATTGATTGCATGAACTTGTCAAAATGAACTTCTCAAAATTTTGGAGAAGGTTTACACACACACAAATGAACCTTCTATGCTGTTCCTACGTCTCCAAACAAATCAGCAACAGTACAGAGAATCAGAGGTTCGTGTACAGATGATCAAATGTTTCCGTGCAAAGGATAGGCAAGACAATTCAAAGATCAAATGGGTTTACATGATTGGCCTATTGGAGTAAGTAAAGTAGAACTTTCTATTGCCCTCTTAACTCTAACATGTCTTGAGAATTTACCTTAAAATTGGAACAAAACTGGACTGGACTGGACTGGACTAGTTACTGGACAATTATTACAACTAGAAAGGAGTGTGTCCTTGTTGCACTTTTACAAATAAGCATTTGGACATTTTGGACAGAAAGTAAGAGAAAATAATAGAGTACTTCTGTAATACTACATCCCATAATCATAAACGATTTTGGGAATCAGCCCAAAATGATCTGAGACTTCTTATCATAAAATGTAAAAAAGATTTTTGATATATTATACTGTTGATTAAATGTATTCAGACTTATCTGCAATATGTTGCAATATTTGAAATGTATTTAATATCAATTTGGAGTAACAGCTGTTTGATCTTTGGCTCCACTGCCCCCCCCCTTCTGATCTCTGCCCATACAAGTCATGAAGAAAGCAACTGGAAGAGAAAGAAAACCAGGCTCTGTGACACTTTATTTCTGTCACTTCTGCTTATTGCCCATCCCCTAGGCCCCAAACAGCGAACAGAAGTCTACTCAAGTGGTAGAGTTCTTTTTAATGTCATGGGGGGTGGGGTTAAATGGTGCATGATGTCACTTCCACTACCCCATATGTTTTGGTATCTTGGTGCCCATGTCAAAGCTTGAGTCTCTTGATATGGAACAGCAAGGGCTGGATTTACCAGTAATCAAAATAAGCATGTGATTTCGGCGTCAAGGGAAGGGGCAATATGGTGCAAAACTGCAAACGGTGCATCTGAACCTATAAATAAATTGGAAGCATACAATAGTTAATATTATTTTCCATCTTACTGTAAGTTTTGTTTCATTTCGAAAAATACAATTGAATGCTATGGTTTATTATTGTTTATATTTTGAATTAGATATATATGGGGACACCAACATCTTTTAAGTGCTTAGGTCCTCTAAAGGTCTCAATCCATCCTTGAGAATAGCTACTTGCAGAGTGATTAACAGTAGGTAGAGAATGTCAACATGGCAATAGCATCTCATAAAGGAGCTCAGTTACCCATAACAAGTCACGTTTTGTGGTCAGTGGCAGCCAACACAGATAAAGAGTGGTGGGGAGGGTGGAGGGGCCGCAGATGTTGGGGTGTACGGCAGGTGGAGCATGCGGGAGAAGTGCATGGCAGGGAGGGTTAATAATAAAAATTAAAAAGACTTACCTGGTGCTGCCAGCTGCTTAGGTCTCCTCTGCATTCAGTTCCTGGTTCCGACACTGTTCGATATATATGGCCCCGCTGGCAAAGATCGCAGAGCAATTCAGCTTTGAGATCATCTCATACGCTGACGACACCCAGCTTATGTTTACCATGGGCCAAGACCTAGAATCAGAGAAAGAGCGCTTCTCTGCCGGAATGATAGCAATCTCTAACTGGATGACTGAGAATTGTCTCCAGCTTAATCCAGAAAAAATGGAGATAATGCTACTTGGTAAAGCACCGGCCATCTGGGCCGATGACTGGTGACCCCATAAATTGGGTGTCATCCCCATGCCTAAACAAAAGGTAAAAAAACCTAGGAATAAAACTTGATCAAGCCCTAACAATGAAAGACCATATTGCTGCCAGCACAAGCTCCTGCTATTACAATATGCATCTCCTGCGCAGAATATTCCCCCTCCTCCCCACAAACACCTGTAGAACCCTGGTCCAGGCTATGGTGATCAGCAGAATGGACTATGGGAATGCTCTACTGTCCGAAGTGGGTGATACCCTGCTGACGAAGCTGCAGGTAGTCACGGACACCATAGCTAGACTTTTCTTAACCACCCTTTTGGCACCCCTTCTACGCCCTTGCTTAGGGAACTGCACTGGCTCCAAGTCAAGAATCGTTCCCATTTCAAAATCTGTTGCCTCGCGTATAATGCCCTGAGAGGCAATGGTCCATTCTATCTTCCAAATATCTTACCACCTACGTCCCTAGCCGAAGTCTTCGATCAAGTACCCAATACCTCCGGGGTGTACCCCAAATCCGTCACACCCGTACCGGGGGTAAGGCTTTTCATATTGTTCCCCACTGTACTGGAACAACCTACCCATAGCACTGCAAGAGATCCCCACATAATAGCAAATTCCTAAAACAACTAAAAGCTCATCTTCATTAAACTTACCTGGTCTGCTCCTTCGATCATTGATCTGCAACAGCGCCGAGATGCCCCAGGGTGATACGTGCGCTATAGCAAATAAAGCTAACATAACATAACATTGCAGTCCCTTGGGACAGCATTACAGACTCCCCATTCAATGCTGCGCTGCTACCAAGCATGAGAGCAGCATGGACATTAATCTTAGCGGGCTTGAATAATGCTCGCTCAGGCACATGTAATCTGTGCCATTTCTCCAACCCACTTGAGCAATACAGCTGGGTTTGAGAAACCTAAATGGGCATGTCAGTTTGGCCGGCCTAACACCGCCAGCCGAACTGAGAGGCTCACTTGAAAGTTCACCAACCACTCCCTCTGCCCCTTCCCATGGCCCAGCCATGCCCCTCCCTGCACACAGAAAAAGAATCAATATTAACCCCTTGCATGCTGATGACGGCCCCCATCCGTCATGCACTACGGCGCTCGAGTGCTGATGACGGCTGGGGGCCGTCATAAAAACGCCCACTTGTGATTTTGCCGCACAGGCGCAGAATCGCGGCTGCATGCAAGGGGTTAAAATATTGTTTTATTTTTCTGCTGCTGGCTCTTAGCCAGTGGGGCAATGCTCCTCCGCCATTGCAGAGGAGCTGCCACTGGCTGTGGTTTGAAAAAATAACAGACTCTGAAATAAGTATTTCTTTTGAGGGACGAAACCTCAATTTAGTTCTCCTTTGCACAAGATTATATCTATTGAAAACCCATTTGAACGAGGTGTTATGTGCGATCCAATATTCAATATTATGAGACACATAAGGTCTCCTTTGACACGTATTCTGAATGCCTCAACTGTAATCATATGTTTTTCTAAATTGCAGCCTTTGATTTTGAGAATTATCTACAATGAGAAAACATGTTGTGATCAACCTTATCCTCGCTTACTCCTTTCTGCTTCCATGTTGCTAAGGAAACAGGTGACTGTCAATGGACAATAATCACAGAGAGGCAGGTTATTAGAGCTGTCAGTCTCTCTTGATGGGGATGCTCAGCCTCAGCAGCTGCTTCAATCAATACGAAGAAGGTTTCATTTAAAGAGGAGCTGTGCTCTCTACCACTGTTGGTGTCAGAGCACAACCTGAAATGGTAATGCGCTTGGAAACATAGCAAATGAAACATAATTCCAGAAATCTACATGTCTTAGACTTGTGATTAGGATGTTGCACAGATTTGCAAAATGGTGGGCAATTATAAACAATCTCACAATAAAGTCTGTGGAAAATGCAAAGTTTCTGGTATATTCTTTGAGCCAATGCCAGCATATTGTCTACAGGAGAACAATTTTGAAGTTTAGGTTTTGAGAAACACGTCCATTAGCACATTTCTCCTTATTTTGATCTAAACATGAAAAACATTGTTTATGTTAGCTGGCTTCATTCTTCAGGAAAAAAGTACCTGGCCAACAGAGAGGTCTGACTCCTATTGTCTGGAAGAGCACACCGACGTTAAATTATGGATTGAGGAATGCAAATCGCTAGCAATGTTCTCACTTCAGTCTTGTTTGCGAATCTGTACGATCCACAAATGACACAAATCTGACCATGCAAGCTCATGGAGTCGAGATCACCAAAATTGCTCTCTACTAGTTTAAACCATTAAGTAAAATTAAGTCCCATCTACCACTAGGACTAACTTTTCTCACTGTCTAAGAAGTCTTGCACCATACGCACCAGTCCTTTACCTTGATTCCAACATCATTTCATTAAATGCCCCTTTCAACTGCAAATTTTGTACAGCGCTCTAAAGGAATGGAGATTCAGTTGAATTTGGCATATATCTTGGGCTGGGACACCTGTATCATGATCAAATTTACTTTAATTATCTACACTATGTTTTGTCTCTTCCGGTGTATAAGTTACTGTGTGTGACTTTTAAAGTAGTATCTGAACTCTCTGATGGTGCAGGCCTTTAACACCAACTCAGATGCAAGAAGAGTTTCTCATTTTATATGAAACAACCTAGACAACAGGAAGATATGGGAATCCACAAAATATTTCCTCCCAAGCACTCATAAATATCAAATCAGATTATATCCAACAAAGCGTTTCAATAAGTCCCATTCAATTTGGCACAGTCTCCTGAATACAATGTTCACATTTAAATCCAATATCCTGGAGTTAGTAATCCAAATGTTTAATTCTTCATGTCCTTTTCTTCACACAGGTACAATACATTTCTTCTTCAAAAGTACCAGCCAACACGTGTTTCGTCGTGATATATATACACACAATGACTTCCTCAGGGCTGCAACCCAAAATGGAAAATAATAATTGTTGAAAAAACCCTCCATGTTTAACCATTAAATAAACTAAATCTAAGTTAAATAACCACAAGTTATAAGCTCCAGTGAAAAGAGAGAAATGAAAGAAGATGGAACCCAAAGTCCACTCTCGAAAACACCCTTATCCATGAGGAAATATATATTTTGGGAATTCTGTTTTACCTAGGTAAAACTTGGTGGGTGTTGGGTAACCATACCCTCTTCCCTGGGAGCACCCTGATTATTGTACATTGTAAACTCTTACCCCAGGATTTGCAGAGCGCCCGTTTGTCTGTTGGTTACCTCTTTTTTCAGAAGATATGGGAATCCTTTGAATTCTCACATTCTTAATTGAGAATGAAATGAATACCATGAGCAATTGAGCTATTAATTGAGGAGGGTGTGAACCCTTCTCAAGCAACAACAATAATCTCTTTCAGGGGTATCCAAAAAGCCCCTGAATCAACCTGTGCTCAAACCTCTGGCAGCTTGGCCCACCTTGGCTTGGCTTACCTTAGTGGCAATATGTAAAATATTTATGCAGCACTAAAGCAGTAAAAAAGAGATAATACAACACAAGAAAGAACTAGAAAGATCCTATACCAATTTAGATAAATAGAGCAAACATTATTTGACACCAACATAAAAAGAAATTCAATCAATGGAACCAAAGAGATGCAATTCTAAAGATTCAGGCAAAAATAGTGCCTGGCAAAAATATCGCCTAGAAGCATAAGATGCCAACTGTGGTCAAGTGCTTGCGCTGGACTGGGACAAAGGAAGGAGTGTGAACCAGATATAGGTTTTCCGTCCTAATGAGACCTCTAAACAACTAAAAGGGTTGGAATGTCGTTGACAAAACATCAACAAACAAATCAAACAAACCTGAGTTGAAAACAGGTACAGGCACATGAGGCCTATGAACTTTAATATGCTAAGTGTTTGTTGCTGAAACACACAAAACACTTTTTTACTGTCTGCATCATGCATATTGAAGTGATGTTTCTGTTCACTTGGGACACATCGCACAAGAATATATATACTTTTTAGAATTTATAAATGAACTTTTTGTGTGAAAGGAGTGATGAATGATTTATTCATTACATTAATTTTATATAGTAATTCTTGCTGATAAATCATAATTTGAAAAAAGAATGACACCAATGAGAACCATTGTTTTGCATAGAAACAGTAGGAGGACAAGGCATAGTCTAATTCAAACGTAACACAGCGATTGGGTAACCAGTTGTCCTTTTATCCTGATGAAGACCTGCATACAGAGGTAGAAATTACCATTATCATGGAAGACGGGTTGAAACTTTGACACTTTCCTTCTTTGGCCTGCATTACTACCTTTTGACCCTGGTTCAATGCTCAGAGGTCATCCAAGGAATGAGCAAGTGGATTGATATTGTACACAGGCCTAACATTCGTTCGGTCCACTAATCACCTAATCCAACCAGTGCTGTATATATAAAATAGGGTATCTTTGCTTCTCATCATTTCTGATTGTTCTCTTCTCTTTTCACATTCACATTGCACTTGAGTACTTTCTTTTCACTTTTCTTCTAAAAACCGCCTATTGTCATAATGATTGATTAAATATTGTTTTTCATGAAGACTATATAGAGAAAGATTGTTTCACATAAACATTGTTGTCTTTGGTTCTCCTCTCGGTGACCATAATCTATCTATGTATGGAACTCTTTATATGACCCTTTTTTATTGAATTCTCCAGTCCTGTGCACTTGAGGTGGGCTGGAAAGATACCTCAGGACCAAGTGTTGCTCATTCTATATAGATTCCCAGGTCCTTAGACGTTCTCTGCAAGAACACCATTAGTATTTAATGGCACTTTCAAACATAGTAAAACCACATACACCAATAAGCAGGATTTATCATCACTATTTCAACCATACCAAACATGACGATGCTATTCCTTTCAGATCAGAAATTACCACTGGAAAACATAACAGGGAGTTCCTAATGCAAACCTATCTGAGAAGCAGCACTCACAGCAGTGAGAAACCAAATAGGCTGTTAGTCACTACCAGGACATGCCACACAATAAAGGCACATGTTCTACATTTTACCAACACTGCACCCTGACCATTGGGCTATCTAGGGCCTACCTTAGGGGTGCCCTATATGTAGTAAAAGGGATGTTTCAGCCCTGCCAACTAATTTTAAATGCCAAGTCAATGTGGTAGTACCCTGGACATGCAGGCCCTGCAGTGGCACGCCTGAGACATGTTTGAAAGGCTACTTCTGTTGGTAGCACAAGCGGCGCTGCAGGCCATTAGTAGCATTTAAGTTACAAGCCCTGGGTGTATAGGATACCACTGTACAAGGAACTTACTAGTAATTTAAATATGCCAAACAGGTCTAGACTAATCGTACCAAGTTTAAAGGAGCGAGCACATGCACTTTAGCACTGAATAGCAGTGGTAAAGTGCCCAGAGTCCAAAAGCCAAAAAAAAAAGGTCTGAAAAAACTGTTGTTCTGCAAAAAGGGCCAGGTCCAACACAAACTCTCTATTCTATGCATCATCATGAGCATTTTTATACTATTCAATCACTACAATAACAGTGCAGCCTATATCAACCAAATATGAAATCCTTATTATATGTTTTTTCTCTAACTCAAGTGCCAATTATTATCTTTATAAATAAAAATGTAACTGTTTGTTTGTTCAAAATCTCAAATCTCCGAAAGTTCTTCACTGATTGCTTTCAAATTTTGATACCACATTGCATTCGAATTCGTGAGTGTCTTTATATACACACCGTAGGATTTGAATACGCGCGTGTCGAATACGCGCGTGTTTTTAATCGAAAGCACAAAGAGACACATAAAAATGTAAATGTGTGTTTGATAAAAATCTTAAATCTGCGAAAGTTCTTCATCGATTGATTTGAAACTTTGACACAACGTTGAATTCGAATAGCGCGTGTTTATATATACACAAAGTTGGATTTGAATATGTGCGTGTCAAATATGCGCGTGTTTTTAATCTAAAGGACGAACAGACCCTATTGATTGGGTTGCTGCGCAACAACTACAATAAACGCATAGAGACAATAGTCTACATATATTAGGATGGACAGTTGGTGTCAGGATAGCAGACCGGGAAGTGGGTGGAGGGAGGGGGGAGGAGTTGGTTCTTTTGGCAACATTAAGAAAGGATGCATAGAGACAATAGTCTACATATATTAGGATGGACAGTTGGTGTCAGGATGGCAGACCAGAATGTGGGTGGAGGGAGGGGGGAGGAGTTAGTTCACTTTGCAACATTCGCACGTGTTTATATATACACAATATTGGATTCCAATATGCGCATACGCATGCGCAATACGTGCGTGTTTTTAATCGAAAGGCCGAACAGACCGTATTGATTTGGTTAATGCGCAACAAATACAAGGGACGCATATAGACAATAGTCTACATATATTAGGATGGACAGTTGGTGTCAGGATGGCAGACCGGGAAGTGGGTGGAGGGATGGGGAAGTAGTTGGTTCACTTTGCAACCCGAACAGACCCTATCGATTTGGTTGCTGTGCTACAAATACCAGGGACGCATATAGACAATAGTCTACATATATTTGGATGGACAAAAACATATTGTATACCCACAAGCATTGAGAAATTAAACATATTAGAAACGTGCACTTATTCTTTTCTTTCTCTTCCATTTAACCAGACTGAGCCACAGCAACGTGTGGCCGGGTACAGCTAGTAATACAATAAAACACCTTTTCCAAAACAGTAGATTGGTAATAAGTATGTTGTAAGCCCCAAATAAATTCCATACTTTCTTAAATACTCACACTCATCCACTAAGGTTCATTATAAATAACTGGTGATATTTATCTGCAAAAACTGAAGACTTTTTTTGTTCATTACAGATGAGCAGGAGGACACAAGTGGTGAGAGTCAATAGCAATATTTTTATCATTTGTTCACAGCTTGATGTCCTGTCTCCGCCAGCATACATTATTGCAAGGGACCAGCATCATGTAAACAGGGTATGACCCCGATCCTGCCAGACCTGTAATCCTTTTGGGATGATCCCTTTGGGGATTGCAATTGTACCAGAGCCATTTCACAAATGGCTCACAGCAGGTCCAGCTATTTATGATCTGATGGTGAATGTATCTGGAGAGAGCATAAGTAGGTCTTTGCCAGACTTTCCTAGTCGAGGCAGATTATCCAATGTGTTGGGGTAAGACCGCTCTCAAGTTTGGCACTCCACTTACTTTTTTGCCTAGTTGTGCTTTTTTCACCACTTCTCCTGTGCAGCACCTGTTAACATTCATTTCTCATTTGACAACACAGACACAAGAGTGGGCTTTCTGCAAAAATTCCTTTTCTGTATGCCAATACTGTCAGGAAACTAACCATTACTACCAGTTCACGTGCCCAGGTGGTTATTTCTATTTAAAAGGATACAGGGCCTGAGACCATTGGATTCTAACAAAGATATCTAAGATCTTAAATTTGTCTAGTTTAAATATGAATCATTTAAATAAATCAGTTGTTTTGGTTTTATGGTAAATCAGACTTACCTTATTACCTTATTAATATTGGAGGATATGCTATCAAACACAGAAGGACACAAGTCTGTCAGGTATGCTGTGACTAAAACATTTGACTTAGGCATCACACACGTTTAAGCTGATGCTTAAGACCAATCAGCTAGCAGATGCTTAAGCTGAAACCCCCTATCCTGAAGCATGACATTACTGGTGCAATCAAAGTTGTTTCCCTTTTATTCACTGTCAGGGCGTTAAGTGTAATAAATAAATCTAGGGCGGGGTTCTCTCAAAGAGGTGTGGCCGATGTAAATAAGAGAATGGCTTAAAAACACACGAGCTAAAATTCTGTGATTAGCATAGTGTGCCACCCAACTGGTATTGTGCTGCTTCTGTTATTGTAGCCAGATATATAATACAAGTAACATTACACCAACAACAAGCCAGGACAATTGGCTTTGTCAAGGATTGTTAATTGCCAGAGATATATAAGCAACAACTATGGCTTCGTTGTATATAATATTGAAAGTGCTTCAGTTCTGAAATGATGAGTGTGAAAGAACTCTAACGAGTCTGCTTCAAGTTACATCAAAGGCAGTGAAAGGTGGTCCTGCTGCAGAGTTAAGATTTTTTTTCACCCTGAGGATGAGGGCAAAATTGAGACCCGTCTCAGGACCTGCTATTTAGAACTACCGGTGCTGAGCACTGGCAGGACCCGGCCCACGTAAAGCCCTATTCAGAGTGGCACTTAGTGTCGAGATCAATTAGTGGTATCACTTTTCTCCTATAATCCATGTGCACCCTAGAAAAGCCGTCACTATATGCCAAGAACCATGAGTTGCCTCACTCTTTATTAATTGCACAGCCTCAGCGCACACAGTTCGCTTTCAAGTGTAAGGGTGGCGGAAATCTCCAGTCCGTACAACGGGGCCTCATGGAGAATACATCTTTGTATAATAATTTACAAACCGTTTTGCCTTTTCCTGTTCCCTATTACCAAATGTTTCCTTAAATTTTTGTTCGCAGTATGGCTTTCAGTCGGATGAAAAAACCGGGGTGGTCTCTCAAAGGGAAGTGGCCGATGTAATTAAAGGCGTGGCTTAAAAACACCTAAACTGAAAATCTTTGCAGAGCATGGCATGTCACCTGACTAGTACTTTGGTATTTCTAGCATTGCATCCGGATATATAATACAACACGCAACATTACACCTACAACAAGCCAGGACTTTTTGGCTTTGTCAATGGTTGTGAGATGCATATGATAAATAAGCAGCAACTACAGCTTTGTTGATACAGCACTGAAAATGCTTCCGTTCTGACATGATAAGACTATAAAAGGACTAGAACGAGTCTATTTGAAATTACATCAATAGCAGTGAAGAAGGGTGGTACTGCTGCCGAGTTAAGATTTTTTTTTCCAACGAGGGTGAGGGCGAAAATGGACAGCCTGATAGGGAATTGTCTAGGCACCTGCTTTTTAGAACTACCGGGGCTCAGCACCGGCAAGACCCAGCCCACTTAAAGCCCTGGTTCGCAGTTCACTTCTTTTTCTTTGGCTTGATATCATGGTCACTCCATAAGCGTGGGCGCGTGCTGCCGTGGATCATTCTCCCGACACGCTTTGCGGCCAGCGTCCTTTACTTGCCGAGCACGTGCTTGCTTGTGTCATCCTACGTTGTTTTATGAGCATCCTTTTTACAGCTGGTTGGATTTGCTTGTCACTCCTTTGATGGATCCCTGAGACAATGTATTTTCTAAATAGTATCACCCACCTGACACCTCTCAAGGCATCTGAGCAGACAGCGGCACCGATAGCATATCAATGAGCAGAGGCGTGTACCGCCGCCACACATTAGACTGTTGTTCTAAGGGCTGGAAGAACCTTCTGTAGACACCGCCAATCAATCTCGGGACCCCAGTCAACCCTCTGCACCGATGAGTAATATTTTAAAAGGCAAGTTCAGACAAATACAGAGCTACTGACAACTTTTGGGAATCATTTACTAAGGAATACACTGCTTACCCAAGTATTGCAGACATTCTAAGGTCAAGAAGGCTTTCAATTTTCTTCCATGTTTAACCTATTTATTTAAATGTGCTTTTTTGTTTCTTTTTGATGTAATACCTAGCTATACTTACCACTTAGTTACATGGCACTAGATCAGAAAAATGGCCAGAGCAACAGACATACTTGTATGCATAGACGAGGTAATGAAATGAAGGTCGGCCATACTGAAGGTTGACCAAGCAAGAAAAAAAACCTCCCAACTTCACTTCACAAAACTTTAGAGGAGATTTTCACGAAGATCGCTCGGAAGGATACATGAAGCAAAAATGTTTCATTAACGTTAGGGAGAATCTATGCTCACCATGGAGACCCTGATCACTTTCTTCTCTCCCCACCAAGTTACATTTCCGTAATTATACACCTCAGTGTATTGCTAAATTCAATTCCATAGTGTATTACCTAGTTATATATTATATGACCTACTTCCAAAGTGTATTTCCAAATTTAAATTTCATAGCGTATTACCTCAATATTTGTGTTGTGTTTTGCCTAGTTACATTCGAAGGTTTATTGCATAGTTACATTCCACATTTTAAGGCTTACCTACATACGTGAATTTTCTAGTTCCATTCCATAGCGTATTGCCTATCGAGCACCACTGGGCTGGGTATCAATAAATATCTGTATCAGCACCACAAACCAATTTCATGTTGAAGGAGTTCTTTACATATAGGATGTTACCTTAGGGAAACATCCTTTACATCCCGGTGATTACACAGCGATGCATTTAGAACGCTGCCATTACAACGCAAGCGTTACATCGGCTGGAACTGGAGGGCACTATAACCTAAGGAATAGTAAGATGTACTATTCCAACACCCTTCCTACTGTACGTAGACTGGTGTTGGAATAGTAAATATTACTACTCCTAAGTCCAGCGCACTCCAGCGCAAGTCGTTGTAACGACTTGCGTTGTAAAAACTGCGATGTTGCATACCGCGATCATTTTGATCGCATTGTAACATAAATGTAAAATGTAAATGTAAATTGAGACTTGTATAGCGCACTACTCACCCGCAAGGGTCTCAAGGCGCTTGTAGGAATACCGCTGTGGAGCCCAACCTGGCTTTCCCTGTGAGGCGTCCACTCCTGGGCACCCCCAAGGTGGAGGCCAGGCCTCCTTAGCGTTGTGGGGACCGTTGTGGAGATTAAGCAAGCTATTGCCCAGAGTTGCAGAGTGGGACTCCATGATTGGAATAGGCACCGAGGCGAGAATTATCAGGTCCGTGGAATTTTGAGCCCAAGACCCGCCGAGGCGGGGAATTGAACCCTGGTCCGGGGCTAGACCTCTGCATCAGGGTCTGCATCACATATTCATTACCTTTTCCTTTGAAGGGCACCTACCTGATTAGGCCGCTATCAGGGGCAGCCTTAGGCATGTGCAAGCTGTGCACCTGCACAGGGCCACCAAACCCCAGGGGCCACCACGCCAATATACATGTTTAATTTAATAATCCTCTGAGGATTGATACATATTTGCGTGGTGGCCCTTGGCTGGGATTTGACACTTCCAAACACGCTAACCCCCCCCCCTTTTTACTGGACTCCGCTCTCCACCCTGCCCGGACCCCCTCTTCCGGGGCCCCCTACCTACGCTCCCTGCCCAGGGCCGCCATGAGCCTAGAGCCGCCCCTGCTGCTATGCTCAGTGGCACATGTGAGGTCCAGTAAGTCTCTGGTAGTACATATACAACTCCATTGAGGCCATCATATAATCAAGAAGCTACCGATTAACTATCCACAGAAAACAAACATAGCCTACTAATATAAAGCCCAGCATCAACAAGGAATGTGCTAATTTAAGGTCCTAGATCGCATCTAGAGTTCATAAATGTAGTTATGTTCCTTACTACTTCTCACATATTCCTTCAGCAAATGCTTGCCAATGGCCATTACAGCTTGTGTATTAGTGCCCAGGACCTGTAGGTCGATGCCTAAGGGTGACGTTTTCAGTGCCTGTCCCCAACACTATGTTCTCTGCTTTTCCTTTATGTTGCGCGCAACTATTCCTTTATGCTGCTTCAGCTCGTTGATCTCTTTCTCTTCAGCCATATTTCCCCTGTTCGTTCTTAGCTTCTGTTATCTGCTCAACATCTTCAAAAGTGTGGCTCAATGGTTAGAGCGGCAGACCCTGATGCAGAGGTCTAGCCCGGGACCAGGGTTCAATTCCCTGCCTCGGCTGGTCTTGGGCTCAAAATTCCACGGACCAGATAATTCTCGCCTCGGTGCCTATTCCAATCATGGAGTCCCACTCTGCAACTCTGGGCAATAGCTTGCTTAATCTTCACAACGGCCCCCACAATGCTAAGGATGCCTGGCCTCCACCTTGGGGGTGCCCAGGAGTGGACGCCTCACAGGGAAAGCCAGGACGGGTTCCACAGCGGTATTCGTAACAGCGCCTTGAGACCCTTGTGGGTGAGTAGTGCGCTATACAAGTATCAATTTACATCAATTTACATCCACTTCATAATTTAAATGCAACTGTAAGAAATTGAGTTACAGTATGAGGGGGGGGGGGTGAAACCCTACACATCAGGAATTCCATTGCTTTTTAGGGTAAAGTTATGAGCCAACCCTAAATTTGCCTATGCTCAAACCTAGTTAGCTTCATGCAGAGCAGTCAGGCTGAACTCAAAGGCAATGTGCAAAGTATTTGTGCAACAGTAACACAGTGAAAACACACCACAAAAGGAGCCCCCTTCCAAGTTTAGAAAAAGAGTAACTTTTATAAATAAAACAAGACTAAAACCACAAATATCCAATAAGTAGAACTGGAGATATTCAACTTTAGATATTTCACAGAAAATAGTGCCAAAAGACACAAGTGAGTTTAGTGGATCTTCACCACGTGCCCAACTGCGATGGCAGCAAACAATGCTGATTTCATACAAATATGGCACTAATTAATATCCACAGCAAGTTATTAATGATATCAGCAGCAATGGTGAGAATTGACAACTTTAGCACAAAATTGGCGTAGACAACACGCATAAAGATGCAGTCGGGTTCCATCAGCTTCGCAGTAATACAGCAGCGCTACTCTTCCAATCGTGCCATGCATGCACTCCCTTGAAAATGCCTCTTAGTGAGAACTTAGCTTGGGACTTACAAACTGTAGACTAACTAGCTTAAACTCAGCATATACCGCCTGCACAATACTTGCCTGTCGCGCTACAGACAGACAGTCGCTTTGGTGGGTGCCAGAAATGAATCAGGGTTTGCTTCTTCAGGATGAGCTTCCAGGGAACAGTATCCCATCCTGGTCGTTATTTTTAAGAAGTATGTCCATGCAGTAATAGTGTTGTCACTAGTTTATTTATCAATCTCAGTAGTATAAGAAACCCCTGGCAAGCAGCTCAGCTAGGGACTGCTCTACTGGACAACAGAATTCCCAGACCAGATGTCACAGCACAAGACCAGTTGCCAGGAAACACATTCAAGTAATAATGCATGGCCATGCTTAAGACACAACCCGCAGCCCAAGAGAGCTTCACTCAGGAACTGGCATGACCACTAGGTGGCTCCATAGGCAAGCTGAACGTTAATGTGATGCCACGTGTAAATAGCAGAGTCTGGACTGTTTGCCATGTCAGGCATAGGAGTGTCCTGTCAGGGTAACCTCAATGTTGCACAGGCCACCCTCTATCATGAGTCAGAGGCGGGAGTCTCCAAAGGTCCACTATGTGCCACTGCCAGGGCATAGGGGAAGGCTGTTTTGGTCATATGTATACTTGTTTATCATCCCACACTTCTTTATCACACCGTTTCACAATGGATATAGAGCTTTTACCAGACTTTAGCAGACAGCAAATTTAATGACTGTCATCTATCTACTGCTTGGTTAATGATAGTGGAGTGTTAGCAATACGTAGGCAAAGTACGTCATATTGTTGCATCTAACAAAGGTGTTTCTACTAGTTACAGCCTTGGCAATTGCATATCCTATAAATAATCCAAGGTGCTGCGAGCTCTCCAAAGTGCATTGCCGCCATTTTCACATCCACGGATTGATTTATGCAAAATACAAAGGCTCAGGAGAGCTTGTTTGTCTGTTTGTTTATTAGGGATTTTACAGAGGTCTGAACGTTGCTTTGTAGGTACTGCAGAGAGTTGATGGTCAGTCAGAATACAATTCAATGGTGCCATGGGAAACTGGAAACAATTGAGTTAAGCGGGGGCCCCAATCTGATATTCTTCATTCCGACCCCCATGCAGATCAGGTTTAATGCTATGAGGGCGGGAGAAGGCCTTACAGAAGCCCCCTGGCCCTTGGAAGAGCATCGCAGGAATGGTCTCTTTGCGTATTTACTTATTCCAAAATGTATCTACATTTTAAAATCATAGGTGTACGGTTATTGTGCATGCCACTTATCTGTCATTGCTAATCTCAGTGCTGCGGTTATAGTTTCATTTTATCACTCACAAAATTTATTTTCTGGTTCTCCTTATCATTTCTCAGCATATGAAGCAATTTGATTGACAGCTGATCCAATCTACCCGAGGTCTGCTTTATCTATCTTAGATCTAAAGGGAAAATTATTCTTTTTTACTTATTTTTTCTTCTTTACTTTACTCGCCAGACTTTTTGAGATATCAATTGGATTCCCTTCCTTTTAAAAAGTATGTACTTGAAGTGCTTTCTGAAAAAAGAAAAATGCTTCTCCATGCATATTGCATAACTACTGTACATATATTAAAGCAAACAACGTTTTCACATCAGATTCCCAAGAGGAAGATGTCTCACCGTATGTGGTAGAGGAAGCTGGGGATGTGTGGCAGGCGAGACTGATCGAGTAGGGAATGGTGGGTGAGGCTGGAACACATTGCAAGTACCCACTAGTGGCGGCTCCTGCGCTATGGGGGAGGAGTGGCACCCCCCCTGCAGCAGCTGCAAACATTGAAAAATAAAATGAAAATAAACCAGGTTTATTATCATTTTATTTTTCTCTCCTGGAAGAGTCTTGGGGGTGGGGCCATCGCAGGGGCAGTCATGTGGGGGGGAGGGGAATGGCGGGTAATGTTGTCAGTGCATATGTGTGTTTGACGACATGCACACTGAAGCGGTCTCCAACCGGAGCTGCATTGCTGGGTTAGAGGCAGGCACAGGCTCCCAGTCTATCTGGGAGCGCAAATCGAGAGTGCTCAGGCCAATCCAGGCGCTGCTCTCATGCAGCATGAGAACATCGTCAGGATTGGTCATCGTAGGTGATTCTGGGAGCCTGTGCTGGTGAGGAGAAGAAGACCAGCGATGCGGCAATGCAGCAGGTAAGTTCTTTTTTTGATTTTTTTTGTTGTTGTTGTTGTCATTCATGGTCCCCACCCTGCCTCACCACTCAACCTGGACACCAGCTGCAACTGGTACTCACTCATGCAGATGCTACCAATTCTGTGGGCCTGAGCTCAGGCAATCCCTTAGATAATACAGCAGAATACAAAGTTCCCCGGGGAAAGTGTTACAGAGTGGAGGAGAGAGTTGATGTCACAAGTATGTCACAAGTTGATGTCTATTTATGCGACGCTGGATCGGCGGGACACCTACCCATCACGCTCACGGCACCAGCTGCTCCGCACCCTGACCAGGTGCCGTGAGCGTGAGGGGTAGGTGTCCCGCCGATCCAGCGCCTGAACAAAGGTTCATCTAACCTAACAGCGCTGGCCTCACGGGAGTATGCTTCGAGGCCCTTATCATTTCCCTTAGGGTCGCATAAATAGAGCAGGACCCCATGGCCCTCTATACCCCCGACCCAGAGAGGTTGTATTTGCCTTTTTCAAAGTGAATGAGCATCTAATTCTTATGTTTTTTTGTGTAGTACTCTGTTGAGGTCCTGACGAATCGCCGGTTGGCGAGAAACATGTTGACCACACCAGGGGGTTGAGCTCGTTTTCTGTATATTCACGGTCTCTAGGCCCCCTCTCACCCCTTTTAATCTGGGAATCAGCCACGTTAATAAAAGTCAGTGTGGACTGATTACCCTTTTTAACGTTCACTCACTTTCGCACCGACTACACTTTCTTCCATCCTCACTCACACCCACCATCGGCAAGGAACAAAAGAACCCCGCCAAAAGAGTGCCTTTGGGTACTCCGTCAGACATTGCAGCGCCGGTCTGTCGAGGGGCAGTGAGTCGATGATGACACTGGACACCCTTCAGTCAGGGTGTGTTTCACACCTAATACTCTGGGTGTGTGAGGCTCACTAAGTTCCGACAAGGGAACCCTTCCAGTCCCTTTACTTGTGACATCAACTCTCTCCTCCACTCTGTAACACTTTCCCCGGGGAACTTTGTATTCTGCTGTATGCTCTAGTTATGACATGTACACTGGACCCCATTAAATATCGTCCTTTTCTGTTCCCCTCGTTGTTAAAATCCCTTAGATAATGCCTGCTACTTACATGTGCACTGCAAGAGGCCGGGGGTTGCATGAGCCTTTCTCATTATGGGAAAACAAGAACTACCCATCAACATACAGGGAACCTGAGTAATTAGTTATTATTGAAAACAGTGAGTCTCATAGGTTTCTTTGATATAACATTTCAGAATGGATATCCCAATCGCTGCAGGCACTTAATGCAATTCATAGTAAAAGCAACACAAAATCACCACCATTTGGTTTTATAAGTAAATTATATCCAAGACTTGGATTTATAACATACATACAATAAACAAATAATAATACATTTTGTTTAGTGATAAGTGATTCCCAATGCGGAGTGCAAAAGACCACAAACAGAATGCGTACAAAAGACGTGAGAGAGAAATATAGTATTTTTCATGTGTTTCTTTCTACAGAACAAACTCTGATTTCAATTATTCATTAATGTTGCATAGTTTGTTTGTTGTGTTTTTGTCAATGACATTTTGATGCACGTATGGATGTGTGAATCTCCTCAGAATAGAAGAATTACCGGGATATCTGCATGAACTGAAGTGCAACAATGGCTGAGGGTGCGGAAGTTACACAATTATAAGTGCCCATCAGTGAAAAGAAATGATACATAATTACACAGATGTTTCAATGTACCCCAAGTGATGAGGACTTCAATTTAAGGGTCCATGGGTAAATATCCTCAAAAACCCGTGATTTCCTAAGGCAGCGCGGTGATACCATCATGGTGGTACTGAGGACCGCTGACAGTGACGGGCATACTGCCATGCTAACAATGAAATTAATAGCTAATCGTAATGTATTTAAGGGGCTTGGGCCAGCTTCAGCAGACATTGATGGGCTATCACCACGCGGCATCTACACAAACCAAAGATTTTGTGGCATACCCAAGATTCACTATGGCAGAAATGTGTAAAAATGTTTGCACTACTTTTTCGTTGACCTTGTCGAAAAGATCCTCCCACTACTCTCAGGGCCCGCCCTGGATTGGATTGACTGGGAAAAAGAAAATGTGGTGTTTGTTGTGGGGGCAGGGTCATGGCGCTGTGATGGCAGGAGGTGTGAGGAAGATGGGAGGAGGTCAGGTGGTTGATGGGTGCTTGCAATTCCACTGAGGTACATTAAGGGCTCATTACAAAGTCTTTAACTGGACCCGATTGAGACCAAGTGGGATGGATGAGCTGCTGTTTGTCTGACATTAAGTCAGGCAGCTCCCTACTATGCTAGTCGGAATATTGACCCCCCGGGCCAGGGCCCAACTTGTCTATGCCCAAGGACTACCCTGCCTACACTCAGATAAAATCTAAGGATGTACTCTGGGACCAGGAGTCACAGTGAGGAAGGGCTATCAAAATATGAATACTGACAAAATATTATCTTGAAATCCTGCTAGAAGTGTTCCCTCTTTGAAGCTTATTCAGAGATTTACACCAATAGAAAATACACACACTTGGGAGACTGTCAGCAAGAGTAAATCAGATCTATAAGCAGGAATGTTCTTTTATTCCTGCTTCTTTATCTCATGATCAAGGTATTTTTGTCTGCATGATTATTTTTTTGTTTTTACATGTTTGAGCATCGTTTGGAAGCAGGTTTATAACGCAGGTCCTTGCTGCTCCTGTGGTGCAGGGGGGCTCCCAACCCTACAAGAGGTCTCCCACTCTCCAAGCGGGTCCCATTAGCCCAAGGTCAATGAATATCTGTGAGGTATAGCAGGACTCAGGGGCCCCTCATCACATTCTGCAGAGGCGCCCCATCTTCTTGCGTTACACCTCTGTTTAAGATGCACACAAAAACCTTCAGACCCAGGCTCGAAGCGCCGACTAGAGTTACACTCTGCAGAAAGAAACTTCTAATGAATAAACTGGACTAAAAAATGAAAACGTGGCACATATGGATGAGAGGAAACATTTGAAGAAAATGCTGCATAATATAAAACAATACTTTTAAAGTTTTATTTTCAGAAATATATGGAGCACTTATGAACAACAATCGATCCACCGAGTGCCAGAATGTTAGCAATCAATAAAAATGAAATGGAGCAAAAACAACAGCAGAAAAATAAGCAGTTTCTGGCTCGCAACTATGTGGCTGCACAATTTCCTTGTATCAGATAAGTAATAGATCATTGTCTTACCTGGGCCCCAAAAACCGAGCTAAGAAGGAACAGGTCATATCATTTAAGCAAAACAATCTAAAACAGAAGTAACCCCACCATTGTAAAGAAGCTTTGGCAAAGGCAGTAGGTTTGGCCTTGGCTGTCAGCCTACTGGCGATTCTTGTTTTGTTTTGTTATGGTTTTTGCAAAACCATATTTTTGGGGAATATGCTGCACCCTCATCAATCTAAAAAAAACATTTTTGCTACTGGAAAAAATGTTTCTGGGATCTCCTTAGCACTGAGGGGAACTACTTTGTGTGTGCATGTTTTCCATGTGAAAGGGTGGCATACTGTACTTAGTAGTGAAGTCAACCAATGGCTGAAATGGGCTGATGTGTTGCCCCTTAATGCATGCTGGAGTTGGTGGGAGAAAAATGTGAATGACCCCAACCACATGTTCATGGATTGAGTCTGACTGCAACCCCTTTCTGTAACTACACACATAATATTAGTAAAATCAAAAGGTCTTGGCTAAACAGACCTAAAAAAAGTCAATCAGTCTGGCATTGGCTGGAAGTCTCTTGCCTTGAAGAAAAAAAGAAAGTAAGAATGAAAGAAAAGGCAAGAAGCAAAGAGAAGGCAATAAGAAAAGAAAGAAAAAAATCAAGAAAGAAGGAAAAGAAAAATAAGAAAGCAGGAAAGAAAGAAGAAAAGAAAAAAGGAAAGAAAGAAGGCAAAAAAAGCAAGAAAGAAGGTAAGGAAAGGAAAAGAAAAGAAAAGAAAGAAAGCTAGATGATAGAAAGAAAGAAGGAAACAAAGAAAAAAAGAAAGAAACAAAGGTGGAAAGAAAGAACAAAGTAACAAGAGCATAACTTAATACAGAACAGTATCAAATGGACACCATCAGGTATGTTGTAAAATAACATCAGTCAGAAAAGCAAAACACCCCAAAAGGAATTTACAACAGCACTAGAAGGAGATGGCATCTGATAAAGATGGAATGTGCCCTGTGTTCATATCAGGGTCTAAACATTAAGGCAACATTAAAGTAAATATGAACTAAAAACACCAACATTGGTAAAGAAGGGAAACTACCTTGTGTGTGGATGTGCCTCTTGTGAAAAAGCAAAATGCAGCCAATCAAGTGAAGTTAACAAGTGTCTTAAGTAGTCTGACCCTCTGCCCAAGGTTATAGGCTGTAGTGGGTGAAAGCAGAATGTAAATGACACAGACCTATAGATGAAAAAGGTGGCTGAAAGCCCCTTTGTGCAAGTACATTATACATATTTTAGTAAAGGCAAAAGGTCTTAGCTAGTGTCAGACCTAAAAAGGACCTGGTCAACCAAACATAATACATAACAAAACACAGGCAAACTTTTTAGGTATACAGTTATAAATATGGTTATTTACAATTTTGGGTCACTGCTATAATATGGCTGAGATACCCGCCACCCCCTCTCAACACAATCCCCAAGGATGGGAAACCGGAAACGGTTCTGAACTTTTGGAAGGCGAAGGGAGTGACCCTCCCGGCCGTATTTATTAAAATATGAAACAAAATCAAAACATTAAAATAACAGTTTCATATTATGTACAATTTCATTTCCACATTACGATGTTTGGCTAACCTTAACAGATCTCTAATACAAAGATTCTCCTAGCCGATCTAACATCCTACAAAACATTTGACTTGAAATTGTACATCCTAACGTTAAGGGTCAACGGCAAGGTCGTAACCGGTGTCAGATCCCTAAACCAGAAATACAACCCTCACTTGTGAGAGGACCAACCGCACAGAGGCGTACCTCAAGTGCATCTACCAATTTCCCTTGGACTTGACGGGGGCCCCAATGAACTCGACGCCATTTAACGGTCGTCCGAGGACTCGTGTGAGGTGTCTAAGAGGTAGCGTAAACCCCCTCCCGAACCCCACACAACTTACCCATCTGCCGTCGCAGATGTCCTGGCCCCGGGAAATTCCCCAGGAGGGCCCGTAGCCCCTCCTATCCAGGAAGGGGCCTTGACCACCTTTCCTTTCCTTCCGGCGGCCTATCCTTAGACGGGACCGCCTCCCCGTTGAGGGGCCAATGGCCACCTCCCCCGAGCGCTCCCATCCGTAATGGGTGACGCCCCCCCATAGGGATCTTCCAATTACTGCTCACCGATCATGACCTTACCGCCCGACAATAAATACGACAAATCTACCTAAATTACTAAATTACAAAACAATTATAGCCTATTAAAAGCATGATTACTGCCACTCGGCTTCGAGTGGTACTCGCTACCTGCACCCGTCCGAAAGGGTGTCCCAGAGTATTGGCGGGAAGATTCACCCCCGTTACTCCCTGACAATGGCACTTTTAACATTCCAGTACTCTCCATTTTTTGCCATGACACGGAGTCGTAACAATCCCAAGTCAGAACTGGGTCGTGTTCCTTAGCTTTTCTAAAAATATTGTCATAGCAGAACCACTGATTGCCCCCATACGCTATGGAATATTCCATGATACGCGATTGATAAATAGGCAACTCGGTCAGCAACTCGGGCCTGCGCTCACCCATGATGGAGGTAAAAATGCCCCACGCTCTGCCCCAAGTACCAATGTTTTCGTCAACTTTAAAGGCGGCCATTTTTGCGCGCCAAACACTCGGATGCATGAGCTCCTTTTGGCTCTTAACATGCTCCATCTCGTAATGGTCGGTAAGCAAAGAAAAAATATTAACATACTTATTCGCCCAAATCTTTTCCTTAATTTCCAATGGAACATGTTGAGCCACCTTCTCCCTTCGTGAAGGTACAGACCCCTCCCCCGCGATCGGCAATGGCCGCTTACCTGAACCAGAAGCTGCATTTGCTGCCGAACCTGGGCCTGTTGCATTTACCCCCACCGGAACTGGCGGGGTAACAGCCTCCCTAGATTCCCGCAGTTGTCTCATTACTGCCCGGGCGTCGTCAGCCGTGGTGCCCTCGCAATCTTTTCCCAACCACGCTGCCAATTGTGCCGCTAACTCGGGAGGCATATCTCCCCCGGTCACGGGGGTGACCACCACGGGGATCGGATTCCCCTCCTTCGGCACCGGGGTTGGCTCCTCAAGTGGGGTATCAGGAACCGGGGTTTCCCCCCCGAGCGCCCCCCTTCTGGACCTCTTGCCTCTCCCACAGGGGACTACTCCCGGCAAAGGCCGTTTCGGTCCTCCCTCCCCGTTCTTAGCCGCCATTTGTTTCTTCAAATCGGCTACCTCCTTCATGAGCATGCGGAGCATCTGATCGGTACTGACCCGCTTTCCGACTTTCTTAGGCATTCTCAGACGGGATATCTGTAAGACAAAAGGAAAGATTACAACGCTCAAAATTGGCTCTTCGTTCCGTCTCGAGCTCACGTGCAGCGGGGAGGTGCAGCTTCAGAGCATAGGAACAAGAGGATGCTTTCTTGGCTTGTTGCTTCTTTTATCCGTCTTCAGGGCGGGCGTCAACCCGCCCCCGCCCGCCTCCGTGGGCGTGCCCGAGTGCGTCAGTGTCTAGGACAACCCACTCCAGGGCGGGAAAAAGGCGCGCCCCGGCTACGCCGCTTCGGGCATACCAGCCGAGACTCGCCTCCCGCCCAAGATGGCTTCCCGGGGGGATCGTGGTACTCCACCATACGTTCGGGGGGACCGAATGGTCGCCCCTTTCCATTCTTGAGAGTTATGCTATATGATGGAGCAAATGAGAAAGATGAGAACTATTTTGGTTGGAAGAGAAAGACATTTATCTCCATCGAAGATGCATAAGAGGCTGGATTGTTTTTAGGTTTGACGTATATGAGCATTGCACACCATTCCCAGAGACCATACTGTATTCTATACTTACACTAAACGGTTTGGGTCAGCCTCTTTCAACCATCTTTTGATCAGGAGCTTTCAACCACTAGCTTCAGATATTATTAATCACTTTTCAGATCAGCCCACAGGAGTGTTTTAATCTCAGACTTTTAAACTTGTAAGTGTTCTCTTCTGCCTCCATTGTAAGGCATTAGGTACCGTTTGTCTTCAGATATCATTCAGCAAGTTGTCTGGTAGCAATGGGGAGTGAGCACTGACAAAGCATACAAAAAATGGAAACTACAGAAAATAAAGCACCTTTTTTGTACTATCTATTTTTCGAAAACGTTTTCTGCAGTTGTCTACAAATTAGTTGCTATTTGTACTGCATTTGCCTCGAATCTAATGGCCTTGACAGCACTTGTTTTCAAATTCATATTTCACAGGGATGTTTCTATTCTAGGCAAATGGCAACCATGGTAGTTTACTGATGTTTGTATAGGAACCAGGAAATCAAAATTGGTTGGAACTGGAGTGTTTTGTGTTATCACTGAGGGCTGAATTGAAAAAAGCCATCAATCCTTATCCATCTGAGGGTGTTTGCACACCTCTGCTCAGGAGCTTTAAAAAAATAAACAAATACATAAATAAATAAGCATTAGTTTTTTTTCCCTGCACGTTGGTCTCTTTGTGCACTCATGCAAAGTAGATGGCTTTTTTAGGCACATTCAGGACTATATATTGGTGCAAAGCCTCCATCAATATCACAATGCATCCCACAGATATAATGAAAAATGTTGAGAGATGTTTATGTTTTTAACAAATATTTTGTTGCATTTCTGAAATGGAAAAACATGCCTGTGAAGTGGGCGAGAGGCTATGATGGAATGACAATATGGGAGGTCCCGCACAAATGAGTGGTGATACATGAGCATGGCTCTGGTAGATTAAAGCTTTGATGCACCCCACCCATACCCTAGTGGTGGAAAGTGTTGAGGTAAATCTATTTAGAACTGATGTTCCTAAATTGAATGGCCAAGTTTCACAAGTGAGACTTAACAGTCAAGGATATAATTATCTTTTGGATTCATTTATCTTTCAGATCAATCACTCCATCTATTCTCTACACACATGTCTAATACAGTAACACAGACACAATCACATTTGTCATACAGTAACACAGACACAATCACATTTGTCATAAGAAGGTTACTTTGTAAAAAAGAGAATCAAGACATTACATATTGCAGATGACAATTTCCTAACAAAATGTGATTCCACATCACACAAATTTAACAACAACAAAGCGCTGACGCGTTTCGGTGGGTTGGCACGAATAAGTCCACCTTCTTCACAATTTAGTTAGGAAATTGTTGTCTGCAATGTGATGTCTTGATGCTCTTTTTACAAATTAACCTTTCTATGACAAATGTGATTGTCTCTGCGTTGCTTTTCCTCTTTTGCACATTGAAAGCTTTTTACATTTTTTAACATTTTATGTATGGTTTTTAATATATTTCTGCATGGAAGTTTATGGATAGTACTGTATAGTTGATATTTTCTATTAAACTGGATTTATAAGTGTTTCATTACCCTGTGGAATTCATGGATCCTTTAAGACTGTGTTAGACATGTGTGTAGAAAATAGATTAAGTGATTGATCTGAAAGATAAGTGAATCCAAAGGAAATTATAATCTTGACTGTTAAGCCTCTTTTGAGGCCCTGTCCTTTTGGTCTGTGGGGCACATCTCCTTGTGTTGATTATACAAGTTACACAAGTTACAAAAAATTAAAAGTCACTATTAACATATGGGGATGAAAGTTAAAATCCTATGAAATTTAGTTGACAAGCTCGAAAAAGACAGCACCTTTTTGCAAGCAGGACTGGAGGGCTCGTAATGAAGGTAGAGAAGAAACAACAGCAGGTGGTTTTGGGTGCCCGAGAGAGCAGAGGGTCCAAGTTTAGAACTATACAAAGATGATTGGCTCCTTAATAGCCTCAAACCAAAATGACTGTTCAACTTCTCAGTTGAGCATGCATATAGGGCCCTTTCCCCTCCCCCCGACAGCAGGGGACTCTTCCAAGAACAATTAATTCCCTAGTCTTCAATTACCTCGCTTGGGGTGTAATTCTGCAGATCATCAGAAAGTAAGGAAGATTACATATGACAACACTGAAAGATGTTCCTGGTCTTTACCTTCTAGGCTCAAAAAGAGAGATGCAGCTGCGATCGTGATAACAATGGAAGGAAAGACATGGACATTTTTTCTTCAGGCATGGGATGTAGGGTTGATGCCTGGTTTACAAGAAACATGCCTCTAGGAAAGATGTCTGTAGACAAGCTGGTTCAGTGAGACCGTAGTGGGTGGAGCAGGGACATGGATAGAGCAGAGGACAGCAGACTGTTCCCCATTCAACACAAAATGAACTACACAAAGGATGCAATGGTGACCAATGATATCGAGATGGTCTAAATGGGCATTGAACAGATTGTGATGGAATAGTACCACATGGAGCTGATTTAAAATGAGGGATGTAACTCTCTTCAAATACGATAAGGAAGTAATTCTTAACCTTTTGACTTCTGTGGACCCCACACTTAATCATTACAGGAATCTGGGGACACCCACTGAAACATAAATGGAATCCGAAGAACCCCACTGAGTCCTTACTGGAAGACAAGGACCTTGACCTAAGCCATTCCGATGATTTGAACCACAAAATAATAAACAAATGATGAAATATTTTATTTAATTCACAAACAAATATAACAAAAATAACAGAATTTTCATTTTCATGGTAAGGTTTGAGCATTTGCAACTTCAATTAAGGCAAATCATTGTCCATATATTAAAAGAGACTTTTGGTCGTCTTGATAGTGCAATAAGTCTCCACAATGGAATGATGGAAAGCCTCAAAAAGATGTTTTATTTATTTTCCTAACTGAACTAAAAATCATGGGCCAACATGTGTTTCACAATACAATTTTCAGGCAGAATTACTTTGCCTATTATCTCACTTCCTCTCATGTTACAAGTTGATTTACTATGTACGTATTTTTAATCATATGTCACTAGAATCGTTGAAGTACAGCACAATATGTACCTTCATTTTATCTTTAACAATTATATATGCATTGTTTCGTTTATTTTGTATTTTCAGATGTCCTATGGGACCAAGAATTGTATTTCATATTTTTACAATGAAAAACAAGAGCAATAAGTTTAAGTACGTACTACTAATATAGCATCGGTATGATAATTTTACGTTAGTTTGCACTTGATAGATATCTTCTAAAACCACAAAAATGTAACACTATGTTCACTAGCTTACTGTATTGATGCATGCTAGCCCGCCACTGTTTCTTGTTCTATTTATATCTTTCATTTTCTCATTTGATTATTACTTTTAGTTTATTTCATTTTTCACTTACAATTTTGAGTATCCAACACAACACTCTTCTTTTCTTTGCATACACAGGTTGGATTACTCTCATGTTCTGCCTCTCCCTCTCATTTCTGGTAAAAAATGTTGTGCTCTTAGAATCAATAATATGTCTAAATTTTGTCTTTTTTACCTCGTCTTTTTCACTAATAGAGCAATGTATAAGATTTTTTTTGTGATTAATTTTTGATGATCGTTTATGTTATTTCTGAAATGTTAATGTTTACTTTATTTTTTGTTTCTTTTTAATCTTCTTACTCCTGTGTTTTTTTCTTGTTCTACTCTGTTATCTTTCTGTTGATGGTGTAGCTATATACATATTTAGTTATTACATATTGGTTCTGAAGAAGCGACTAGTGTAGTTAAGCAAGTGTTGCCCCATGATGTTTAGTTCAGTTTGGAAAATAAATAAAAATATTTTTGAAGCTTTCCATCATTCCTTTCTAGAGACATATTATCAAAAAGACCTAAAAACTGAGTCACTTTCTTGTATCTTTTTTACGGAATTCGAGAGTTTTGTCCCATAAGCACCTTTGAGGCCATAGTGTTAATCCTTCAAAGAGCCTCTTTTTCCCTCTTCTTTTTCAGTGCCACATTGTCCATGCCATATTTTATTTGATGCACTTCCACTGTTCCACAAATCAATCTGAGGATACCAACTTAATTTTTAGCCTCCAATTTTCAAATTCATTCACATTTACAGAAGGTTTTATAAATGTCCATTTTACATTTGCTTCTTTACTTAAATACACTATGATAATCTGTTAATATTATTTAATGTTCAAAATAATCGCAGACCCCCAAGTAAACTTAACGGACCCTCATGGGTCCCACGGGTTAAGAAGACTGCAATTAAGGGAATCTTGTAAAAGGCATACTGAAATACTAATCATAGTTAACTTTCTATTTGTCAACAGAAAGGTATTGCACAAAGAATTTTGAATCACTTTACGCCACATTAAACATAAAGGTGTGCTAGATTGCTGTGAACATGGGAGAAAGGAGAGTCTCATTTTTCGAAAGTTATTTACAAGAGTTACAAGTTAACATGCAAATTTGAGGTTCACAGGTTCTCTGCAAACCAGTCAGCCAGATATCTGCGAATCAGCTGTGCAGTGAGATGGGCAGGACTGCTTTTGGGGAGAAGCAGGAACTGAAGAGTTTGATTTTAACATTAAAGTTCAGGGTTCCCAACACAGCTGCAGAACCTTATATGTTAGTCAGGCAAGCCAAGTATCATGGCCATCAGCGAGATGGTACAGCTAGTGCAACAAATGCAGAAACTAAGGGACAGCAATCTAAACTCCTAACCTATTTTTCTGGAATGCCAACGGCCTGGGCAGCAATATAAAGAGGGGATGGTACACAAAACTTCCACAGATACAGTCTAGATGTCATTCTCGTGCAAGAAACACATCTGAAAGGAATGCAAAATGTTGGCAGAGAACCCTAAAAGATAATAGCACATTCAGGCTACACATTAGGCTCTCAGGAAGTTGCAATTCTCATGAGAAAACAGATAGATGGAGGGTGTGGCTGGACCCTCAGCGCCAATAAGCACCAATTTCAGGAGCTTGGGATGGAATGAACTCAATCTATGCTTCTAATATCTCCTGCCCAAACTGCAGATGTCAACAGCAAGCCACATGGCTCATTACAGGCATTGATCCCAAGTGACCTGTCCATGTTGGGGGGGGAGGGGTGTGATGTAAATTTGACATTAAATCGAGGTTGGGACAGGCATCACTGGAAGGACAAACGAAATTCTGCACAACGCAGACAATTTCTTGAGGTCTTTGACCTAGAAGTTATGTGGAGGGCACAACATCCTAAAATTAAACAGAACTCTTTCCGTTTAGATGAACATGAACACTGGCTATATGGGACAGAGGTTAGATCTCTTGTCCCAGAGGGACAAAGAGGTAATAGAAAAATGATGACACGCCACAGAATTATATGTCAAAGCGAATGAAATCACTGTTAGGTGATTTACCATTCTGTGCGAGGCATATAAGGCAGTCATTAAAAAGCTGTTGATTTAATTTATATCAGGAAAAAAAAGCTGAGGCTGACAACATTGAGATGACATCTTCTGGATAGAGAGACAATAAGCACAAACTAAAGATGAGATATTGGGGCATTTGTTAAAATTAAAATTACAGCAGCAGGAATATCAGGCAACTAACAAAGCCCACAACTATTTCTTTTCCACTCAAAAGAAACTTTATGAAGTAAGGAACAAAACTTGCAAATTGCTTGCCTGACTTGGGAAAAGCAATCAGGGTAATAATTGTATACATGAACTATTAGACACGGATGATACCAGTGTTCAGGAGTTATGGAAGTATTCGCAAAATATTACCAATCTGTATACAAGTCGCGTGTTGAATCACGGGAGGGAGCGTTTCATGCTTTCTTGAAAAATATTGAATGTCTTAAATTATCTGTAGAGGACAGGAGGGACCAAGACACAGAAATAACAGAATAAGAGGTACTGAAACCAGTAAAGATGCAGCATCTGTGTGAGGAATCGGAACTGAATAGTCTTCCGATAGAACATACGCAAGGTTTAGCAAGCAAACTATCCTCTAATTTTCTGCTGATGTTTAAGATGGCGAAACTGGAGAGAAGACTACGCTGTGACCCTATGCTGTAGTACATAAACATGGCATACCCTTTAATGATTGTGCATCCTACATGCCAATATTACTATTGAATGCTTCATGGCTAACAGGAGTAGAAGGCTCAATTTATGCTGGTTAAATTGAAGTATGGAATGCAAAGTCACATCCGGAAGCCCCTGGTGGTCCTCTCTTTGTCCACTGCCAAAGCTTTTGATACATAGGAATGGCCCTTTATGTTTCAGGTACTAGTCTGAACTATTTTGTGTAGCTGAAGCTGCTCTATAAAAAATGTTAGCTAGGGTTGGAGTAAATAGCACCTTGTCAGATACCTTCCGACTGAAGAGGGGAACATGACAGGGATGTCCACTGTCCCAAGTGAATTTTGTGCTAGTCTTGGAGTCCCTGGCGAGTTGGGTCCGGAGACACCCACTAGTGAGGGGCCTGTGATGGGAAGTATCTTAGGAAGAGCAAATATGATTATAAGCTGATGACATTCTTTTGTATATAACAGTTCCCAAATTATTAGATCGACTCCTAAAAATATTTGCAATATCCAGAAGGCATTCCGGCTACTGTACAAACTGGGATACAACACAATTATATCCCTTCACAAAATAGACACCAGATATCCTGGCCCCGTGCCCAATACTAACATGCAGAGATGGCATCCAATGTTTAGGTACAAATGGGACAATTAAGCAGGATTTCCTCTTCAGCCATAACCTATACCAACTGTTGTAACATCTAAAGATGTTAGATGTTGAAAATAGCTGCTATTGTCTCTTGTGGGCCAAGTAACGATGTTCCAAATGATAGTGTAACCAAAATTTTACTTACAATTAGCGATAGTCAATTAGTGGACTTTTAGCCCACAAGAAAAAACATTTTGTAAGGTGGGCAAACATGGCATGGAGCCCACGGATACACCGGAAAACGTAAACGTTAACAATGGTAAATCTCTGCCTCCACATACTAACTCAATAGCTAAAGCATGAAATAAGGCTTCTAAACACAAGGGATGGAGAGTGTGACAATAAAGGAGACACCACTATGGGACACTGATTTACTGGGAGTTGTCAGAAACATACCAGAGAACTTCATGATTTTGCAATACTTGGGAAGCAAGAACAGACCCCCAATCAGAAAAGTGGTAAAAAGATCTTGACTGGTGCATGCCAACAGAAAAACATATCTACGAAGGGAGAATATCCCCCCAACAATTGGAAAAGATATGATTAGCATGGAAAGACTATAAATGTCTGCTGTGAAGTTGCCAAAATGGAGAAGTAAACCCCAGGACTGATTCTAAAATGCGTACTCCAGTCGAATGACACAAATGTACCATACAATTGTATGAATCTACTCACCAAACTGATTGGCAAATGTCAGCCTGTACTTGTACAATATTTGTTTTTTTCTATTAAATGGAAAAAATAAAAGGACATACTTTCTATTTCTGTATGATCGATAGTATGTGGAATACTCTTCAGATTACACTTTGGAATGCTGCAATGAGTATGCACTTCAGAAAGGCACTTGAAATTTGTCATTATAGTACCTCATCTCCCAGATCTTGCCTCCATTTTTATTCTTTCAATAGCTTGTGTTTGTCTGTTTACACAAATGAAAGGTGTGAAACATATAAGTGTAAAGTTCAGAATTTCCTTTCTTTTGTGAATCAGATGTTTAAGGGTGGATATGCAGAAATGTTTATGCACCTCCGAGGTACCTTGTTGCGCAAAAAGCACCCTGCAAATAAGAAGTGGAAAGTTGTATAGAATACATGATTGGTAGAATGGTATGATTGTGAGGTGGAATTAAGAATGCAGGTAAAGCAGTACAATGATGGTATTGAAAATGTAAAGGTTTATAATTTGGGGAGGGATTGTGGGCTTTTTGGAAAACAATGAAGAAAACAGAAAAGTGATGGGTGGATTGTTTGAATTAATCTCAGCCACTTATAATCAGTCTGGGCAGTAATCCTGGGGGGAGGAGTTGTCCTAACGGTTAGGGCGGTCGACCTTGAATCTGGGGAACTGGGTTCGAGTCTTGGCAATGACGCTGAATATCCTGTGATTCTGGGCAAATCACTTAATCTCCCCGTGCCTAACAAAAATGAATGTGTGTCCTCATGTAACATAACTGGTGCTATGTAAAGCGCTCTGATACCCGATTCGGGTCAAGTTTGCGCTATATAAAATTCTGCAAAAAAAATAAATCCAGTCGATAATGTTCTTTGCCCACCATGCAACTTTAAGTAGAAACTGGCCATATGTCTTAGTCCTGCACCCATAGAAACAGTCTGTTGTGTGGATTCTGCACATACACAGAACTATGCACAGGAAAACAGGACCTAAGTGAATAGGTGGTGTACCAACCTACCATATCAGTACCCAGAATCCCTAACCGACTAGCAATAGTGTCTCATTCATTCTCGGTCTACAGCAAAGCTACCAATAATTAGACAACCCAGAACACATCACTCTATCTTGGGAATCGCGGGAGCCAGACACCCTTTCGCTTAGCCACTCATACTTGTCCAGAAATGCGAGTAATGAGAGATGCAGTATAGTTTAAAATGTTTATTTCAACTATCGTGCTCTGTGGTGCAGTACAAGAGTCAATACTAGCAGCAGAGTGCATAACCCCAATACAGTCAGCATTGTTACAATTCCATAGAATACAAACGGGGATGTCATGTTATAGAAAACAATGGAATAGGACAGAACGACCTAACCACCCTCCCCTGTGACAAGAGATAGTTTATTATAAAACAGAAGACCTCTGAGCTTTGTCAGCAGACCCCCATGCCTCAAGGCCTAGATGCAATGTTTACATCGCAGGACAAACATGGGTCTTATCTCTGGAAAGGTGTCTCTCCGAGTGTGTAAAAACAGGTTGCGAATGCAATATTAAAGGACACAATTTCCAGAAGTGCAGCTGTGTGTAGAATGTAATTTCTGGGTGCGAGGGACAGATCAGAACAGAATAACAAGAGGCATTGTTGTTTAACCTTGAACATCGTGTGCAGACTAAACATCAGAGCACAGCAAAGAACCTGCAAGGCAAACAGTTCTTGTGTGAAAAAGGGCACGGACAAAGTCTTGTGAAATATATGCTTGCAGCGTCATGCGCAAAAGCGGCCTCATGGCAGAAAAGCTCATGCTAACTTAGCAGTTGTCGACAATGGACCTATAAGCCTTACTACAAGTCCAATCTGAACTGTCAGCCTAGTTCCCCTCCGAATGGCAATGCAAGCAACCCCAAATCGATGAGTGAGTCATTCTACAGAAGTAAATGAACATCCTCAACTCAAAGCATTAAGGGTTTTCACCAATCTCTTGAATATAGTCCCTTAAACATAGAGAGAGACTGCCCTTATGTTTTAAATGTGTAGGGAATAGGTTTCTTCAGACGAAACATATTTCCTATGCAATAAAGTTGAATGTTCTAATGGACATTTGTCTATCTACGAAGGTATACCTTTTAGCCTGATGGGACTGAAGGCTCTGTACATTCTTCACACTGGAGCAAAATCTGCGCTGCACAAGTCCAGCCATTATGAGTTTTCCCCTGAAAGAGGGTAAAACTGTTATGGGCCTAGAATTATTAGGTCAGGAGTTTTCAGACCTGATCACTCTGGGCCCAGACACAATTGGAACTGTGACTTCACCTGGAGTTATCACTCTGGGTGAAATACCCCAACTTGTAATTAGGGCCTTAGTGAATCCCTAAAAGTCACTGATCTGCTCTATCCATTGAAGCATTCTCACTGGAACAGACTTCTAAATGTGTAGCCTAGCCATAGTAATGGGGTTCTTGCATTGTCACAGCCAAATATTATCTCTTTTTTAAAAGACACATTTAACTAGCACCCTTACTGCTTTAGTATGGCCTTGCAGTGTTATATGACAAAATATGAATCTGCCAAATTTATATCAGTTTAGTTCAAAACTGACACTGAGCTTTTTAGAATTTAAACATCAGGTGCAGCCCGTGCAGGTAATAGCGGTAGGGCGGTTGGGCTGGGTTGGGGGATTCGACAGACGGTCACGAGGGAAAATTAAATAAATAATTAATATTCCCTCATCGTTGTCTGTCGAAAACCCCCCTCACCCAGCCCCACCACTCTTACCTGCACGGGCCGCTTCTGTCAAGCATACAATCCTTTAGGAGTCATATTGGGACATTATATCGAAGCCCCTTGATAGGTGACGATTCAATTTCGGATAGGAAGCCTTCCATGAAAATCCTTTACATGTAATTAGTCTCCCAAAGCTGATAATATATGTCCCATCTGTACAGGTCAAATAGAAACACTTTTTCATGTTTTGATTTCCTGCCCAGCCCACGCAGATGCGCATAAAAATGGCTGAAGCCTATTTGTAAGAATCTGTGCACTAGAAGTAGCAGTGTTACTGCAAGAATACTACGCTCAGATCCGTCTTCTCACTACGCATGTTCCATCCGAGTAAAGATGAATGTATAGCCTTTTAATGTCAAACCAATGAAGTTTAAATGTAATGGATTGTATGTATCTGGTTTTAATATGGCCTTGATGAAGACCTATTGTAGTGCAAACAATATATGCAAATGAGTGACTTGGGTTTCATGTATAATGCTCTGTGTGATATTTCGTGTTCTTTTAAAATATTTATATTGCTTTTAAGTCATGTTTTGTTGAAATAAAAGCATTTTGAACTAATATATATCAATAACCTTGTGCTTAATGTTTTCATTCTCTACAGTAATATTTCATCAATCGATGCTTCAGACATCACTCTAAAAATGTGATCAGACAGAAATCAATTAATTTAATCTTCACTGGTGATGGAGCATTATGCCATAACCTGACAGACAATGTGTGATGAATAGATGGGCTTCTCGTAAGTGACATATGTAATGTAGCCAATTTACACGGTTTATTGGCAATGCAATTTTAATTATTGCAGTCACATATGAATATCTGTCTGGTCTCAGTCTCCAGAAGATAGCATTATTTTTTTGACATTACCCCAAATTGGTCCTTCACACTTCCTAAGAATTTATTACCAGTCTTAATATGAGTTGCATTGGTGCCTAGGAGTAATTTCACATTTTGAAGTTCATAATGGCCTGTTTAACGCTTTTAGAACAGTTTCCTTACGTCACTGGATGGTGAACTGTTACAATTCTTGTCTCACACACTTCTCTCTCCCAATACATAACCAGACACCTGCTTTTGTGGAAAGATGAATAGAAGTCCATATATAAACCAAAGTCAGTCCTTTATTTGTTCATGCAATGTCTGTGCTTGATGAGTAAGATTACCATATAGCTGGCTGCTAGCCCATGGCTACTTCACAACCAAATGTGTTTTAAGTGCTTTATACTCTACTATTTTTCATATTATGAGGCTTTGAAACATTAATCACTGAATTCATAGGATTCTTCAGTACCTGCTGGACAAGAATGTTACATATACCATGGATAAAGGCCTATTTATCAAATGTCAAGTATAAGAGAAAACAGACTGCTAATGACTGTGTGTTCGACTTGGCCCTCTCTGTGGGGTCATCCGCAGACAATGTGCATTCACTCTCCTAGAGCCGTGTTACAGAAAGTGTCCTGGGACGCAACGTGCATTTGGGTCTGCTTTGCGCACCCCCAGGGACCTTTGGTATTAGGGAAGGGGCTGCAGAAGCTTGTGTGGCCCCTTCTGTAATCCCGATAGCACTGGCGCACATAAGATACCATCAATATCTTCAGGGATCATTCCCTTATTTTCATGGAGGCGTGCCCCATGCAAATAAGGGAATCTCTTTGTCTCCATGCCCGCCATGTATTACAGATGCGGGCACAGAGACAAAGAAGCTCTCAGGGGGTGCACTCACAGTGCCCTGGGGGCAGCGTGAGTTCGCAGTTGTCCTGGGGACAGCTCATTCACCATTATAGGGCTAAAAGGTGTGCTTGGCGCAAACAACGAAAATGTTCCTTTTCTGTAATGCGGCCCCTGGCTTTTAGAACCCATTTTTGTTGGCTTGTAGGTTTCTGTTCACTTTACCAGTGCTAAAGTACTTGTGCTCGCACCTTTAAACATGTTGAAATTGGCTTACACCTGATTGGGAAATTTAAACTACTTGTTAGTCCCTAATAAAGTGGTTTTACCTGTACCCACGGCCTGTAGATTTAATGCTACTTGTGCATTTGCAGCATTGATTGTGCTACCCACGTATGGAGCCCTTCAAACATGTCATAGGAATAATATTCCAGCCTGTATGTGCATTTTTAAACTGCCAATTTCACCTGGCGAAATAAACCTTGGACAGGCCTACACCTTCCTTTTTAATACTTTTAAGTCACCCCAAGGGGAGGCCCTAAACACCCCATAGGGCAAGGTGCAGTGTATTTTAAAAGTGGGGCATGTACTTTTGAGTTTTACATGTCCTGATAGTTAAAAGCCCTTAAATTTGTTTTTCTCTACTGCAAGGCCTGCCTCTCCCATTGGATAACATTGGGTTACCCTATTATATTTATTAAGTGATAACTTTAAATCGGGCAGGTAGGAAAGTTGAGTTTGTTATCAAATGAATTGTAATGTAAAGCCCTCTTTCATGTTAAAGTTGAATTTTAAATCATAATTTTGAAAATGTTGCTTATAGGAAGTAAAAAAAAAAGAAAGACAGCAAACAGAAGGAAATGATGGACGGAGCGCTGAAACATTTCAGACACTCACCCCCAGCCACAGATCTGGGTTGAATCCATCATTGTTCTTTAGCTTACTTTGCCACCCCAGTTCAGACATGGCTATATGCAAATCAGTCTTGACCCTGCGCCTCATGGGAACAGTCCAGCCAAATTGTCAAGCCAGGTCTTCCCTGAACCGGAAACAAGCATCCTGGGATCGGTTTGGGGGGCACACCCCTCATCAGCAAAGATAGCTTGAATCCAGTGGCAAAGTGAGCAAGGGACCCACGTCTGTGCATACCCTGCCAACTTAGGGCAAACAAAGCAAACACAAGGAGATGATGGACAGAGTGCTGAAAGTTTTCAGACACTCACCCCCAGCCACAGATTTGGGTTGAATCAATCATCGTTCTTTAGCTCACTTTGCCACCTTGGTTCAGACCAAATTGCTACTCTGCTGCCTGAGTGATAAGGACTGGACCATCATTTGAACTGAATGACTCCAAGGACTAGTTGACAGGCCACCAGATCAGAGCATCAGGGACAGAAAGCACCCAATCCCCTTGAACCCTGCACATGGACTTTGCCTGATCTGAGTCTTGCCCCCCAAGTGGTGTCACTCCAGTCCTGGACCATAACTGTGGTCCAAGCAGAACAGATGCATTGTGGTGCATCACATTAGAACCTCAATGTGTCCTGGATGCAGGACCTCTCAGCTCCCAGGAACTGCTGCAGCACTATGCATACTCCATGAAGAACCTCTCATCACAGCCCCGTAACTGCTCTGAGCTGCCGCTGCGTGGCAAAGCCTCGACACAGGACCTCGCATTGCAGTCCTGCAGCTCCTTGGAAACACCACTGTGCAACACATCTTCGATGGAGGGCCTCTCATCCAAGCACCTTAGCTCCTCTGAACCGCTGCAGCATTATGCATTGTTGACACAGAATCTCACACTATTCCACAACCAGGAATTAAGGTACTTTGTGCAGCAAGCCGAACGTAGTCTCTGTATCTGGCCCGTGCTCCACCTGGGTCAGCCTGAACTTGTGGCTGTGTCCCGGTCCGACATGACCAGATAACCACAGTTGGTGCTTTGTGCTTTTAAGCACTATTTTTCAAATTCAATATCTCCGGTTCTACTAATTGGATTTTTGTCATTTTGGTGTCAAATAATGTTATTAGAATTCACTGTATTTTTCCAAATTGGTGTGGGATTTTTCTTGTGTTGTGTTTTTGCTGTATTACTGTTTGTGTGTGGCATAGATACTTTACACATTGTCTCTAAGTTAAGGCTGACTGCTGTTGTGGAATGCTACTAGAGGGTTAATCACAGGCCAATTTGAGGTTTGCTTGTGTTTCATCCTGACAAGAATTGTGGTTGCTGCTAATGTAGGGTTTGCCCCTCCTGTTGGACTTGGCCCTTTCTGCAGGATTAGCCCCAAACTCTTTTCCTTTACCTTCCTGTTTTCTGAACCCAATGTAGTTTCGCTTTTAGGACTCTGCACACTTTACTAATGCTAATCAGTTTGAAAGTGCCTGTGCTCTCACATTTAAACATGGTAAAATTGGCTTACACCCACTTGCCATATTTTTTTATTTGCTTGTAAATCCATAGTAAAATGGCACTGATTGTGCCACCCACATAGGTAACTCTTTAAGCATGTCTCAGGCTTGCCATTGCAACCTCTGTGTACGGTTTTAAAACTGCCATTCCGACCCTGCTCAATAAACCTTTTGCAGGCCCAAACCTTCTTTTTTTATTATATATAAGTCCCCCTAGGGTAGGCACCCGGCAGCCCAGAGGGCAAGGCACAGTGTATTAAAAACGTTAGACATGTACTTTTAAATTTTACATGTCTGCTGCAGGTCTGCCTCTCCTGTAAGATAAAACTGGAGGTAACTTATTGCATTTAATGAGCCGTAACTCCCAAATGGGAGAACGTAACCAGTTTCTGTTTGGTATCTTTGGAATTGTAATGAAAAATCCTCTCTTATGATGAATCAGATTTTAAATTGCAATTTTGAAAACAACGCTTTTTTGAGAGTTGGCATTTTCCTGCCTCAGCCTTTTATGGCCCGCAGCCTATCACTGGGTCAGATGAATGGATATAGTTGGCAGTTGAGCTTTGTGTAGTCCTCCTAGAAAGCCACACACAATAGAGAGCTTAGGTGTGCCTGGAAGGGCCTCCACTGGCAGGATGGGACAGCGGAGCTGGGCATAGCCCTACTTACACTTGAATAGGCTGGTTCCTGACCCCACATAAAGGGCTGCATACCCCATGTATTCTGGAGCCAGGGTAAATGAGGCATGAAACTATCCACTTTAGGGCTAAACCTTTAGAATCCTCCCACATTTCAAATGTGGCATCTTGTATAAAAATTGGGCCTCTTTAGTACACTTCTGGACCTGTGGAGACTCTGCCAGGAAGGAAAACTGCTGTGCTGCTAAAAGGACTGCCACTCTGCTGAACTACTGTTCTGAAGAACTTTTCTTCTGTGCTGGCCTGCTGCCCTCCTGCCTGGGTGAAAAGGACTGGACCTACATCTACGGAACCCCAGTATCCCAGAGTGACTCCGAGGGCTAGTTAGCCAGCCCCCTGACTAGTGCCTCAGGGACAGAAGGCTCCTTCAACAATGAACCCAGCACCTGGACCCTGCCAAGTGGTGCTACCCCAGTTCTGGACCCTTTGACGTGGGATTCCAGACGATAGCCCCTGGTACTTATATTTTTACAAATTAAATACTGCTTAAAGGTGTTCTACCAGTCCACCTTTGGATCCAGCTGAACTGACGCATCACCTCTGCTGTATGGCACATAGAAGAGTGGAACTGGCGCATCACCTCTGCTGCGGGAATTCTCTCATTGCAAGGACTCTGCATCGACCTTGCAAGCCGCATCGGAACCTTAGCATGGCAAATCTCTCATCAACAGCAGCCTTGACAATGACGCAGGTTCTCGCATCACAGTATCACAGCTCCTCGTAACTGACGCATTGCCTCGGCTGCGTGATGCACCCTCTATGTGGGACCTCGCAACATCAGCAAACAGGATTAAAGTACTGTTATTCAGTGGACCTATCTGGGACTCTGTGGCTGGCCCACTCTCTAACGCGGTCGGCCTGAAATTGTGTCTTTGTCCTGCTCTGTCATGACCACATATCCACAGGTGGAGGTCTGTGAGTTTTGGCGCTATTTTTTTTGAAATCTTTAAAACTGCATATCTCCCGATCTACTGATTGGATTTTTGTTGTTTGGTCTTGATTTATTTATTAGATTCTCCGCTATTGTCTCTAAATTGGTGTGGGTTTTTCTTGTGTGGTGTTTAAAATGTATTACAGTTTGGACTGCTGCATATACACTTTACACATTGTCTGTAAGTTAAGCCTGACTGCCATCGGAGCGTTAAGCACAGGTTAATTTAGTATGCTTGGGTTTCACCCTGACAAAAAATTGTGGTTGCTGCTTGAATAGGGTTGCAAAACCAGCAACCCAATTTCTTACACTTTGGAACAGACAACAACTAGATTTCACTACGAAACATTCTTGATATTTTTTTAGACATTACTCCCAGATCACGTGGCTGCTTTTTCTTGACTTTTATCCAAAGAAGAAATGTGAGCTTCTTTACTGTGCTGTATGAATAATAAAGAGCTTGATGAATTGGATAACATTTTGCCTCTCCTAGGTGCAATATTTCAAAGATGTCCACTTGAAAGCAGGCCGAATAAACATCGAATTACACTCCCAGACCAAAAGATCTTAATGGTTTTTATACAAGCAATCCACTTCTAACACTTTAAAGACATGTTTCTCATTGCATACAGGTAAATGTTTTTGTTTCAAACTGGGGAAAGAAGAGCCAGTGATAGGTTATATTTCTCAAACCCACGTAACACTATACCCAAATTCAGGGGGAAGTGAGTCTGAAACCATCAATCACGAACCTGAGGCATTTTTAAATCAACACTACATCTGCCAAGTCCCAACTCTACAATAGTTTAATTAACTTTAGGAACTTCCTGATTGGTTAATTTAAAGGATTGCAATTCCTGCCTCGAAGCGCATAGGTAGATTGATCCTCCAGATTCTAGATGTTACAATTGGATCTTTGTACAAATGCAAGATCACCTGTGTCTTCTACAACACGAGTTATGTTTGAATCCGAGCATGCAGCTTTAGAAGAGTTACAGGTGCTAAAGTTCAATGAAGTCCTTGGCACCACAACGTGTCTTGGTTTTTCATACTGCCCTACTAGGGTTATTATGACAAAAATCTTTAACAGGTAGTGGGTGGATGTTTAACTTCCAGCAATAATCGTCTTTTCAATGCTGTTCTCTACAATAAATACACCAAGGTAAGGAAAAAGGCAAACATAGGGTTGTTTGGAGCAACCTGGGATTTCCAGCGGATGAGTAACAATTTATTCCATATTTGCATGAAATATTTTGTGTAACTGACTGAGCTCCATTTGCACAACTCCATTTACAAGCTGGATTGAGACCAATTCATATGGTATCTTTCAGGTCAGACGATTGTGAGCAATGTGATAGTTATCATTAGGTAAATGTCCCTAGATTATAAAACCTGGGGTTCAATACTACGTTTTGACTTATTTGTAAAGTGATAAGGGTTTGAATGTTTTTGATGTGTTAGAGAAATATTGGATTGAGTCAATTTTGAGATGGAATGGACCTTAATGATCTCCAAATCCATTGGAAAAGACAATAAAGAGGAAGCAGCCAGAATGCCATATTAGCAGTATTGACCCAAATTGAGTTACAGGTCTTTCAAATGACGCTTGCTACCCATACATCTTACAGAAAGTGGATACGAAGGATCATGTGCTTGTCCTTGCTATAGGGTTACCTTTCATTTCATGCTGTTCAACAGTCCTTCGAAGAATCTGTGAATCAGGATGAATGCTGATATAGTAATGCATTATTCCTTATGGGACTTTCTTCTATTCTTGCTATTCTCCCAGAAACTCCATTATCATGTTAACCTTCTGTTGCTGAATGATGGCTGTTTCGCTCTATGCTGATTATTCATACTTTAGACTATAATGATATCCCTATCTTTTCTTGTGATATGTAAAGTACTGTTTAACTTGCCTAGGTGAACTATTGTCCCTTTTAAAGGACACTACTGTCTTAGATGGTTTGGTTTGTGCTATATAAACCTGTAAATATAGAAATAAATAAAAGCATATTGTGGACATTTATGAAGGGTGTTTGGTCTAAAGTACTATTCACATTTATCTACAGCACTCATCAATTGATGCGTTATATTATGTTCGGAAGTATTTGGGCTTTGGAAATAAATTCAAACAATTGAGGTGACATGAGAAATGTCTGCATGTGGTGTCAAATATGTAGTTAATATACATGGCCACTCTTGGTTGGTTACTTCTCTGGTGCTCAACAAGGTGGGAGGGTAGTCACTCTCATGCTCTCCAAGAAGGGGTGGATATTCACAATATATATCATACTACTGGTGCAAGCACACCATTTGAAATAAAATTATCTTCCTAGTCTCTCAAGAAATCTTCTTTATTCCATAAGTCTTAAAAATGTAAGGGCCATATGTATCAAGCCAAATTGACTTTGCAAAATTTGCGATTCCTTATTTTGCGATTGCATTTAAGGAATCGCAAATTTTGCGATTCCTTAAATGTAATGTAAGAAGCCAAAAAAAATTGCAAATTGGCCTTAAGGAATCGCAAATTACCACCAACTTCTAGTTGGTGGTAAGTTGCGAATTCCTTTAAAAATGCATATTTTTGCATTTTTCAAAGTTCCATGTGACGCACATAAATGCCCTTAGGGCATGTATGTGCGCCACATGTGCACCCATGCATATTTCACGGGTGCAACAGGGTGTCCTTTGGACACCCCTGCACCCTTGAAATTATTCTCAATTTGCGATTAACAATTTGCGAATCGCAAATTGAGAATTATTTCTTATTCATTCCTAAGGGCCTCCTGGCCCATAGAAATGAATGGGAAAGTATTCCTTAATTGCGATTCGCAATTTGCGAATCGCAATTAAGGAATTCTAAGGAATCGCAAAAAAAATGCGATTTTGTACATACATACTCATTTGCGATTCTCAAATAGCGATTCCTTAAAAATCGCTATTTGAGAATCGCAAATGGGTATCTTAATACATATGGCCCTAAATGTTCTAACCTGCCAACGTGTTTCATCAAACAGGTGTAACCCAATGACTTAATCAGGGCTGGGAGAAATACATACACTCCTCTGGTAAGTCTCATATGAACATATACAAATATAATACTACACTTGTGTTATTCCTAACACTAAAGCACAGGACTTTATACAGTAGAATGATATCCTTTTAGGAGCTCCATGATTCAAAGTGCAGAGATAATCCATTGAAGTGCTTGAACTATTAGTATGCTACGAGCACAAGATATTCAGGACTGCGACACTGCAGGACACAATTGCATACAAAATTTAGCATTAAACATGTTTCCATTTGCATTTTTTATCTAGATGTGTGCTTCACTTTAATGTATATGATTCTTTTTACAATTTTAAAAGTATTAACAGCTGAGAAGCCAAGGAGTGCTAAACAGAGGGTGGGAGCCTAGGTATACAACTAGTAGACCATAAGGAGGAGACAGGACAATCCTATTATGAGGAGAGGTAGTGCTCTTTGAAGATATGTCGAGACCAAAGGACAATTGGACCCTACTCACCTGGAACCAGGGTAGTTAAATTATTATCAGAAACAGTGGTTCCTGTGGAATAATACAAGAATCTATAATGATAAGAATATGCACAATCGCAATGGGAAGGGTTAACGTGATTTCAAAAGAAGAGACCAAATACACCATTGTTTCACTTAATCACAGTTGTATTTTATAATTCTCAAAAAATATATATACAGAGAGAGATAAGAGCAATAGTGCAAGGTGTCCCCAGTGAAAACTGGAACCTAAAACATTGTTGCCATATTTGAGACTATTGTATTGCGTTACCAAAGTATTACAAAGTCGACCATTATAAAATGTAGACAAAATAGACCACGACTATATACAATGATATATGGTGATTTAATAGTTCACTTTAGTTCTTTGTTGACGACGTTTCGACCCTTTGTGCAATGTTGGGTCTTTGCAGGACCTAGGAATGTAGGGATATGTGATTGGATGACTACGCAGCCACGTGAAGAGCGTGTGCCACAGGGAGTGATATGAAAAAGAGGTGAATGATACTCACATGCGACCCAGCCGGGTGCCAAAGGGAGGGTGGGGGAGGGCTGACAATTAGAAAGTAGCACAGCGCTTTCACTTAAATAATAAAGTGAATATGGCCGTGATTCCCCGCCACCCCCTCCCAACACCAATTCCCCATGGGAGAAGACAGACACAGGTTTGAGCTTTTGGAAGGCGGGGGGGAGTTACCCCCCCGGCCGTATTTATTAAAATATGAAACAAAATTTAAAACATTAAATAAAACGTTTCATGAATTATGTACAATTTTACTTTCATTACATTTTGATGAAGACATGTTCTTTGGCTAACCTTAACAGATCTCTAATACAAAGGTTTCCTAGCCAAGTCTAGCATCCTGAAAATGCATACATTCTAAATTAAAATTGTACATCCTAGCATTAAGGGCCAACGGCAAGGTCTTAACCGGTGTCAGATCCCTACTACCAAAATCCCGCCCTCACGGTGTGAGTGGCGCATGCGCAGAGGACTTAACCCTCATTGCCAACTGTAACTTCCCTTGTCGTGGGGGCCCCCTTTCACTCGATGCCATCTTAAAGGTCGTCCGAGTTCCCGTGTGAGGTATCTGTAGGAAGGACAACGTGGACTCCCCCCATCCCCACACTCTCTTCCGCCAGAGCGGATATCCGGCCCCCGGGAAATTCGTAGGAGGGGCATCTAGCCGTCTCCCCCCTGGGAGGGGCCTATGGCCGTCTCCCCCTAGGCGACCCATCCTTAGTGGGTGCCGCCTCCCCGTGGAAGGGGCCAATGGCCGCCTCCCCCCAGGCGCTCCCATCCATTCTGGGTGGCGCCCCCCTCTAGGGACCTTGAAATTACTGCTCACCGATCATGACCTTACCGCCCGACCAAAAAATAAATACGACAGTTGTTTTACCTACTAAGGGAAGAAAATTCTGACATAGCATTGACAAGTCATCAACTTTATCATTCTACAAAGGGAAAAATGTCCTAAAGCATAAGACAACATCATTATATGAAACACTCCCTTACTTTTCTACAAAGGAAAGAAGGCCTATACACATCTTTTAATCCAAGGCATATATAATTACATGAAGACGTGACTGTATCTCTTTAATACGATCAGATAACATCCACAACTTTATTCAAACAAACATTGCCATAGGGGCTGGTGGATGGGTCAAAATTGCCGCTTGTTCCGTCGAGGGCTCACGAGCGACGAGTGGTGCAGCCTTCAGAGCACAGGAACAAGAGGACGCTTCTTCGGATTCCCGCTCTATTTATCCGTCTGCGGGAGGGCGGGGACCCTCCTCAGGTACGCCCACTGGGTGCGGTCTTCCGTGCGGGTGTCTAGGACAACCCCTCCTGGGCGGGAAAGGGCGCGCCCCGGCTACGCCACTTTGGGCATACCAGCCGAGCCACGCCTCCCGCCCAAAATGGTTTCCCGGGGGGATCGGGGCACCCATCCATACGTTCGGGGGGACCGAGTGGTCGCCCCTTTCCATATGGCCGGGATGCCCGCCACCTCCTCCCAACACCAATTCCCCATGGGAGAAGACAGACACAGGTTTGAGCTTTTGGAAGGCGGGGGGGAGTTACCCCCCCGGCCGTATTTATTAAAATATGAAACAAAATGTAAAACATTAAATAAAACGTTTCATGAATTATGTACAATTATACTTTCATTACATTTTGATGAAGACATGTTCTTTGGCTAACCTTAACAGATCTCTAATACAAAGGTTTCCTAGCCGAGTCTAGCATCCTGAAAATGCATACATTCTAAATTAAAATTGTACATCCTAGCATTAAGGGCCAACGGCAAGGTCTTAACCGGTGTCAGATCCCTACTACCAAAATCCCGCCCTCACGGTGTGAGTGGCGCATGCGCAGAGGACTTTACCCTCATTGCCAACTGTAACTTCCCTTGTCGTGGGGGCCCCCTTTCACTCGACGCCTTCTTAAAGGTCGTCCGAGTTCCCGTGTGAGGTATCTGTAGGAAGGACAGCGTGGACTCCCCCCCATCCGCACACTCTCTTCCGCCAGAGGGGATATCCGGCCCCCGGAAATTCGTAGGAGGGGCATCTAGCCGTCTCCCCCCTGGGAGAGGCCTATGGCCGTCTCCCCCTAGGCGACCCATCCTTAGTGGGTGCCGCCTCCCCGTGGAAGGGGCCAATGGCCGCCTCCCCACGGGCGCTCCCATTCATTCTGGGTGGCGCCCCCCTCTAGGGACCTTGAAATTACTGCTCACCGATCATGACCTTACCGCCACAGGCCGGATAGTTGACCGACTATCTGGACCCCCCACTCCTCCTAAAGGTCATGCTTCCTCAAACCCCTTAACCATGCTATGAAGTCTCCTATGAGTAAATCATTCCCCTCCCTGGACAGGTGAACCCCATCATTCAGATACATGTGATCACCCCGAATACACCCGTGAGGAATGCTATGCAACTGCGCTGAGCGAAACAATTTCCCAATTTTATTGTTGACCCTCTTCACTGAGTGGTTCAATGCTGACAGTGAGAGACCCCCCTGCCAAGTCTTCCTGGGGATCATGTGTGACCAGGCAATCGTGCACCCCGGAAGTTTCTTAGCCAACCAGCTAACTGCCGACAGGATGTGTTCCAATAACACTCGTCTTCCCAACTTCACTAAGTCATTGCCCCCCAGGTGTACTATGACTACAGATGGCGGTGACCTTTGCCACCCTTAAAGACCCTCCAAAAACGATTGAAATTGGTCAAAACTGAGGCCGCCCTTTCCATGAAAGGTCACTCTGTACCCGTATTCCCCAGATGCGTGAATCGCGTCACCTGCCATGAATACGTCCCCGGCGCGCCTCACATATGAGTGGCCCACGACCCATACCACTCTCTCGCCAGTCGGTGATCCTCGACCGCTGGTCTCCTGGTGTTGAGTCGACTCCCAATTCCGCCCGCGTGACAGGCTTGCGAAAATGTAATTCAAACAAAAGACAAGAAGCGTGAGTGCATGTCAATTGACTTTTACAACATGTGCAATCGCACATACCTTTTGAAGCAATTCGAGGACCAACGGCCCAGCTGTTTTACTTCCTCCGCGCTCTGACCCCGGGCCGTAGCCTCAGTAGCAGCCCCTATCCTAAATGAGTGGGTCCCAAAATCGCACGGGTCCATGCCCGCGGCAGCGATTGTCAGCGCTAGCACCCTCGAAACTGAAATCTCGTCAGTGGGGTGCCATCATTGTGCCTAAGCAGGCTCCCCCCCCATGTGGCCGTCCTCTGTGCCAAGTATTCCTCTAAACACTTTATCGGACAAGTGGGGGACCCTCGTGCGCGCTGCACGACAACACTACCTCCCATAGCTTCCTGATCTGTCTTGGACCAGGCTACCCCTTATTTGTACGTGATCCCTGCACAAGCCTCCCTCCATATCCTTCTTGTTCCTCGCCACAAGTTCGCTTACCCGCATAGCCCCATGGAATGCCAAGACGAAAGCTGCCCGGAACAGAACTGCTTCGAAAGGGGAGGAGCACGTCTCATCCAGCTTTGCTAAAAGCAGAGACAACCTGTCTAAGCCAATCGGGCGCCTCGTATCTTGCTTGCGACCCTCGAGGCGTTGCCAGCCCCGGAGTGCATCCTAACCAAAAAGGAACCTGTCTGGTCACTTATGCCGTGCAGCTGTGCCATGAACGAAATGGCCGCCCTCTGTCTATTGGCCATTGCCGCTGATCGGCCTTCTCTGTGCAGTGCTACCAGGAACCCCAGGAAGGATTCCTCTTGACCCCAGCTCTGTCTCCCTGTCGGACCCAAAAATGTGCAGTAGGAACGAAAAGCTCCTTCGTAAGCCTTCCTTGTCCCGGGAGCTAAGCTGGCTGCCACGAGGTCTTGTAATCCGGGGCACCGATTAGCCATAGCACTTCGGGGAACGGTGCCGCCACTAGGTCCGCTGTGGGTAGATAGCCCCTGAAAGCCTGCATGTGTGAACGAGAGAGTGCATCAGCTGCATTATTCAGTACACCTGGCACGTGTTTTGCCCTGAATTGTACATTCAATTTCATGCAACGTAAAACAATTTCTTTTAACAATCTCAAGATCCACTTGCAGCGGGCTGCCTGCTGATTAATGCACTCAACCCCAGTCATGTTGTCAGACCAAAACACCACTGATCGGTCCCTAAAGTCGTCTGGCCATGCCATCATAGCAACCCAAATGGGAAATAGCTCCAAGAACCCAATGTTACCTGTTAGACCGCTGGAGTGCCACCACGTCGGCCATACTTGCGCCGACCATCGGTTACCAAAGATGGCGCCAAATCCCACGCTCCCAGCTGAATCGGTCCACAAACCTAGTTCATCCGATGATGCTGGTGGTTTGTTCCACACAACTCGACCGTTGAAGTCCGCCAGAAATGCCAACCAAATGCGCATATCCTGGCGAACCTCTGCCGACAGTCTCGTACGGTGGTGTCCCTCCCTGAGGCCCACCATAGCTTGTGCAATAGAGCGTGAGAAGGGGCGGGCCATTGGTATCACCCTTAAGGCAAAGTTAAGCTGACCCACTGTTTGCTGTAACTGGTGCAGGGTCACTTTCTCCTTGCCCAGGCATTGCGTAAAGGAAGCCCTAAACTTGGCCACCTTTTCCATTGGTAAACGGAAACATCCTTCCACAGAATCGAGCTCAATTCCCAGAAAGTCCAGTGAAGTAGATGGTCCAACCGTCTTACCTGGTGCCAATGGGACTCCGAATTCCCGCATGAGGATGCAGAAGTCCTGCAGCGCCTGCGGACATTTCGTACTGCCGGCCGCTCCCAAGAACAGGAAGTCATCTAGATAGTGCATAACGTGTCTATGCCCTGTGGCCTCGGTGAATGCCCACTCTAAAAGACAGCTGAACATTTCAAAATAGGCACAAGAAATGGAGCAACCCATAGGCATGCATTTATCCATGTAATGACTCCCTTGAAACGCAAAACCTAGCAAGCGCTGGTCCCGCGGGTGTACCGGGAGCAACCTGAATGCCGATTCGATGTCCGATTTCGCCATCAGTGCTCCGGGGCCCAGATGATTTAATATGGCAACGGTATCGTCGAACGATGCGTACCGAACAAATATCCGGGTCAATGGCTTCGTTCACCGAGGAACCCCTTGGGGCAGACAAGTTGTGAATGAGTCTAAACTCCCCTGGGTCTTTCTTTGGAACCACTCCTAGCGGTAAACACACGAAGTCCGCCACCGGCGGGGATTGAAAAGGCCCCGCCACCCGCCCCAAGCTGACTTCTTTGAAAATTTTCTTTGCTGCTACGCTTGGGTTATGTTGGACAGATAAATGATTTCTACAAAAGGAGCCCCCCCGAGAATCCCCCGCCGGGATGTTGAAGCCATATAGGAATCCATTCCTCAAAACCCCGGCGGATTCATGATCAGGGTATTTGTTCAACCAAGGAGTCAGAGCCATGATGTCGACAGGTGTAGGCATGTGATTCCCACGCATCACCTCACTCTTGCTTAGACCCCCCTTTTCCTCCCATTCCGCTGTTCTTTGATCTACAGCTACTCTCCGGGTATGAGCAGTTCCCACAGCCCGCACACGCATGCCTGAACCTACATGTTCCCTGGGGCCTGTTACAGTTGCCTCTATTGAAGCCCCAACAAACCCCCCGCTTGCCGCCATTTCCACCGGCCTTGGCCTGAAATTCCCCACCGGCGCCTGCTCGAAAGGGCAACGCAGGCTTTTGGCAAACTGACCCCGGCCCGCTCCCGCCCGGCGAGGACGTACCCGCCGCACCAGGCAAGAGCTGCTTGTGCCATGACAACGAGTCGAGGCAGTCCCAGGTCAAAGTTGCATCAAACTCTTTCGCTTTTCGGAATTTCATGTCATATCCTTTCCACTCGTCCCTCCCATACATGGTATAAAAATCCATAATCCTATTTTGGTAACAAGACAACTCGGTCATCACTTCTGGCTTTCGTTCACCCATGACTGCCGTAAATATCGAAAAGGCCTTCACCCAGTTCGCTACGGTCTCATCGACCCTAAATTCCGCCATCTTGGCCCGCCATACACTGGGGTGCCGTAGATCTTTCTGGGATTTTGCATACTCCATCTCGCGATGGTCAGTCAACAATGAAAACATATTCACATATTTTTCCCCCCATATCATTTCCTTTGTGGCCGCTGGGATGTGCTGGGCCACCCTTTCGCGCCTTGAAGGTAATGAACCTTCCCCTGCCATTGGCAATGGTTGCTTACACCGTCGTGTCAGCTGCCTTTTCCCGGCTAACCGTTGGTAGTCCTGGCGCCACCTGTGGGGGAACAAAAGGCACATTCGCCATCCCGGCTTCTCTCGACTGCCGTAACTGCTCGATTATTAATCTAGCCTCCTCGGCCGGGTCCCCTGCGGCCACTGCCCCTCCCGCTTTCTTCTTGAGCCAGGGCAACACTGCCGCTAACTGGATGGCCAGTTCCGGTGGCATTTGATCATCATTAACCGGGGTGATTACCACAGGAATTGGCAAGCTTATATCCGGAACCAGTACCGCGATGTCCGCCGGCGTGATGGGGGCGGATGGGGGGACCTCAGGAACCGGACCCTCCCCGTAAACCGCCCTACTCTTAATACGCTTCCCCCTACCCTCAGGGACCACTCCCGGCAAGGCCGGGCCTATTACCTTCTTAGGACGGCCTGAGGGGTTGTTCTGGGCCGCCAACTGTTTTTTAACCTCGGCCAAACCTCGACCGATCGAATCAACTTTACCGAGTTTTCGGTCCATGATTGCCATTCGGTTCGACAAGGTGCGCAGTACCTTCTCCAGCTCGGAGCTCTTTCCCGGTTTTTTGCCGGCCATAGCTGCGTTTACTCCGCTCAAGTCGATCAACGAGGTCCGAACTCTCGATAACTGAAATAGAAAAAACAAGATTACAAGTTCTCAAAATTGCCGCTTGTTCCGTCGAGGGCTCACGAGCGACGAGTGGTGCAGCCTTCAGAGCACAGGAACAAGAGGACGCTTCTTCGGATTCCCGCTCTATTTATTCGTCTGCGGGAGGGCGGGATCCTCCTCAGGTACGCCCACTGGGTGCGGTCTTCCGTGCGGGTGTCTAGGACAACCCCTCCTGCATTACAACGCATGCGTGGTAACAACGAGAGGCTTTACCACGCATACCTTTACGACGAAATACGTAGTTAAGGTATGTGTGGTAAATGGAAAAAAAAGGGGTTTGGGGGGTCTCCCCCCAAAAACTAAAAAAGCGTGGGATTAAAAAAGGGGGGTTGGAGGGTCTCCCCCCTCCAAAAAAAAAAAAACTAACCTGCAGTGCCGAAGATCAAGCAATCAGCGTCGTTAGAGAGGAAAGGGAATTAAACTTCTGCTTCCTCTTTATGACGTACGACCGACGTAACCAACAAAGATGCAAAGGAGACAGTTAAAAAGGTAAGGGGTCTCTCTACTTACCGTCCTCTCTACTGTTCCTAAAGCTTCTCTTATTTACCGCCACTTCTCAGCCCCTGACCCACACCGTCTTAAATCGAAGTTAGAATTGTCTTGGGAGGAAGATTTGGGCTCTTTATGGTCAACTTCTCTTTGGGACAAAATATGGGCCAGATCTTTGAAGATATCCCGCACTGCCTCTCTTACTCAATCCCTATTTTTCTTCTATCACAGACTCTACCTTTCTCCTCTTTCTATATCTCGCTTTCACTCCACTTCTATCCCTACTTGCTGGACCTGTAACGCTCCCAATGCAGATCTTTCACATCTTTTCTTCCTTTGCCCATCAGTTCGCATTTTTTGGACTCGGATATTTTCTCGTCTCTCCTGTATTTTCAACATCTCTCCCCATTTTTCCGCTACCACTGTATTTCTAGGTAGCCTTTCAGATGATCTGGATCTCCCTCCACACTCTCAAGGCCTTTTTGACCTCATGTTAGCCCTTGGATTACAACACATTGTATCTAACTGGAAATCTTTGAACAATTTGTCTCTAAACTGTTGGTGGAATCTAGTATGTCAATCACATAGACTTGATGTTGCCTTTGCCTCCTCCTGTAAACCCCCCCGAAATGTTGAACTTTACTGGTTACCTCTCACTTTATATTTAGATCAATCTGCCAAAAAGATATATTCTCCAGTTTCCTCGGATAATTTCAAACCCCCTTGAATAGATGTACTCTTGCCTGCAGTTTATGATATTTCAATTTCACTATTGTGATTTCTCTGTTTATCTTTATACTTGTTTCCTTTTCGCTAAAGGTTCTTATTTCAAGTAATCGCTAAATCTTATGTATTTTACTGTACTCTTTTGATTACATTTATTGAATTCTCTATTTTACTCACTCCTTATCCTATTACCATGCTTTTATTTACCTCCCTCCCCTCCCCCTCCTTCCCCCCGTAAATAATTCAAAATGCTTGGTTTTTTCACTGTGATATTGGCTGCCTATGTTTAATTTACCCAATGTTTAATTTTTTTTTTTTTTTTTCTAATTTTTGCTGATGTCACCTTAATTGTAATATCTGACTTTATTCTAATAAAGCTTTCAAACATAAAAAAAAAAGGTAAGGGGAAATGTAATTTTTTAAAATAAAATGTAAGGGTTAAGGGCAGAGGTAATTATAAGGAGTCGAGGCTGGGTGCGTGTAAGGGGAGAGGTATAACCTTTAACAAGAATATGCCCTCACCATGCATAAATTAACAACGAAAAACGTTGTTAATCTATGCGTGGTAAAGGAATATTAGTGGTAAAGGTTATACGTAGAAAACGAATTCCGTTCTAACACATGCGTGGTAAAGGCATGCGTTGCAACGGAATTCGTTGTAACGACATACAACCCGACATAGAGGCGAGCGGGAGGAAATTGGAATTCTATTGAGAGATAAGGGAAGATGTAAAAGCATTACCGCTACGTACATAATTGTGTGTGGCGTCAAGTTTCGTTAGGCAGATTTAGTAACGCTTGACCTGTGTTGTAGGATTCACGCTTTTTGAAAAACTGCTGAAACACACGGAGGTAAAGCAAGTCGCACACGCACTGACTGAGGTATGCGCTTTAATGCAACAATGGTGCAACTGTTCGACATAAAGGGGCAGATTTATGACGGACTTGCGCCACGTTTACGCTGCCGTTGCGTCACGCAACGGCGCGGAAACGTGGCGCATCCCTGCGACCTATTTACAACGTGACGCATCTAGGCAGATGCGTCACGTTGTAAAGCCCTGCGCCACATGAAACCTGCGTCAGGTTTCATGTGGGCGTTCTGTCGCAGGGTGGGCGTTCCCTCGTAGGAAAGCCCAGTAAAACTGACGCAGTGAAATCTACAAGATTTCACTGAGTCAGTTTTACGAGGCTGGTGCGTCAAATCCTTACGCCTGCTTGAAGCAGGCGTAAGGAGTGACGCACCACGTTATGTATGGGTGGCCTCTGTACATTGCAGGAGTTGCGTCGCACTTGCGACGCTACTCCAGCAATGTGCCGCCCGTACACCACAAGATGCGTCACGCATCTGCCCTTCCTTGCACCATGGTGCGCCGCATTATAAATGCGGCGCATCTGTGGTGCCGCAAGGAGGGAATTGCGTGACGCATCAGTTCTGGCGCATCCCTGCTGATTTGCAGAGATGCGCCAGAACTCATAAATCTGCCCCAAAGTTGCAAGGTAAAGGATTTTAATTGTAAACTTTTCCCCAGTTACAGAAGGACGAATGCTGGCTGGTGGCGTCCTCTAGAAGTAAAGTGCAATGAAGTCCGTTTAAATAGAGCAAACAAGAAGGTATAGCTCTGTTGTAATTGTTTAAAACGAAAAACAAACACTGCCCACTAGCATAAAATCGAAGTCAGGAAGGAGTGTAAATTACTCATTAGCAGCCAGACCAAGATATACGAACAAAACCCTGAACAAGAGACCCCAGCAGGTATTATTTAGAGTAAGAGGGCAATTAGATAAAAATCAAAGGGGCAGATTTATGATGACCTTGCGCCGCAATTGCGTCACTTTATTTGACGCAACTGCGGCGCAAACAATGCGCCCTATTTACAACGTGACGCATCTAGGAGATGCGTCACGTTGTAAAGCCCTGCGCCATAAGGAGGCGTTCCTGCGCAGGGGGGGGGCGTTCCTGCGCAGGAACGCCTCCTTAAAGTGGCTGAGAGAAATCTATGAGATTTCACTCAGTCACTTTCAGGCCAATGCTGCGTCAAAATCCTGCGCCTGCTTGAAGCAGGCGTAGGTCTTGATGCAGCATTGTGTAGATGGGGCTCCCCCGAGCCTTGCTGGAGCTGCGTCGCGCTTGCGACGCAACTCCAGCAATGCGCCACATTTCCGCCACAGATGCGTGACGCATCTGTGCCGTTTTTGCATCATGGTGCGCCGCATTATAAATGCGGCGCACCATGGGTGGCGGAGCTGTGGCGCACTGTGGCGCACGTTAACTGGCGCATCCCTGGGGATGCGCCAGTTAACATAAATCTGCCCCAACGTCTTTTATAAATATCATTGACAATGAACCACTGTATCTTTTGACAGAGAACCCCCAATTGAAGGGCAATCCCCAACCCTCAACTAAAAGAGAAAAGCAAAGAGAGACAAAACAATCTTCTCAAGTACAAAAGAGCGGCGTGGAAAGAGATTAGAAGCCTTTAGAGAAAGAATACTTTTCACTCAAAAATTCCTTTTTATTTTTTCTACACATCTTGTACAGAGAATTAGGGAGCCCTGATGAGAATCTAGAGATTGATTGCCTAGGATTCGAAACGCATCGGCAAAAGAACATATAAGAACAAGGGATTTTTTCCTAAACTCATGAACTATATGTTGAATGACAATATGCTCTTTCAGTCACATCGATATTTGCTCTAAAATCTATGTTATTGATTCATGTTCTGTATAAATTACACTTTCACGTCACAATTGGTTTTCTATAGTATTTGTATATAGTTGTATGCACTTAGATGGAGTATGTAGAATAGGTTGTATGTAAATGAATGTAAATGTATTTGTAATATATGTAAAGTATGCACTATTTTTTCCTTTTCACTTACTTTTGAAAAAACTTTGTGAGAAAATAGAAATAAATTCTGAGAAAATAAGCATAAATAAAATACAGGTACAAACATAAAGAAATGTGTTTGTCTTTGGAGCAAAAAGTGTAAAAGCTCGAAATTGGTAGGGAGTCAGGCTCACTTTGTTTCCTTCGCATTTACGTGGCCCTGCCTGCCTCTTGTTCCTTTGGGCCAAACTCCTCTTGTTATATAAATAAGTTCCTTCAAAGGGGGGCATAGGATCTGCCATGGGTGGAGCAGCAGGGACAAAGTACAATTAGACTCTAGAAGGGTTGAACCACTCTATACACCCAGTCCCAACCAGAACAGCAATAAAGACCTCAACCCTCTTCAGTTCTCACCCTATTTGCCCTTTGAACATCATTGTTCATTACCACAATATGTTAGGTAAACCTTGGTGTACATGGCTATTGCCAATAAGTGTAGCTACGAATAATGGAGCATGTTCTGTGGCACCTAGACCCTGGCTGCGAGGGGCCCGCACTACCCTAATTTTAGTGGTATTTTACCAATCAGCATGGGGGAAGCTTCCCATTTCCTTAGATTGCATTAGGAGTCATGTGACCTTTGAAATTACACTGTTGTTGAACAGTGGCTGGATCTATTTGCAGTGAATAATGTGGAGTCAACCTCCAGACACTACATAATGCATGCCATTGTTTGCATGGCAAATACTCCAATGTAATGGAAACATAAATTGCAATTATGTCAGTCAAGGTGCGCTGCTCTAAGCAAGCAATGTAATGCTGTTATTTTCCTATTTTTCTATTCCCTGAAAGTGTTGCGGCCATAGTATGAGCAGACAAAAATGGCAGTATAGGATAAGTGTAGCTTCTAAGATAAGAGGGTCATGTGTAAAAGGAATGCATTCGATAAAAGCGGTCACAATTTGAGCACCTCATTTAAACAAATACATTGTTATTTTTCAAACTGACCTATGTACTATTAGGGAAGTTCCCAAAATACCAAATCATAGTGGGTTACAATTTGACCTATCTCATGATCATGAATATTAATGTAGTAAGTCGCAAATTGTGACCTATTACACTTTGCTGCCATCACAGGAATGGTGTCCTGTTGGGGTCAGCAGACCACCATATCTATGATTTCTTTTATATAAAGCAATAATTGGTTTTAAATGCAGGCCGTTTTCCTCTGAGGAAAATTGTATGCATTAAAAAAGATGAAAGGATTCACAAACTTTTTTTTAGGAGCTGGCAGTGGTCCCAAGGACCACTGTCTACCCTTGAAAAAAAAATGTGAGCAACATTCACAAAAGGTATTGGGTACCACTACCTATTTGCATATATATTACCACTTCCTTGAGGTGTTGGTAATCTACAAATGCTTTGCAACCACAACTGTAGTCTCAATCATTGAAATGTATCTTAAGGAATTGCAGATTGAAAAGGACGCACTAAACAAGCTCCCTGAAATTGGCAATTTGGTATGTACTTGGAAACCTATTTTGCGATTCGGTATCATGTTACTGAATCACAGTTTGGGCTCTGTGCATACTGAAAAGCTATTTTGTGGTAAAAAACACTCTGGTTTTGTGCGTGGGAGACTTTGCAACCGCAGAATTGCTTTGCATATAAGGCCGTGTGTTTAATGTTCAGAATACAGAATTTGGAACTAATTTGTACAGCTCACTGAAGTTGATAAATGAAAGGTCATTGAAATGGCTAATTGTAACATCTGTGATATGCACTGCCACAAAATGGCAAAGCAATGTTAGTATGTGCTCTATTAATAAAACATCAATATTATAATTACAAACTGACACACAGGCAGGACTTGGTGAGGCTGATTTATCTGTAATTTGGCACACATCTTATTCATGAATTTAAACATTGAATAGATTTTTTAAGGGAGGTAGGTCACTCTGCATTCATCGTTTGTATTCTACCCTACTCCACTGCTTCAAAATCAGATGGTCCACACCAGAAAGCTACTTGCAAAAATGACACTTGGAAAACAATTAGTTATAAGCTTTGCTTTTAAGGTAATTTGTTTGTGACAGAACTTGCGTAATTGATTTGGGATCAGGTAACCACTACCAACTTAACAACACAATGTCGTTAGTTGAAAATCCAATTGTTAGAAAACGTATACTTAACCCCTAAAGTACAAGCAGCAGGATTCCTCAGAGTAATGCATGTTAAGTTGAAGCAGTACCTACACTCTTTAGAGTTCAAGCAAACAAGATGGTTAAACTCCCATAACAGCACAAATACACTTTCTAAAAGTAAGTTTTTCACTAAAGTTATCAAAAATCTACTTTTACCTTTCAATTAGATTTTTGAAAGTAAGTAGAAAATGACTTTCAATCCTTTTCCTAACATTTTCCCAAGTTAACCTTATTGCTGCTTGACATATTCCCCTCCGGTGCTGAGGATCAATGATAATGGGTGTGGTCATGACGGAACGGTTCCGTCATCCGCACAGCTCCACTGTGCCTCATGACGGAACCGTTCCGTCATGAGAATCGAAGGGGTTAAGTTATAAAACTAGAATTCTATTTATGCCTAGGCCTGTTTATGGAAAATCTAGCCTTGCCTAAACAGTGAAAGCAGCTTTTGGGTAATTTCAAAGTAAGAGCATGGAATTATCAATATGCAATATGCCACATTTTTGTATTTTATGCACCCAGCTCTTTCGGCCTGCAAGAGTGAATAACGTAACATATAGAAATAGGTTTTCTCACATAGTAAAGGAACTTTTCTCTACTATGTGTCTGTGCTTTTAAAGTGCATCCCAGCCAGAGAGCAGTGGTGCTCCTTTTAACATATATTTGGGTGGTGTAAATCCCACTGCAGCCCGCATGTGATATTTAGATTCCATGCATTTGGTGCATTGTAAAATAAGTAACCTAGATGAAATCAATTTTACCAGTACAATCTTAAGAGCAGATCACATACACTGATGCAGTGAACAGAAGTATCACAATGCAAATTCCTCATACCAATAAAAGCACAAAATAAAAGATGACAAAAATCGTTAGCGACCATGCAAAAAGTGGGTTTTCATACAGTTGGTCCATAATGATCAATGGGTAATGAGTAGATGCCCCATTTCCTCTATCACTTCATGGAAACAAACCACTGCATTATTGGATATTGAGTTAAAAACAGCTGTTCTAAAGGTCTTACAAGTGTGACTTATGGGGTGATAAGAAAGTAATACATTTGATTCCTAACCAGGCAGGATCAGCCTTCCGGCCTACCTAACTTACTAAATGACATTACTTAAATTAGTTAATAGCAATATCTATTATTTACAGAACTTAGAAACAGTTGAAATGTGATATGGAGCACTGTAAAAATAAAATATAGAATTATCACTACTTTAACACAGGAGGACAACTGCACAGAGGAACTAGAGGAATTGAAATGGGAGTTGTTAGGAAATCTCCTGAATGAAGTGTGTTTAGGCCCTATTGGAAAAAAAATAACCTTCTTTGCATTTATAAAGCAATTGTTCACCTGTGTTTGCATCTATGGGCTGAAATAATCACATGGTTGTTACCCAAATCAAGAGTAGGTGTGTGTACCCCTGGCCTCAGAGGTGGCAAATTCGGTGCCAGCAACCCCGGGGTTAATTGTCCTTATAGATGTCAGGCTCCTCCCTCCTTTGTGGCCCATTTATTTAATGCTGAATAATAGTGCTTTGTTCACTATCAGCATAATAAAAAATGAAGCAGCAGGAGCTGGAACCAGACCTTCTCTGTAGATGTGGTAAGTATACTAAAATGCTGTTAATGCTGTGGACCTGCATCTCTGTTTTTCCTTGTCACATAGCAAGTGAATGTCACATTAACCTAAGTCACATAACACTATTCATATTCTGAAATTTTTCAGTGCGTGGCCTCTTTGACCTGAGCGAGTGCCAGGCGGGGTGAGGCTGTTCCTCCCTACAATTTTGGGTGAGTGTAAAATATAATGGATTTATCAAGTACCAATACAATCGATGGTCTTGTTTTTGTTTATGTTTTGATATCTACACTGGCTTGTGTGTGTTGTCTTCTTTTTATTCCTTGTTCCATAGGAGAGGTTTTGGAAAACAAAGATATGAGACTATTTCACAATTGATACGTCTACATAATCAAGATTATTTATCACGTCACGTGGTAAGTGTTGCAGTAGTGAACATCATAGGTCCTGATGAAAGCCCGTGGGGGCTGAAACATGTTGACCAACTACCATTCATGGTGAATAGTAATTTTTTACATACTATTACCACTCTGCTTTTAATTATGCCGTTTTGATGGTCGCATCTAATAAAGTTTCCTGAGACATCAAGACAGGCATTTTTAGATCACCACTATATCTGTTTACACTTTTCACACTTTTTGAGCACTGCAACTTGCCCATACAGCCTTCATACTCTCATCTTTTGGTTGATGGTCCAACTTGTGGGTCCGATATTAGCTATCCTCAAGAATTTTCATGTGGAAGTGCTTATCGGACACTAACTCTTCTCAAACAACCCAGATGATGAAGTTCCGCTATTATGTGGGCCCATGGGTACATTTTTCCTTTATCTTTTGAACTCTCGTTCTTTTTCGTTCCTCTCCTTTGTAACTCTTTAGAATAACCTCTTGGTATGTGTCATTTTGGATACTAAAAATAGGTACCGAACACTGACAAAATTGTAGAAGACCCTTGGTATCTTTCGTGTGTCATATTGTTCAGTTGGGGGACAAGATACAAGAAGGTCTATAAACATATAATTCCCCTAGGGCCCTCCTTCATATTCTGTTTTTTGCTAGTACAACAGGGTATACAAAAGGGGAGAAATCATAACGCAATGTGGTCCCTTACATACTGGAGATAATTTTTCACATAAGGATCACCCATGGTTTATAGATGGCACTAGTGGGAAATTTCTGTCAGTGGAATGTTGTATGTACATTTTGGACAAAATAGGTACCCATGGCACTTGTAGAGCATTCATTGCTACACCTGGCACAATAGACTTGGGGGCAGATTTATGTTAACTAGCGCATCCCCAGGGATGCGCCAGTTAACATGCGCCACAGTGCGCCACAGCTCCGCCAGCCGTGGTGCGCCGCATTTATAATGCGGCGCACCATGGTGCAAAAACGGCACAGATGCGTGACGCATCTGTGCCGGAAAGGTGGCGCATTGCTGGAGTTGCGTTGCAAGCGCGACGCAGCTCCAGCAAGGCTCGGGGGTGCCCCATTTTAACAATGCTGCGTCAAGACCTACGCCTGCTTCAAGCAGGCGCAGGCTTTTGACGCAGCATTGGCTTAAAAGTGACTGAGTGAAATCTCATAGATTTCACTCAGCCACTTTTGCGAGGCGCACCTGCCCCGGAACGCCCACCCTGCGCCGGAACGCCCACAAGCGGCGCAGGGCTTTACAACGTGACGCATCTGCCTAGATGCGTCACGTTGTAAATCGTTCGTAGGGATGCGCCACGTTTACGCCGCCTTGCGTGACGCAACAGCGGCGTAAACGTGGCGCAAGGGCCTCATAAATCTGCCCCTTGTTTTTTTTCTTTTCTTTTCAACATATGGGGGAACCTTTACCACATTCTGGGAAAAAGGTGGCCAACTCTTGGGGAGCATCAGGTTGAATTGGCCTGGCACACCATGAAAGATTTCAATATTTAATGAGTATTTCTTTAGAACCTGTTGCTTTTAGCAAACTTATGTGAAAGCTGTGCTTTCACATAACTATGCCCTCGGCCTGGTTGCCCCCACGCTCCCCGCCTGCTGCCTGCCTCTTACCTGCTGCCTGCCTGCCTGCTGCCAATCCAACCCGGCGCCCCAGCCGCCGCAGGGCCGCCCGCCTCGATCGCCGATCCAGCCCGGCGCCCCAGCCGCCGCAGGGCCGGCCGCCTGGATTTTCGCGCCGGTTTTTGCCGCGACCCCGCCCCCCGCCTGCCGATAGGACCACGCGCTCCCCGCCTCCCGCCTGACCCGCCCTCCTGGCTCCCTTCTTATGACGCCCCCTCAGCGACCGCGCAGCGGACGCGTGCAGCAGGAGCGCCGACTGAGCGCCGAAGGTGCGCCAAAGGTAAGCCCGTCTGCGCCCGTCCGTGCCTGGACCGTGCCCAGTGCCAGGACCCCTGGCCCCCGCAGATCCCAGCCCACCAGCTGGACGTACGACGCCGCCACCCTCATCGCACTCAACGACGGACGAGTCCCGGGATGCTACCTTGCCACCCCGAGACGCTCCCACGGACCCTTCTGCTGCACCGCCTGCAAGTTCACCTGCATCCGGACCTGCCTCGCACCAGCACCCGCCAAGACGAACACCAGCAGCAACCACCTCAAGTGCATCCTGCTCAACACCCGCTCAGTCCACAGACACGCCATCGAACTCTGGAACCTCATCGACACCACAGCTCCTGACGTTGCCTTCCTCACGGAGACCTGGATGAACGCCTCTTCAGCGCCCGACATCGCCATCGCCATCCCAGAGGGCTACAAGATCACCCGGAGGGACCGCACCGCCAACCAGATGGGAGGAGGCATCGCCATCATCCACAGGGACACCATCCGCATCACGACTTACACCGACGACATCCTGACTACCGCCGAACACCTACACTTCCAGATCCACACCGACCCAAAGACCACCCTCAGAGGCACCCTGATCTACCGACCCCCGGGACCACGCACACAATTCAGAGAGGACATCGCCGACTTCGTCAGCCCGCATGCCCTCCCCTCGGCTGACTACATCCTCCTGGGGGACCTCAACTTCCACCTGGAGAAAAACAACGACCGCAACACCACCACCCTGCTCGACAACCTCGCCAACCTCGGACTCAAGCAGCTGGTGACCACCCCCACCCACGTCGCCGGACACACACTCGACGCCGTCTTCTCATCCAGCAAAGACATCACCTTCAGCCACGCCACAGGACTCCACTGGACGGACCACAGCTGCGTCCACTTCACCTTCAGAAGAACGACGATCCACCACCACCAGCAACAGGTCGCCCGCAGAAACTGGAGCAAGATCACAGCCGACCAGCTCGCCGCTTCCCTGAGCCAGCACTCTCCCGCCAGCTCAGCGAACCCCAGCCAGGCCGCCGACAACCTCACGAAGTGGATCAGCAACTGCGCGGACGAACTCGCCCCACTGAAGACCCCGCCCAGCAGACCCGGCAGCAAGAAGGCCCCATGGTTCACCGACGAGCTCAAGAGCTCCAAGAAGAACTGCCGAGCCCTCGAGAAAGCCTGGAGAAGGGAGCCAACACCGGACAACATGACCACCCTCAAGCTTGCCACCCGGAAGCACCACCAGCTGATCCGCGACACCAAGAAAACTGCATTCAACGACCGACTGGACAACAACGCACACACTGCAAGGAACTCTTCAACATCGTGAAAGAGCTCTCCAACCCCAACGCCGGAAACAACGACATCACCCCATCACAAGAACTCTGCAACTCCCTCGCCTCCTACTTCCACAACAAGATCGCGGACATACACAACAGCTTCAACACCCAACCGACGAACGCCACGTGCGACACGACCGAACCACCGCCCCCCACCACCACCCTCCGCGCCTGGACTCCTATCAGCACCGAAGACACCGTCCGCATGATGAACTCCATCCACTCCGGATCTCCGACCGACCCCTGCCCTCACCACGTCTTCAACAAGGCCGACGCTGTCATCGCACCCCACCTGCGGGACATCATCAACACCTCATTTGACACCGCCACCTTCCCTGAGAGCTGGAAGCACGCCGAACTCAGCGCTCTACTCAAGAAACCAACAGCGGACCCCACCGAACTCAAGAATTACCGCCCCATCTCGCTCCTCCCGTTTCCAGCCAAAGTCATCGAGAAGACCGTCAACAAGCAACTGGCCGCCTTCCTCGAGACGAACGGATCCCTCGACCCCTCACAGTCTGGCTTCCGAGCCAACCACAGCACCGAGACCGCCCTCATCGCTGCCACCGATGACATCTGAACCCTGATGGACAACGGAGAAACAGCGGCCCTCATCCTCCTAGACCTCTCCGCGGCCTTCGACACCGTCTGCCACCGCACCCTAGTGCAGCGCCTCTACAACGTCGGAATCCAGGAGAAGGCACTGGAATGGATCATCTCCTTCCTCGATGGAAGAACCCAGAGAGTCCACCTACCACCGTACAAATCAAAGGCCACCGAAGTCATCTGCGGCGTACCCCAAGGATCCTCGCTGAGCCCAACCCTCTTCAACGTCTACATGAGCCCCCTCGCGGCCATCGCACGCCAACACAACCTGAACATCATCTCCTACGCCGGCGATACCCAGCTGATCCTCTCCCTTACCAACGACCCCGCCGCCGCCAGAGCCAACCTTCACGAAGGAATGAAAGAGGTAGCCGAGTGGATGTCGACCAGCCGCCTGAAGCAGAACTTGGACAAGACCTCATCCTGGGATCCTCGCCCTCCGCCTGGGACGACTCCTGGTGGTCCCCCGCCCTGGGAACCGCACCCAAACCGACAGACCACGCACACAACCTGGGCTTCATCCTGGACTCCTCCCTCTCCATGACCAAGCAAGTCAACGCCATCTCCTCGTCGTGCTTCAACATCCTGCGCATGCTACGGAAAATCTTCCGGTGGATCCCCACCGAGACCAGGAAGACTGTCACCCAGGCCCTCGTCACCAGCCGACTGGACTACGGCAACGCCCTCTACGCCGGAACCACCACCAAGCTCCAGAAGAGACTCCAACGGATCCAGAACGCCTCAGCCAGACTCATCCTCGACATCCCACGACACAGCCACATCTCCGGACACCTAAGAGACCTGCACTGGCTCCCGGTCAACAAGAGAATCACCTTCCGTCTCCTTACCCACGCACACAAAGCTCTCCACGATCAAGGCCTGAGCCACCTCAACAACCCCATCAACTTCTACGCTCCCAAACGACACCTCCGATCAGCCAGTCACGCCCTCGCCGCCGTCCCCCGCATCCGAAGAACGACAACAGGAGGAAGGTCCTTCTCCTACCTGGCCGCCAAGACCTGGAACTCCCTCCCGACCGACCTGCGCCTGACCCAAGACCACCTCGCCTTCAGGAAGAAGCTCAAGACCTGGCTGTTCGGGCAGTAGCAGCACCCTCCCCCCCCTAGCGCCTTGAGACCCTCCGGGTAAGTAGAGCACTCTATAAATGTCTATGATTGATTGATTGATTGCTTTCAAAAGCACTATCTGATCCCATTTTTAAAACCTTTCTGACCAGCAACACACTCGGAAGTTTATCTACAAGATGTCAGGCTCACTTGCTTCACTTGCTGTAAATCAGGATAGCTATTCCGGCCTACCACTTACAAACAATACCAGCCACCACTCCGAAACACAAGGTACAAGGTCCTGATACACACTGTTGAAGTTCTGCAATTTCGAGTGGGACATTACATGCTAGGTCTTATAAAAGTATTCAACTTAACAGTGCAGCATGTACTCTTCTTATTAATATAAAAAGAAAATAAAAAACAAACATTCTAAACATGTTTTAGCCATGTTGCATTATTGTGAATACATGAAAGATGAAGTGTCTGAATAGAGCCAACGCCTCTGTTCTCCACACAACTGATAGAGCCTTGAATAAATCAAAATTTATTTGCAGAGGAGTAATTTAGGCCAATCATATAGTTAACATTCAATATATGATTTACATCAAATAATACATGTGGATGTAACTACTATTGTTTTACTTGAATCTCTTTTTATCTCTTCCTATGCTTTACCAACACATGTATTGCAGTATATAGTAGATGACCTATTAAATCATGAGAGTTTGTGCTATAAAAAATGTAGGCTCCCAGTACTGTTGTGTGTTGTAGCACCATATCATCTTCAGACGAACACACAATTGTTCATGTGACACTAAGAGAAACGAGTAATGATCCTCTTGCATATCAAGTCAACACCTTAACACAGGTGGTGTCCAAAACAGACATTTACTTATGTTGTCATATTAGTCTTTCATGTATAATGGAACTTCAGTGATGTCAATTATTATGATGTCACCAAAGTTCAGATCAGGTGATATCACTTCCTTGGAAGATTCACGGTCATAGTGCCCACACCGCCAGCGCTCACTCCACCTTGAGCCCCATACAACTTCTATACCAAGGAGACTCATGAGACATAAATGTGGAAAACGGTGGTGCAGGTTTATTTTTGCATAACAAGTAGCAGATAAGGTGGGTCATCTTACAGGCGATCCAATGCGGCAGCCCCTCGCTGACCCGCATGCCCAATTAGCCATCTTGCACGGTAAGTCGATGCTCTTGACGGTGCAATACGTTAATACTTTATTTCGGTTTACTCCCGCCCCCCCCTGTCAGGGCGGAGCGATGAGGCACACCCCCGGTCGGTTCAGGCCCCCCGACCGCCCGAAGGACTAACGGGGCGCCGACGCTGTTTCCTGGGCCCCCTCGGCTCCAGGTTCTTGGCTCAGGCACCCCTACTGTGCCAGGCAGAGGTATTGACTGTATCCTTCTGCCGCAGAGGTACCCTTACTGTCCATCTGCTTCCAGATCGCCCTGTGACTCCGCCTGCAACACAAAACAGACCATTAATTGTTCACAATTCGCCTGCCGCTCTGCTGCTGGGTCAGGGCCAGGGTGGGAACAGCGCAGAGCAGCCCAGGAAACGCGGCAGGAAAAGACCGAGCAATGCTTGCTCTGCTAATTATAAGTCCCGTGAGTCCGCCCCCCGCTTGCACAGTCTCGCCACCGATTGGCCGTTTCAAAGGGGGCGCTCCCGGGCCGGCGCGCTAGTTCTGCTCGCGCGGCATGTGGCACTAAGACGCTGTCTCGCGTTATCTCCCCTTCGCGTCGCGCGGCCAGCGGCATAGTGCCCACACTGCCAGCGCTCACTCCACCTTGAGCCCCATACAACTTCCATACCAAGGAGACTCATGAGACATAAATGTGGAAAACGGTGGTGCAGGTTTATTTTTGCATAACAAGTAGCAGATAAGGTGGGTCATCTTACAGGCGATCCAATGCGGCAGCCCCTCGCTGACCCGCATGCCCAATTAGCCATCTTGCACGGTAAGTCGATGCTCTTGACGGTGCAATACGTTAATACTTTATTTCGGTTTACTCCCGCCCCCCCTGTCAGGGCGGAGCGATGAGGCACACCCCCGGTCGGTTCAGGCCCCCCGACCACCCGAAGGACTAACGGGGCGCCGACGCTGTTTCCTGGGCCCCCTCGGCTCCAGGTTCTTGGCTCAGGCACCCCTACTGTGCCAGGCAGAGGTATTGACTGTATCCTTCTGCCGCAGAGGTACCCTTACTGTCCATCTGCTTCCAGATCGCCCTGTACTCCGCCACAGCTCTGGAGGAGGCCCCCGCCGATGACAGAGCCCCCCACCACCTAGTTACCTTGCTACCCAGTGCCCTCAAGATCATTGGCACCCTGCAGCTGCCAGAGCTTCCTGTAAATCAAGGAGGAAAACATCCATCCCAATCCCAGACAAGTGAACCCCATCTCTTTCATAGTAACCCACAGTCCTGTCCTGTATCAGCGCATGCCTAATAAACCCCAGGCCCCTCTTCTCCATGAATTTCTGCATAGCCCTGTTCACCCTCCTCCTGCCTTGCTCGATGGCAAGGGGTGAACGCGCTCCCCTCCAGGCCCTGCGGGGAACCACCTCCGACCATATAAGCTCAGTGGCCCCTAGTTCGTTCGTTATTGCAGTTATATCCCGCTGCATGGCATCTACTAATGCTCTTCTCCCCATTGTCACCAGATCATTCCCACCCAGGTGTATGACAAGGATGTTGGGAGGCCCTCCCCGTGCCGACAAACATTGGTTCAGTCTGCGCCTCAGCTGACACCATCTCATTCCCGGGGAGCCCATCCAGTATCTCAGTTAATCCCAATTTTTCTTTATCGGGATTATTAATTTATAGGCCACCTGGCCCTGAGGGCACCTTTTGCCATAGTCTCTTAGAGGCTGTTTCCTCTTTGATTTTGAAATCATCCAATTTCACGATAATCGGCGACCTGAATTTACACATGGACGCCCCCCTTTCTAATCCGGTCTCCAATCTGCTGGCTGATCTTGAAGCCTTCCAAATAAATCAACTGGTGCAATCACCGACCCATATAGGTGGTCATTTGTTAGATCCTGTTCTGACGAATCTTACTACCAATATTCTTGTGCTTTTGCCTAAGCCTATGGCTTGGACTGATCATTGTTTGATTGAAGCCCATGTCACCATCCCTAATCCTTCCTACAATAATAATACTCCGGGTCTTTTTAAGCGCCCTTGGAGAAAACTTAATTTTGAACATTTCCATCAGTTGTTGATGGGACATCATCCTCAACCTCCCTCGGAGGTCTCTCTTGGGTACGATAACTTCTGTGAGTGGCTTAATCACTCCCTAGATGTGTTAATACCAGCTAGGTGGAGCAAGACTAGATCCAGCCCTTCCAGCCAATGGTATGATGAATCCCTTAGACTGCTCAAATCTACCTGTAAAAAAGCTGAACGTGCATGGCGCAAAACTTACGACGCGGACCTTAAGTCCGCCTACAGGGCCTGCACGAGAGTTTATCATCGGGCCATCTGCTCTGCCAGAGCGGGCTTTTATTCTCGGGAGATAAAAAATAGTTCCAATCCCACAAAAGTAATTTTTAAGGTCTGTAAAGACCTTACAAGTAAACAAAATCAATCTGCCACTCTGGCAGCCTCCTTAGAGCATTGTGAGGATCTGGCGTCATTCTTCATTGAAAAAGTCGAGGCCATTTATAGGTCATTCTCCCAGTCTACCATCCAGGAGAATAACATAGCACCTAAGGCTTCCATACCACTGCTGACTATTCCCAGCCCTACTCTAGAGGAATTTAAAGCCTTGACAATGAAGGTTAAATCCGGCTCACCTGATGACCCCATGAGACCCATTCAATTCCAGGAAATTGCTGAGTGCTGCTACCCGGCCATGCACAGTCTCATTGAGCTGTCTTTTAACACCGGCTGTGTGCCCAGTGCTTGGAAGCGGGCTACCATCATTCCCATTCTAAAAAAAACGGCCCTTGACCCCACCAAATCGGAACATTATCGGCCGATTTCCATGCTTCCTTGGCTAGCGAAATTAGCAGAATCTCATGCTAACCGCATCCTGTCACTCCATCTGCAGGAAGCGAAAATACTGGATAAATCGCAGAATGGGTTCCGTGTGGGTCACAGTACTGAAACGGCTCTTCTAGCAGTGGTGGAGAACATCAGGAAGATGTTGGACCAAGGTCAGACGGCGGCACTGATCCTATTGGATCTCAGTGCCGCGTTTGACACGGTGTCCCATCAGATCCTCCTCCATCGCCTTGAGGAGGCCGGAGTTGGAGAGAGAGCACTCGAGTGGTTTCGATCTTTTCTCACTGATCGAACTTTTAAAGTATCCACTCCCCCTTTTGTTTCTGCTCCTCGTCCGATCCTGCAGGGTGTCCCGCAGGTGTCGGCCCTTAGCCCTACCTTATTTAATTTATATGTTCAACCGTTGGCTGAGGTCGCCCATAGTTTTGGTCTCTCCATGGTGTCATACGCCGATGACACGCAGCTGGCGGTGGCACTTAATGGGGAGACCAACATGGATGCTGCCACTTTTCAGTCCGCGTTAAAAGCTGTGGCGGGCTGGATGGCGAACAATCGCCTCCAACTGAATGCCTCTAAAACCGAGGTTATTATTTTTGGTAGGGAAAGCGAGCTTTGGGGCGATCAGTGGTGGCCACTTGAATTGGGCCCTGCTCCCACCCCAGTGGCTGAAGTTAGGAACCTTGGGGTGTGGTTGGATGATAAACTTTCATTCACCGCCCACACTAAACGGGTTGCCGGAACTTGTTTTGGTGCCCTGCGGTGTTTGCGACCCATTTTTAAGTTTTTTGATGCTGACACGAGACAGATCATTGTCCAGGCCACAGTCTTGGCTAGATTAGATTACGCCAGTTCTCTGTTCTTAGGCGTTAATCAAGCAGAACTAGTTCGTCTCCAGCGGGTGCAAAATGCGGCCGCCAGGATGTTGGTTGGTCTTCCGAAGTTTGTTTCTGTGCGCCGTACTATTCAGGATCTTCACTGGCTGCCCGTGGGGCAAAGAATCAAATTTAAAACCCTTTGTTTAACTTTTAAAATCTTGAAGCTGGCTTCTCCCCCCATTTTGTCACAATTAATTTGTCATTATGAGCCATCTAGAGTCCTCCGATCCTCAGGGACAAACCTTGCTGTAGTGCCACGTTTTAAAAAAGCAAGGATGGGCGGACGTTCTTTCTCTGTGATGGCAGCAGCTCTCTGGAATTCCTTGCCTGCCTCTCTTCGCTCCATCCCTGATCTGCTCCCGTTCAGAAAAGCCTTGAAGACCTTTTTATTTTCCACTGTTTAGTCTTCTTCTCTGGTTATTAGTTTCCGTGTTGTGTTTTTTACCTTCTCCTAAGCGCCGGGACGCCTCTTGGCTGCGGCATCCGTTGCGCTTTATAAAATAAAATAACATAACATAACATAACATAACTCTATTCGTGTCTTTGCAAAGGCCTAATCCCACTTCCTGTATGACGCCCACTGTTCCAGTCTGGTAACATACGAATGGCCCATCACCCACACGCAACAGTCAACTGCAAGAAAAGACACCGTTGGCATTATTGTTTTATTTATAATAACCTGCACAGCAAACGAAAATTCAAACAGTATCAGCAATCCAGAAAAGTGACATTACATAAAACGACACAGAAATGAATCTCTGGCCACGGCCTGCCGCACAATAGCTCCTCCTACCCATTCAGCCATCTTCATATTCATGGGCGGACATATCTCTGGTAACAGGAGGACGACCACCTCCCCACCCGTTTGACCCCTTCTTCACCCAGCCCCGCCCTGTATGCTGCAGTAGCTGCCCCTATTCTAAAGGAATGACTGGAAAATGTTTTTCCTTCCCCCTCCACTGACAAGCCCGCCTTGGCCAATACCTTCTCCATCACTCGCTCAAATTGAAACTTGGTCAATGGCATGCCGTCCGCGTGTATCAGGAAGGGGCCCGTCAGCAAGGGTCTGATTTTTAGGTATTCCCTGACCAAAGTCACCGGGCAGTATCTAGGGTCCTCGAATGCATGCAATGTTATGGCCACACCTTTCCCAGCCTGATCAGTTTTAGATTTGCGCAGCCACAGAACCAGCGAATCCCTGGCACACACGTCTATCATATCCAGGGCTCTCCCAGACCTATCCGTTTTGGATTTCACCACCAACTCGCTGGCCCGAAAGGCTCCAAAGAAAGCCAGGCAGAAGGCTGTTGCAAAGAGTTGCGCCTCAAATGCCGAATTGGCCACAGCCGGCACTGTGTCCACCATGCACTTCAGGGCGGGGAACTCTATTCCTGCTCTCCTATCCGGGATCCTGACCTCATCCCGTGCCCACCCTTTCAGTGCCGCCCTAATCCTTAACGCCCCCGTAGGGTCGTCCTCACCGTTTAGCCGAGTTTCGTGCTTGAGCGCAGCCAAGTGGCTGCACACCCAAGAATGGGACTTGCCCGTCTCATTAGCCCACACAACAAAACTCTCCACTTGCTCCTTTGAGCTTAAAGTTGCTGCCCCAATGGACTGTGTCACTGCTCGGAAAGTGTTCAGTTGTGCCGCATATCTTCTCCTGGTTGAGTGTGCCAAGGAACGTTGGCCCATCCTTTTCAACCGTTCCTCCACCGAAGGAGTTGCCAAAGTGCTGCCGGGAACGGTGTCATCTCCTCCCCTGCCTGCGGCCATGCCTCCCGGAATCGTGACAGCTGAAAGCGAGAGAGAGCGTCAGCTGCCACATTCTTGACACCTTCTACATGCCTAGCCCTGAACTCGATGTTGTGACGTAAACCCGCCCTGACTAGCTCTCTCAGCAGGCTCAGCACTAACGGGCAGTTTGCGCTCAGGCCGTTGATCGCCTGGACCACAGCAAGGTTGTCAGACCAGAACACCACCTTTTTGTTGCCCAGCCCCTCCGGCCATAGGTGCAGCGCCACGACGATGGGAAACAGCTCCAGAACTGTAATATTGGCCGTCACCCCTTTCTTGCGCCACGCATCAGGCCATTTCATAGCACACCACTTCTCTCTGAATATTATCCCGAAACCTACTCTCCCGGATGCATCAGAAAAGAGACACAAGCCCTGACTGCTTTCCCAGGGGGGCCTCCATATCACTGTACCATTGACATTTTTTAAGAACTCATCCCACATGCTCAGGTCTGCTCTCAGTCCTGGTCCAAGCCGCACCAGGTGATGCTTCTTCTCCACCCCAGCCGTAGCCTTAGCCAACCTGCGAGAGAACACTTTACCAGCTGGGATGACTCTTGCGGCAAAGTTCAGCTTGCCCAACAGACTCTGCACTAGCTCCAGGGTTGCGCTGCCCTTTCCCATCATTGCGCTAATCTCTTGTCTCACTTCACACACCTTCTCCGCCGGGAGTCTGGATTGCCCTTTGACCGTATCTAGTTCAATGCCCAGGAATGTTAGCACCTGCGCTGGCCCTTCCGTTTTCCCCGATGCCAGAGGAACACCCAGATGGTCCGACAAGACCTCAAAGGCCTTCAAGGCTTCAGCGCACTCCTGAGAACCGTCCCTGCCAAAGAAGAGGAAGTCGTCCAGGTAGTGAGTGACTTGTGAAATGCCGTGCCTGTACATGAGGGCCCACTGTAGGAAGGAGCTGAATGCCTCGAAAAAGGCGCACGAGACCGCGCAACCCATCGGCATGCAGCGATCGAAAAAGAATGCCCCCTCCCACCTGAAACCCAACAAGTGCTGACTGTCAGGGTGAACAGGCAGGAGGCGGAACGCTGACTCGATGTCCGCTTTTGCCAACCACGCTCCCTTGCCCGTTCTCCTTACCATATCGATGGCCATGTCTAGTGAGCAGTAAGAGACTGAACACGCACCCTCCTCCAGCCAGTGGTTGACCGAATTGCCCTCTGGGTATGACAGGTGATGGATCAGTCTGTAAGACCCTTGCTGCTTTTTTGGGACCACACCTAGCGGGGAAACTAAGAAATTCGGAAGCGGGGGCGAAGGATATGGCCCAGCCACTCTCCCCAAGTCCACCTCCTTCCTGATCATTTCACTGACCACTTGATGCAATTCCCTAGCTGACTTCAAATTCAGGGCATCCCTGTGACCCAAGGGGCCCTTGTACGGAATCTTAAAACCATCCACAAAACCGTCAATCAATAGCTCCCGCTCCTTCCTAAGTGGATACACCCTGAGCAATGGCAAGATGTTTTGCAGCACAATAGGGGAAGGACCCTTGGAATGCTCCATCCCACCACCCAGCTGGGGGATTCCAACATTACAGTCCTTCATTTCATCGCCATGCTCTATCCGTCCTGTCTGCCCTTCAATCATCCTATTGTCTAGCGCCCTCTGATCCCTGTGTAGCAGTGGGGGGCGGGTTCTGTCCATTGGTGCAAGAGATTGCTGCGTGTTGTGAACCACACTTGCTGCACTCGTGGGCAAACTTGCACGCCCTCCCCCATGTGCATGCCCCATTGTTAAACAGCCTACAGGTCCCTGAGTTGAAGCGCCTAGGTCCCGCTCCGTAACCCCTCCCCCGCCCTCCCCGAAAGGGCTGCTGGAAGGACCGCCTTGGGTACTGTTCCCACTTACGCTCATGCTCCCACCTCCTGGCATCATTGCCCTCGCTCTGTGACCTGTGAGATGTGTCCCTTTTGCCGTTCCCAGTCCTGCACATGTGCTTAAACCAAAGCTGAATGTCAGTGTGATCCCACCCTATTTCCGGGCAACTGGCCATGGTCTTTCTGAACTCCTGATCATATGAAAACCAGCCCATCCCTCCAGACTCTCTTGCCCCTTGTTGGATGGAATTGGCATACTCCATTAGGGCCTCGCTCTGATCTGGGTCCTTCTGCACAATTATAGCTGCCAGAATGTTGAATGCCTCAGTCCAATTCTCAATGGTCTTCTCAGGCCACCGCTGGAACCTAACCTTGTCTTCCTCATTCTTTCCCATCCTCCTAGTGTCAGCCCCTGCATTGTCGTGCATTAGTAAGGTCAGGATGTCTATGTACTCCCTCCTCCATATACCCTCCTTCGCAGCTTGAGGTACCTGCCTGGCCAATGAACAGCCACCTTTCGACTTACCGCCTGGCTTCCCTGCACCGGATGGCTGACCTACCCCAGAAGGAACTGAAACGGCCCTGACCGTTGACCCGCTCGTGCCCAACCCTGAGCCTGATGTACCTTCAGTGGCCGATGCCCTGCCAGGCTGAGGCACGACAGGGGGGGTACCCACAGTTATAATGGGGGGCCAACTCTGAGGGACAATGGAGGCCATATTCTGCTGACCAACTGCTGACACACTCTGTGAATTAAGGGCATTGACAATCTGAGGAGCTACAGTTAGAGGAAACCCGTGAACCATACTTTGCTGAACTGCGGGAACACTAATCTGCTGAGCGACTGCCGATACACTCTGGGAATTGATGGCATTCACAATCTGCGGGGTTACCGTGAGAGTTGGGGGGACTGCTTGAGAAACATTGTTGACAGCACTCTGTTGATTGGCTGGGGAGACACTCTGTGTAGCCTGAGAGTTGACACCCAAGTTGGCAGGCATCGATGCTGTTGGTCCGGCCAGCAGTGGTGGCCCTGTTAGCGATGACGGCCCTGACTGAGCCCATACCTGGCTCACTGGATCAGAAGCTGCTGCCCCTAAAAGTGGGACCAACTTCTCCTGCGCAGCCGCCATGGAGTCTCAACGTTTCTGAAACATAGCCATCAAACCCAACATGTCGTCCATTGTCTTACCCATTTGGGCCAAGTCAGTTATCTCCGCCACTGGTACCACGGTAGGTACCACCGCCGTGTCGGCCGGCACCGCCACGGGGAGGGATGGTGTCAATGTCTCATTTCTGCGTGCCGGCGTTGCTGGGAAGTCTTTCCGGGTGCCCTTCCTCTTGCGGGTGGACCGACGCGTCCCCTCTCCCGAAGTGCCCGGTGCGTCATCGTGTGCCCCAGGCCTGCCAGCCTCCTCCAACCGGCGCGCTTCAATGAAGCCTTGTGCCCAGGCTGGCCCTTTCGCCTGTGCGACCGCCAAGAATTCCGCCCACAGCCCATCCTGTGGCAACGCGTCACCGCGGGAGCTCATCGCGAATGCTCCTACCCCTTCGATTCCTCCGATTCCCTACGGGTAAGAAATTACACGTCAATGCACTACACCTTTCACATATCAGTTCTTCGCTCATGCCCCTAACGAAACCGGCGTTACCCACCCCGTGTTACCCACCCGATATCCGCAGTAGTGGTAGGTAATCAACTGGACCCCCCTGCACATAACATCTATAATACTGATAAAAGGGAATTTGCCGCTTTCTCTTTTAAAGTCAAATGCCACCACTTGGGACTCTACCGCGGGGCTAAGTATGCGACCCGAGTATTACCTGCTGTTTTCCTCAAAGACGGCCGCTGACAACCTTTCCGAAATCCGAACGTGACCTGTAAAACAACACGTGTTACTCATCATGAGCGAACTTCCCGCTCGAACACCTGCAAGGAACCCGCGTTACCCGCGACCCGTAAAATGACGTATGCCACACGTATATTACCTGGCGCTCCTTTAAGAAAGCCGCTACCGTTCCCTGCCCGCGATTCTGGATGGATCTGCAAAATAATATTGCGTTATCTGACTGCACACAGATCGTTGCCAGCACACCTGTAGAAAGACCCGCGTTGCCCGACACCCCACCCGCACTGACGTACGCAACCCTGTTTTACCTGGTACTCTTGTGAAGTCAGCTGCTGTCAGTCCTTGCCCGCGTTCTTGTACCCAATCTGAAAAAACAAACGCGTAAGTCGATATCTCAACTATTCATAGCCCACACCCTTGTATGCAAACAACACTGCTCGATGTACCGCTTCCTTGCCCGGCCCCCACCCTACTCGGGCGAGGCCCGCCATACCGCACCCCCAGCCTCCTTGCAAGGTACACATCGCCCCGTCGTTACCTGATCCTTCCCGCCTTCCTTTAACCCAGGATGCTAAGCTTGTGACGCGGTCCACGATTCGCCTGAAAGAACAATATGGTGTTATAACCTTTTTTTTAATTTTTTTTTTTTTTTATTTACACACAGTGTAAAGCACACATGCCAGGCACACGTTGAATACACAGCAGCATCTGAAGAGTACATTCCTGCACTTAAAATTGATTAGGAATATATAAAACTGGACTTTTCCTTGTCTAATTGCGAATGGCCTGGACACCGTTTTGTAAATCTGTCCCGTGTTTATTCCCAATAGACCTACACAAAACCCCCGCGCTGCCTGACGCGGTCATGTGATTCCTCCGAGGAATGTTAGGGAAGTAAACAAGGCTTGTTGCAAGAATCGCGTGGGCTGATACTCCCTCCTCTGCCTTTGTCAGCTTAATTGAAAATATACGAGGCATGCGGCAATAGGATGCTGCTCCCGTGCTCCCTACGCTAACTAACCTTGTATACCAACTAGCTGGGAAGCTAGCGTTCTAGTGTCTGGAACTCTCTCGAATAATACCTCGACCCCGGGAACCATGAGCTGCCTCACACCTTCCCGCGTTTACCCCGGATTTGTTAAACTGCTTGTACTACGCTTGCACTTGCAACGCATTTTTTAGTACTGACTAGTGTAGCGACACGATACCGCGCTCTGCACAGACACTGGGCAAGTGATACAGCGTACCCCGGGCCACCCACGTTAACGGAGAACATGACCCCCATGTGCCGCCACCGAGCTACAACGGTAGACAAGGCCGCAGGCATAACGACAAACAAGCCACAAAGGGCGACTCCGTTTTAAATTGTGCTAACTCCTAGAACCCTCGGGGCAACGCGATGACTGGGACGCAAGCGTAACGGAAAACAAGCTAGAAAAGGGGGGGATTCCGTAAAATTGTGCTATGTCTTGAACCTTTGTCTATTCCATACAGCGCTATGGTGTTTCGAGGCACTGTAATTACCCTGCGTTTAAATTATCATCCGACCCATCAACCGCATTTCTCGCCTAAGGTCTCAGAACCAGCACACCTGAATGCGTTTTGTGCAGGGGGATGAAAAGCCAGAATGTAGCCACGACGTATCGATCCCTACGCCGGAAGTGTAACCCACTCATTTGCAAACTTTGCCAAGTCAGCTACAGAAAGTCAACAACGAATGCCGCGAACGAGAGCAAGCCCCAAACTTTTACCAGGGACCGTGCAATAATTGAGTCAACAATGAATTAACCCTCGCTGTGGAATTGAACCCGCAGCCGTCGCCATGCTGCCCGGCTGGCAACCCTATCCGCCAGACCGCTGCCGGATGCCGCCATGCGGCCGGCTAGTTATGGTGCGTCTACGAGTCTTACCCGCACCCGGACCCAAATGACCCTCCAACCGGAGCTACGCCGAGAGGCCTGGCGATCAACCCCTTGAAGTAGTATTCTAATGTTGACTGCAGACATTTAAGGTATATTTCATTTGTATTGAAATCAAGTAACCAATTTCCCTCCTCGTCGTTGTGATGCACGTGTTAACAACTACCCCCCTTCCCGCTTGCTCAAATAGCTCATAAAACATGGCGCTGGTAGGGCACCGGTACACCCAGCCTACCTGACTGATCGGCACTGATACTGAGTGAAGTTACCTTCCCGCGCCGGAGAGAGGCCCAAGCCGAGCCAAGCACAGTTAAGGTAAACACACCGGAATCCGCACATCGACCGCGCAACGCTTCGAAATGGAATTAAACAGACTCTCTTCCGGAGAGAGGCCCAAGCCGAGCAGGCACAGTTAAGGTAAACACACCGGAATCCGCACATCGACCGAAACAGATTCTCCTCATTGTAGGCCGCGCCTGCTAGGAAGAAGCCAGCTGTGTATTAACGCGACCATTATTTCGTACCAACGCTCAAAGTAAAATAAATTATCCCGCTTCCGGCGGAGTCGAGCCGTATGCGAACTGACGCTGACCGCGCGGCACTCCCTCGGCCCCCTAGCCCATTCAACCATCGCTCCTCAACGGAGACAACCAACGCAGGCCCCGATCACCCGCACTCACCACGCACGGCCGCTAAGCACGACTGCACGTCCAAACCGCCCCACCCGCCGCCATCTTCCTGCGCTGCCCTCCCAAACAGACCGTATTCGGCCCCATTCTGCCTATCCCCGCTGCCCACAACCGGCCGTCCAGCTACTACCAACCCCCCCGTGGACGAACCACTGGGCCCTATCAACCTGGTCATGCCCAGGGACGGGGCCGGGGGGAGGCCTGGTAGTAACCCATACCTTAGATCGACGTAGATCGACGACGTGTCCACCGACGCACAACAGCGCAGAGCAGCCCAGGAAACACGGCAGGAAAAGACCGAGCAATGCTTGCTCTGCTAATTATAAGTCCCGTGAGTCCGCCCCCCGCTTGCACACTCTCGCCACCGATTGGCCGTTTCAAAGGGGGCGGCTCCCGGGCCGGCGCGCTAGTTCTGCTCGCGCGGCATGTGGCACTAAGACGCTGTCTCGCGTTATCACCCCTTTGCGTCGTGCGGCCAGCGGCAAAGGTCATATAACGTTCTTTTCTTTGATGGTATTAAGGTCAAAGGGCCTGCGATCTCACGTGGCATTTTTGTGAATCGACATCCATGCTTAGAGCCTGTATGTGTTATTAGAAAACAGACCATGGCCCTAAAGTGGAGACACTGGCAATTTGCAGCAAGTTTTTAAATGAAAAAATCTGAAAGTCAGGCAAACCTAATCATTCATCTACTGCTATTTAAGGTAAGGCAACACTAACAAGACCATTTCAGATTCTGAATATTGAGAATGTGTAAGACAATGATTCCTTATCGCAAAGGAGAAACACTAGTTAAACATTCTAGGGCCCTATTATGTAAAGGGTGCACTTTCCTTGTCTAGAATGCGCTGCCCCCAGGGCACCCGCAAACTCGTGTTGCCCTGGGGGCAGCACATTCAACCGTGTTTCACAGTGCAGGCGTCAAGACCCCTGCACTTTGAAAGGGGTTTGGAGATCCCCTTGCAGACGGGTGAGTGAGTGACTCCATCCACCTGCAGGGGGATGTCTGAGGGTCCATGGGACTCCCTTTCCCTCCTCCAGAGGGCTGCAGTCATGGGGCGCCCTGCCAGTGCCTTCTAAGAGCTTATTTGCTTTGGCAACCGCATCTGTAAAACGGCGTGAGCGCAGAGGCAAAGGGATTCCCTCATTTGCATGTGGCCACGCCCCCATGAGGGAACGCCCTCTTGAGAAATCGCTGGAGCTGTATGTGCGCCAGTGCTTTCAGAATTCCAGATGGGGAGTAAGCATGAGCGAATTTTGCGGATCTCGCGTTCGCAAATTTTGCGGATTTGCGGATTCGCAATCCGCAAAATCCGCGAATTCCCGCGAATTTGCGGATTTTTTTTTTTTTGTGTTCGCCCGTGTTTCTGCCAGTTCGCGAGGGTTTTGTACACTTTCGCAAATTGCGAACTTACCTGTCGGGTCGCAAGTTTCGCGAACTTGTTGTTTCTACGTGTCCAGCCTGTTTGGGACACTCTTCTTCATCACTGCCACTCTCTGTCACCACTGCCACTCTCTGACTACTCATGCCACCCTCTGGCCCACCCATGCCACCCTCTGTTTCATCACCACACCCTCTGGTTGTCCAGTGTACATTATTTTCGGCAAAGCAAAGCACACCTTCCCTGCCTCAAGTGACCTGAATTAATTTGGGGCTGATTAATGTGTCACAGAATATTTTTTTAGCTGGCACCTGCTTCCTTAGTGCGCCCTGATTAGTGATCTTTTGCACTTGCTAAGTGCTTTCATTGTTGCAAAATTAGTTACAACACCTGCCCTGCCCCAACTGACAATAATGAATTAGGGGCTGATTAATGGATTTTAACTTCCAGCCTGGCTCCTGCTTGTCTCCCTTAGCTGTAATTCAGGACCTTTGTGGCATATGTGTAACTATTCTGAGGTTCAGAGCAGGGTCACATAATAGTTTCAACTGGCAACTGAACTCTGGAGGGGCCCCTCAGGAAGCACTACAGGAAATGGCTACTAATGATGAGCCTGAACTTTTGAACCTGGTAAGTAGTTACTTTCAGTTTTGCTAAAATCGTATTTCTGCAATTTTGCACTTATTCGCGGGGCGCGAACTCACGCGAACTCACGCGAACAGTGCGAGCAGTGCGAGCAAAATCCGCTGCTCGCGGATTTGCGGATTTTGCGGGAGATTCGCAAATCTCGCGGATTGCGGATTTCCCGAAAATCCGCAAAATCCGCGAGCGGAACGGATTTTCCGCCCATGCCTAATGGGGAGGCAGAAGTGTCTGCAGCCCATTCTGTAACACCAAAGTGTCCCGGGGACGTGCAAAATGGGCGCTAACGCCCGTTGCAACCCCGGTGCACCTTGTGTAATACGGCCCCTGGTATAAACTGAATGCAGATGTATTTTTGAAGAGATCAGATATCCCTGGGAATCCTTACATAACAAATGCACTCTATCTACAGCTTGGAAAATGTCCTCCTTGGAGGTGAAAAATAAAAACCCTTTATCAGCCCTGGAGGCCAAATCTCACAAGGAGCTCTGACTGGTGGGTGGATGGGCCCCTGTTGCTGTCAGGATCTTCCGGCGCACATCAGAGGCAAGGATTCGGCTCTTGTGGTTCCTTTAAATTGCTGCGGTTTTTCCAATTAAATCATCGACTGACAGGAGCAGTTTTATTGAGCTTCTTTTTCAATACTGTCAGAGGCAGGGGAGATAACAAGGTGGTGGCATGAATCACGTTAAAGTCCTGACGGGTCTAACAACATGTGGGCAGCTGGACCACATCAGAACAAGTAATGGGAAATGTCAGCAAGCATTTACAGCCAGAGTGACATTCAGATCAGGCTGGGAACCCTTCGAAGCCTGGGTGATTTTATTTGACTTACTGTAACCTTTCGCTCGGATGAGAACTTCTCCAAGAGGGGGCGTACAAAATCAAACTCAACACAGGCGATCGACAATGCGGCAGGGAGAAAAATGTGTAGGGCACCTGCTCTTTGCAACTGGTTTTCTGTGTCCTGCTCCTTATTTTGCATACTAGATCTCTAGTAGGACTTTCGAATTTTCTGTAGATGCTTCACCCAGAGTAAAAGTGACATTCAGTCTCATTGCGCATGTGCCGCGTTTCCAATTAAAGGAAGTAACGTTGGCTACACCCAATTGGATTATTTAATGCTCCAGTAAGGCCATGTTAGGTTTGTGCAGAAATTGCACCAGTGGAGTGGAATTCAAATGTTATCTGGGAGGTGCATGAATGTTTACACGGGGAATGGACTTTACAACACGGGATGAGCCATGCGGGCCGTTTCCACGCAAGCGGAACAACGCTTGCCTAAACTAAGCATGGGCGAATTTTGCGAATTCGCGATCCGCGAATTTGCGGATTTGCAAATTCGCGATCCGCAAAATTCGCGAATTTGCGGATTTTTGCTTTATTGCGTGTTCGCGGGTTTTTTGCGTGTTCGCGGGGCTTTTTGCGACTTTGCGAGCCGCTTGCATACCGAAGTTACCCATGCAGTCGTTTATGGGAGAGGGAGAGAGAGATAGATAGATAGATAGATAGATAGATAGATAGATAGATAGATAGATAGATAGATAGATAGATAGATAGATAGATAGAGAGAGAAAAAGAGGGAGAGAGAGAACGAGAGAAAGAAAGAGAGGCCGGATCTCTGAAGGGCCAGATTCCTGAGTTGCCCCTACAGAACATACAGCTTTTTATTTTTAGCAAAATGCATATGAAAATTGTGCTGTAAAGGTCTCTTTTAGTTTAACCCCTCCTGACAACTCAAAATGGGTGTGTTTGCCATCCTCTCCCTTCTTCCTGTTTCTTATATCTGTAAGTGCTTCCTGATGAGGTTTAATTCCTTGGACAGGTGCCTCGTTGCCAACTTGTAACTATTCTCTGACCCTGCTTCAAGGGTCAGAGCAGGGTCAGAGAATAGTTGCAAGTAGGTAACGAGGCGCCAGGAAGCAATTAGCAGCAGGTGTCCAAGTTGAAGTTAATTTGTTTGTAACCCTTTTGTAAAAGGTTACAAAGAAATTAGGTTCAACTTTTGCACCTGCTGCTGTAACCCTTGCTTGGCTGAAAATTCGTCCCCGCTGATTCGCGGATTTTACCGCGATTTCGCGAGATTCGCGGATCGCGAAATCGCGGAAAATCCGCAAATTCGCCCGCGAAACGGATTTTACGCCCACCCTTAGCCTAAACCACATCTGCCTTAACCATGCATATGCCTTAACCATGCGTATGCCATAAGCATGTAAAGCAGTCAGAGGTCTAGATGGGCGGGGATCGGAACAGGAAGGACCGGGAGAGGAAACTCTGGGACATGACCTGGTAAGTGCGTTTGGGGCCGGGTGGTTTTAGGGCTCAGGGCAAGGGGGTCTTGTAGATTAATGGCAAGGGCAGGGATTTAGGGTTCAGGTCGGGGAGAGTCAGGTTCGATTTAAGGGCTGGGTTTTAGAGCTCAGGCCTGGGGGCAGGTGGCAGCTTTCAGGGGTAGGGGTCAGTTTTAGGAGTTAAGGCGGGGAGAAATGGGGTTGGGGTAGGTTTTGGGTATGGAGCAAGTGTTAGGGCTAAGGGTGAGGAGTTGGAGTAGTTTTAAAGGATGGGGTGGGGGGATTGCAGGGCTGGGGTATCAGGTGATAGGGCGCAGAGCAGGGGGCCTGGGGTATGCAATTTTCTATCCATACACCTTTTTGCAAACATGTCTTTACAACTAAATTTGTTGTAAAGGCATGCGTGGTAAATAGGTGGTCGTGGTTCTGACCGTGTTGTTTAGGAATGAGTGATTTAGGCATTTGGATGTATCATACAACCATGTTTACACTACTCACATGCATGTTAAGGTTCACTTGCAGGCTGCAAGTTTAAAACACTGCAGTAATACATTTCAGTGAAATATTCTCTCCTTTGTAGAAAAAAACACTTTTGTTCATTACTTAAATCACTCTTAAGTGACCTGTAATCCACATGGTGGGGCGTTTAATGCATTCAAGTGGGGTATACTATATTTTAAATAAAGGTATCTCCTTGCTGTCACCAGCTACCAAATGCTTTTCGCCACTCAATAGTTAAAATGCCACATTACTAAGGGGAGACCTGGTAGTAAGTCTTGATTTTACAATTTCGGCCAAGAAAATCTTAGACGCTTGCTTAAAAGTTCTCTTCCACTATTTTTCAAAAATCTGGTTCTGTGGTGGGATTACTTTTTTCATACTAGATTGAAAAGGTAACTTCCAAAAATCCTACTTTATGCTACCTGAAATTCTGACCGTGATGAACCCATTGTTGCCTTTCCTCTCTGGTGTCAATAAATTGCATCCCAAATTGAAGTGAATAGGTGTGCTGCCTGGGAACAATAGACCAGCTTACAAAGGCAGGAAGACAGGTGTGTAACTGTCTCTCAACACTTCCCAGAGATGGACCTTTTGGGGGTGGATGGAAAAGAACAGATGGCATCAAAAAGGACCAGGGCTCCAGCATAACCCTTGAGATTGAGATGCCTCCAGGGGACCAAGTGTCAGAATCCTTTTATCCAGAAGACCCTCTTAGACATTTGGTTCTGCCCATAGCAGAAGGAAAAGCTGTTCCCAGATCAGGTTCTCCATTTCGTTAGGGAAGGATCTGACGAAGATCTTAAGCTCCCAAGAGGGGAGCCTGACTTCCGTCTCTTTGTAAAAGATGTCAGTGAAATGCTGAGAAAGTGGCATTGGTTGGACATAGGGAAGTCACCATTCACTGACTGAATAACAATGGTACTAGATAGTGTCCTGGATAAAAATGGCTCTCACCACCACAACACTCCATGGGAGAGACCAGAAAAGAATAAGAGGGAATCGGCTTCCTATCTGCCTAGGACTGAGGAATGATCCACTCTCCACCCATATCCAGGGAGTGACGCTGCTCTCCAAGGGTCATTTAGCGGATAGTGGAGTTGCCTGGTATGGTGAGGTGCACCCTTAGGATACCCTCAGAAATGAGCAAATACGGAATGCTGAAATCACGCACTCCATTCTCTGTTGGCCCCGGCACATGTTAGACTTAGCGCCATGAAACCTCTTGGTGTACGTGCGCTCTATAAGAAATTATTAACATAACATAACATTCTCTTGGTTCTACATCAACTCATCCCAAAAGTTCATCAGAACATTTTGAATGCAGCCAAGATGTTCAGGTAAAATGCAAAGGATCTCCGATGTTCAGTGAATCTTAGAATTCTGATGGGGCCAGTGATGCCTGTAAGAGGAGTATTATCAGTATAAAACGCGACTCAGAATGACTAATTCAGAATGTATGCAGTGATAGGTCGATACAGCAAGCAGTCATTCACATGCCAGCTCTATGTCTGATTGGGCAAACCAAAACCCTTACCACCATCACTGACAATCAGCCACAGTCAGGATGGAATTATTTACTTCTGATCCAAACTCTTTTTTTGGGGAGGTTCTCTATGAAAACACAAAGCCTGCTGAGTTAGTCGTTTTATAATGCATAATAACATTACAGTAACATTGCTTTGGCAGGTAGCCGGGGTACGGTGATTACCTTGATTCTGGTGTGGGCAGGGGAGGATTGGAAAGAACAACAAATTGCATTTATGCTTCCTTCTTATTAGTATTGGCCTTGCGTGTGATTTTAAAGTTTATCATGGTATGTCTGTCAGCTAATATGGTGATTTATAAAAGTAGCTCATTATTCACAATTAAATTTAAGTTGCAGTGCAGCACAATAGCATTCACCTTTATATATGCAGGCCTTGCCCTTCAAACCTATGCATAGTATAAAGAGGGTGTCTCGCGAGAACAGAATTATCCTCTCTTCTCCACCCCATCCTTGACGACCAACGCTTACTACCAATAAGGATTCGAGAACGTCACTTTCTTTCACGGTGACTGGTTGGGGTTTAAGGTCTATTTTGATGTCATATGTTAGCTGCCTGTTGTAGATTATTCCTACCTTTGTTTTCATGCTTTCTTTTGCTTTAAGCCCTATGTCATTTGTTCTAGAATGTAAGTGTCCCTGGCTCATCCTAAGGTTCTGGGATGAGACAGTTTGTGCCTGGCCAGCGAGCATTGAAGATACCTTCTGTCATGCTCCAGCAATAAACCTGCTGTTACTCACCTGAAGCCTCCGAGTGACTTACTACAATTTTGGCGACGAGGATGGGTTTGCTTTAAGCCCTATGTCATTTGTTCTAGAATGTAAGTGGCCCTGGCTCATCCTAAGGTTCTGGGATGAGACAGTTTAGTGATAGTTGTAATGGGTACATGTTTATTCCTTCTCATGTTCCTAGCACCTCAAGTTCTGTGCCCTTTCCTGGGAGAGGTGATGGTGGCGGAGATGCTCCTGATTTCCAACTCTGTAGTGGTTTGTCTAACAAAACTTCTGTTCCTCCTTGTGCTGTTGCTTCCCAGGTCACTTCCAGGTCTCAAAGGTACCGCAGACCACCGTTATATTTAAATGATTACTGTTGCGATTAATGTGGTGTGTTATGTTTTTTGCCTTATGGTGAGGAGATGTGTTATGTTGACATGTTTTGTTTTAGCATGCTTTTCTATATTTTTGACTTGTTATGTTTCTTGCTTGTCTTTGTTTTGCTATCTTCTTATTCTGCTTCTTTTGTTTGGTTAATATTTTGTTTTGTTTTCCAATGAGAGGAGATGTGTTGTAGATTATTCCTACCTTTGTTTTCATGCTTTCTTTTGCTTTAAGCCCTATGTCATTTGTTCTAGAATGTAAGTGGCCCTGGCTCATCCTAAGGTTCTGGGATGAGACAGTTTGTGCCTGGCCAGCGAGCATTGAAGATACCTTCTGTCATGCTCCAGCAATAAACCTGCTGTTACTCACCTGAAGCCTCCGAGTGACTTACTACAATTTTGGCGACGAGGATGGGTTTGCTTTAAGCCCTATGTCATTTGTTCTAGAATGTAAGTGGCCCTGGCTCATCCTAAGGTTCTGGGATGAGACAGTTTGTGCCTGGCCAGCGAGCATTGAAGATACCTTCTGTCATGCTCCAGCAATAAACCTGCTGTTACTCACCTGAAGCCTCCGAGTGACTTACTACACTGCCCCTTTGTGTACGATGGAATAAAGAAGATTTACTATGCAAAGCAAATACAAATACATTCTATTAAATGTTACTTCACTCGGCTCTGTAAGATCTACGCAGATGCCCCCTGCACCGGCCCGGAAACACAACCTTCACTCTGGAATGAAGCATTAGGAAAACAAGACCAAAGAATCAACAAATCCTTATTTCAGTCGCTCTAATCACTTTCCCTCTACAGTGAAGGAGATAGAAGGGGGTGAGATGCAAAGTTAGCGCTATATAAAAACATCAAGTGA